>NW_015164181.1:4068326-4074982 GCF_001447785.1 Gekko japonicus | reverse complement strand
AGAGAGTTGGAAGACCCGGGAAAATGGTGCAGAGTGAATTGGAACTTGGAGAAGAAATCAGCCCAGCGCAATTGTTTGGCATTAAGGGAGCGGGGGGGTTTCAGAGTTTCGAGGGTTTTGTGATCAGTCCAGACCTCAAAAGGAACCCGTGCCCCCTCCAGCCAATGACGCCAAGTCGTAAGCGCCAAACGGATAGCCGACGCCTCCTTCTCCCATATGCACCAGTGTCGTTCAGCTTCAGAAAACTTTTTGGAGACGAACGCTAACGGGTGCAGCTTTTTATCGTCCCCCTCTTGTAAAATGGCTGCTCCCATCGCCACATCAGATGCATCGGTTTGCACAATGAATTTCTTAGACTCATCGGGGTGGGCTAAGATCGGCTCTGAAGTGAACATGAGCTTTAATTTGTTAAACGCAGCTTCACATTCAGGAGACCATTTCAGCGGGGCCCCTGGCTTCGTAGCATCAAACCCTTTCCCTTTTGTTTTCAACAAGTCAGTGAGGGGGAGGGCGATTTGTGCAAATCCCTTGATGAAAAATCGATAAAAGTTGGAAAATCCTAAGAACGCTTGGAGTTGCCTCCGTGTTTTAGGGGCCTCCCACTCCAGGACATCCTTGATTTTCCCTGGGTCCATTTCCAGCCCCCCCCCCGAGAATGAGGGAGGGGGGGTGTAGGATACTACACAGGAACCGGAATGACAATGGCAGCCTCTTCTTGAAAGCTGTCAGTGGAGGGGAGCTCACCACCTCCCTAGGCAGCTGGTTCTACCTTTGAACCACTCTGACCGTGAAAAGGTTTTTCCTAATATCCACCCGATACCTTCCTACATGTAATTTAAACCCATTGCTACGGGTCCTATCCTCTGCTGCCAACTGGAACCGCTCCTTGCCCTCCTCCAAATGACAGCCTTTCAAATATTTAAAGAGAGCAGTATACAGAGGGGGCTATAACCTCCTGCGATTTCAATGCTATGGCCCTTTTAATACAACCCAAGACTGAATTTGCCTTTTTTGTTACCGCATCACACTGACTGCTCATATTTAGTTTACAGTCCACCTTTACCCCAAGATCTCTTTCGCATACACTACTCCCCAGAAACGTATCCCCCATCCAGTATTTGTGCTTGACATATTTGTGGCCCAGATGTAATACTGTGCGTTTATCTGTGTTGAATTGCATCCTGTTTGCAAATGCCCACTTCTCCAGAGTATTCAGGTCTTGTTGAATTTTGACTCTATCTTCTTGGGTGTTGCTACTCCTCCCAAGTTGGTATGATCAGCAAATTTAATGAGTAACCCTTCTACCCCTTCATCCAGATTATTGATAAAAATATTGAAAAGTAAAAAAGGTAAAGGTTCCCTTGCTCGAAAGCCAGTCGAATCCGACTCTAGGGTTGCGGTGCTCATCTCCGTTTCAAAGCCGAAGAGCCAGCGCTGTCCGAAGACGTTTCCGTGGTCATGTGGCCAGCATGACTAAACACCAAGGTGCACGGAATGCTGTTATCTTCCCACCGAAGTGGTACCTATTTATCTACTTGCAATTTCTTGCTTTCGAACTGCTAGGTTGGCAGGAGCTGGAACTAGAGATGGGAGCTCACTCCATCATGCGGCACCCGGGTCTCGAACTGCTGAACTACTGACCTTCCACAGCCTGCAGTTCAGCATCTTAACCACTTAACCGGGCTCAAAACTGAGCCCTGTGGCACCCCACTGGACTCCAGTCTGATGAAACGCCACTGACCACCACTCTGTGGGTGCGGTCCTCTAACCAGTACCCTATCCACTGTCCAGTCCACAGTCATCCAGTTTGCCCATCAGAATGTCATGGGGAACCTTATCAAAAGCTTTACTGAAATCCAGGCAAATCACATCAACAGAGTTCCCACGATCCAGTAAGCTCGTCACATGACCAAAGAAGGAAAATAGGTTGGTCTGACAAGATCTGTTGGGGACAAAACCATGCTGACTTCCCCGGATCACTAAGTGGTCCTTCATATGCTTACAGATTGATCCCTTTAAAATCTGCTCTAATATCTTCCCAGCAACAAAAGTCAGATTGACTGGCCTGTAGTTTCCCGGGTCATCCTTCTTCCCTTTCTTAAAGATTAGGATAACTTTCACTCTTCTCCAGTCTTGTGGCACCTCCCCAGTCCTCCAGGAGGCCTTGAAGATGATGAGCAGAGGCTCTGCAAGTTCCTTAGAAAGTTCTTTGAGCACTCTTGGGTGCACACCATCTGGCCCAGGGGATTTGTATTCATCCAGTGCAGCCAGGTGCCTCTCCACAACCTCCCTGTCAATGTCAACTGGACACTCAGGTGTCCTGTTATGTCCTATACCATCTCTAGATGGTCTCGAGTTCTTCTGGGAGAAAACAGAGGCAAAGAAGTCATTAAGCCTGTCTGCTTTTTCTCCGTCCTCCACCAGAGTTTCTCCTTCTATTCAGGTTTGTTTGTTGTTGTTTGCTTATCTTATTTAACAAGTTTTGTCAGTGGGGACTTTGCTGTGAACTGCTTTCGGTGACTTCAGGGAGAAGCCTGGATAGCCCAGGCTAGCCTGATCTCATTAAATCACATAAGCTAAGCATGGTCAGCCCTGGCTAGTATTTGGAAGGGCAACTTCCAAGGAATACCAGGGCCAGGACATAGAGGCAGACAATGGCAAACCACATCTGAAACATCTCTTGACTTAAAAACAAGTCTAGCTCGCCACCTAGTGGTGCATAACGCTAAAAGAGCTAGAATTGCTGACTGCCAGACAATCTTAGGATCTCCTGGCTATTCTACACACACTGCCATAGGATAATAATTATTATTATTAGGGAGAAACAAACAAATAGCTCTTCCTAGCTAGGTAAGCCAAATATTCCGAGTTCCTACAGGTTTGCATCAAGGAATATACATCCTAGAGACTTTGCATTTATTTATTTTGTACATTTTCCTCCCACCCTTCCTCCAAGGAGCTCAGAGCGGCATACATCCTTCTCTCCTCCTCCATTTTCTCCTCACAACAGCCCTGTGAGGAAGGCTAGGCTGAGACAGGGTGACTGGCCAATGTTGCTTTGTGGCAGAATGGGGATCTGAACCTGGGTTTTCATGGTACCTAATCTAACACTCTAACCACTAAACCATGTTGGTTCATCATCCTCACAGCTCTTCACAGCATTCGGCAGCTGGCCCAGTTGTAGCCCAGAAGTGAGTGCAGAATGGGGCCCTGGCGACTGTCAGGAGTCATCCCTCAAAGGAGCCCCCCCCAGGTAGTTCCATGACACCCCTGGCTAGCCCAAATATAACTGTAGCTGACCCAGCCGTGATGATGAGCAGCAAACTTCATAATGGGAGCAATCTGATTGGAAAAGACCGGAAAAGGGAGACAGGCCAGGTGACAAGAGAGCACTGGCAGATCCCAGGAGTCCAGCCTGACAGTTTATCTCAGAGCTGCAGCAACCCTTCAGTACCTCCCCCCAATGCTGCCACCATTACTGGGAGACAGGAGTCATCCACCAATGCTGCCACCATTACTGGGAGACAGGAGTCATCCACCATCTGGGTGAGGAGATTCTCTTAAGAACTGATAATACCCAACTGCTGGGCCAGGATCTCAACAGCCTATGAGAGAACCAGCATGGTTGCTGCTCATCTGCATACCTACCCAGCAGCCCCCTGGTGAAGATATCAGAGCTCACCATGAGCTCAAGGAGTTGGGCTGCTCTTTGTCAGAGACTCTGAAGCCCAGGATGCTGATGGGGATCACAGCTCTGTAAAACTTCTCTACCACTTAAACCAGACACTACCAGGTTAGATGGACTGAAGTTGTGCTGCGATCCATGGCTTCTCTGTATAAACATAGATGCCACTGGTGAATGTGGTGTCGGAAGAGGGCTTTACAGATCCCGAGGACTGCCATAGAGACAAATAAGAGGGTTCTAAATCAAATCAAGCCTGAACCCTCCCTAAAAGCTAAAATGAGACTCACCTTATGAGAAGACAAGACTAACTGGAAAAGACAATAATACCAGGGAAAGTTGAAGGCAGCAGGAAAAGAGGAAGATCCAACATGAGATGGATTGACTCAATCAAGGAAGAAGTTCAGCAGTTCAAGACCCAAGTGTGCCGCATGACGGAGTGAGCTCCCGTCTCTAGTTCCAGCTCCTGCCAACCTAGCAGTTCGAAAGCAAGAAATTGCAAGTAGATAAATAGGTATCACTTCAGTGGGAAGGTAACAGCGTTCCGTGAGCCTTGGTGTTTAGTCATGTCGGCCACATGACCACGGAAACGTCTTCGGACAGTGCTGGCTCTTCGGCTTTGAAACGGAGATGAGCACCGCAACCCTAGAACTGGATTCGACTGGCTTTCGAGCAAGGGAACCCAAAGCAGCTTACAATCGCCTTCCCTTCCTCTCTGAGAGAACTGTGACCGGCTCAAGATCATCCAGAAAGCTTCATGTGGAGGAGTGGGGAATCGAATACGGTTCTCCAGATTAGAGTCCACCACTCTTAACCACTACACCACACTGGCTCTCAGTTTGCAAGACCTGAGTAAGGCTGTTAACCGTAGGATGCTTCGGAGGTCATTAATTCACATGGTCGCCATAAGTCAAAAGCACACACACACAAGTGAATGATGGCTCTGGGCTACAGATGTTCTTGAATGCCCAGGCTTTTCCATCATTCATTCCTTACCAACCGTGCTTTTAATATCCCACTCCTGGGACAGTGAAAGGCCTGATACGGGCTGTCAACTTTTAGCATCGATCCCTGCACTCAAACAGATGTTCCATCTAAAATACATGCTCCTTATACAGGGCTGGGTTTTGTTTTCTTGCCTGTTTGGTCTTTGTTTGTTTCATAGCCTCAGGCTGTGTGCCTCCTTTTCTGCACTCCATTCTCAGGTTGAAGTGAATACTTAAGTGCTTATTACTCTCCGTTACAGCGGGGAAACGGCTGGTGCTAAACTTCGGCTTACAAACCGCACCTCTCCAGGATCTGGGGGACATCAGACCAGGCCCGTAGCTAACGTGGGGCCCACGGGGCCCGGCCCCCTAACATTTCTTCCAGGGCCCCCAACTGAGCCTTGGCTTCTCTTCCCCCTGAGCTCCACAGTAGCTACATGCCTGTCAGTGAAATGGGAGCTGCATGGGATCGCAAGGAAGTCATTGTGCGAGACAAGGCACAGGATTCCAGCTGTGCGCTCCACAGCTCTGAAGTACACTGATTTGCAGTTAGTCGATCAGCCCCATCTGAACCAGCACAGTCTGGGGCGGGGAGGAAAGAATGCTCATAGCTCCATACAGACATATAATGGCTGGCCCCCTGAGCAAAAAATTGGGCCCCCCCAGCAAAAAGGTTGCTAGCTACGGGGCTGCGTCAGACTGCACAAGGGTCGGGAGGTTTTGCAGCAGAACGAGATGCCAGACATGGCACGTATTAAATCCACCCACCTCTTTGCTTCCCTAGCCGAGAACACATGAAGTTGTCATATGCCGAGTCGTACCCCTTAGCTGGCGATGCCAGGAATTGAATCTGGCAACCTTCTGGCTGCAAAGCAGGGAGTTGCACAAGTGAGACATAGACCCCCTCCTAGTAAGAAGCTGCCTTACCACATGTCAGAGCCCCGAGACATCCAGCATCGTATAATCTGATCCAGAGGTCATTTCGGGGGGGATCGCAGTTCCCCCAGGTGAGGTACGGGGGGCGAGGCACATGACAAAGCCCCGCCCCCTGCTTCTGGCCGCCCTGCTTCCAGCCCTCATTCAGCCAGGAGGAGGCAGGAGAAGAGGGAGGGTAAGTTGCTTCCTCCCTGCCTCTCCCCACCCCTGCCTGCCTGGGGCCAGGGAGGACCTTTGCGGGGCTTCCTGGCACTCCCGCCGGCCTTGCAGGTCCACCGCCGGGCCCCTCATGGGGCTCGGCAGTGGAGCTGCAAGGCCGGCGGCGGAGGCTGGGACCGTTTGGGGCGGGGTGTGTGGCCTTATGACACACTTCCGGTGATGTCAGGGGGTGTGGCCTTATGACACACTTCCGGTGATGTCAGGGGGTGTGGCATATGCTAATGAGTTATGCTAATGAGTTCCCCTAGCTCTTTTTCTATGAAACGACGCCTGATCTGATCTAACCTGGATGGCCCAGGCTAGCCCAATCTCATCAGCTCTCGGAAGCTAAGCAGGGCTGGTCCTGGTGAGTACTTGAATGGGAGACCACAAGTCTGCTGTGCAGAGACAGGCAATAGCAGCAAACCACCTTTGAATGTCTCTTGCCTTGAAAACACTATAGGGTCGCCGTAAGTCACCTGCAACTCGTCAGCACTTTCCACCACCAATCTGATTGGCAGCAGTTCTCCGAGGTCCGAGGCAAGGATAAGCCCTGGCTCAGAGTTCCTTTGGATTGGAGATGCCAGGCTTGCCACCCATGACTTTCCGGATGTGCTCCATCATTCAGCCCTCCTCAAAGATATTGGGCCAGTTTAATTGTATGAACCCATAAATCTGCCTGCCAAATGAACACAAGAACATAAGAGAAGCCAATGTTGGATCAGGCCAATGGCCCATCCAGTCCAACACTCTGTGTTGGCCAAAAATACCAGGTGCCATCAGGAGGTCCAGCATTGGTCAGTCCTACTTCATCTTCTCTGGCTGACATCTGCTCTCAGGAAGCAGAGTAGGGA
>NW_015164181.1:4066249-4068316 GCF_001447785.1 Gekko japonicus | reverse complement strand
CCTTGCCACTGGAGATCCTTTGAGCAAAGATGCCAAGAACTGAACCTGGCACATGCTCTGCCTCTGAATCGCACTCCCCTGAAACAATACACGCAGTCGCTGTAGCCAAAACCACACATGTGCTCTCAAGTGTTATAATCAGCTCCTGGAAATCTTCCCTTACTTAAGTGGATTTGTATTAACCACGGGGAAAGACAGTTGTACAGCCAGATTGGCCCGTGCAAAATCCAAAAACAAGAACAAAATCTGTGTAATGACTTTTATTAAGATGAACCAAATTGGTACAAAACACTGCAAGCTTTGGAGCCCACCAGAGCTCTTCTGCAGGATGGACGTTCCAAACTTTTAAAAAGTAGAAGAGCAGGAAGGCAGAATTCTCAGGCCATGTTCTTAAGGTCTGATCTCACAAGGATCCTCTGTGAGATGCAAGCAGGGAATTGCATAATTTCTGCATCATTTAATATGTCGTGTTAATGCTCATGCTTCGTTTCAGCTTGGTTCCAGATTTTTGCTTGATCTTAATTTTTGCAGTCCTAATGGCATCCGGGGTCCTATCCTATTGACTGCAATGACATACACAGTTATCTTCTGCCTTGAGTTTCTGTGAGAAAGGAGGACTATGGATGGATGGATGGATGGATGGAAGGATGGAAGGAAGGAAGGAAGGAAGGAAGGAAGGAAGGAAGGAAGGAAGGAAGGAAGGAAGGAAGGAAGGAAGGAAGTTTGGTTCACTTTATTGCTGAGGTGCCAAGTGATAGCATGATGCTACACCAGTTTGGTGTAGTGGTTAAGTGCGCGGACTCTAATCTGGGAGAACCGGGTTTGATTCCCCACTCCTCCACTTGCACCTGCTGATGTGACCTTGGGTCAGTCACAAGCTCTGGCACAGCTGTCCTTGAAAAAGAGCAGTTTGTGTCAGAGTTCTCTCAGCCCCACCCACCTCACAGGGTGTCTGTTGTGGGGAGGGGAAGGGAAAGGAGTTTGTAAGCCGCTCTGAGACTCCAAGTGAAGGGCGGGGTATAAATCCAATCTCTTCTTCTTCTTCTTCTTTCAGAACCAGCACAGAGTCCTGGTTAGAGCACTGGGCTAGGAGCCGGGAGGCCCAAGTTCGAAGCATCCCTTCTGCCATGAGAGCTTTGGGCCAATTATTCTCTCTCAGCCTAACCTTCCTCACAGAATTGCTGCTATGAGGCCAAAATGGAGGCAAAGTGGATGATGTCGTAAGCTGCTTAGCGCCCCCCACTGGGCAGAAACAGCAACAAAAAATAAAAAAAATATTAAATGTATTAGTGTTGTTTATAAGGCACTCTTGTCCTGCTTTACAATGTGGCACTTCCACTTGGCTTTTGCAGGAGAGTAGACACTTTCTCACCCCCAGGATGCTCCCCCCCCCCCACTCCCTACCATCTAACTAGATGGATACAACCAGTGTTCACTCTAAGCTGAGTTAGTGTGAGCTGGCTCACAATTTTTTAGCCTCCGGCGCATACATTTTTTGTCTTAGCTCAGGAAGGATGGCTCCAGAGCAAACTAATTTATGCAATTGCCAAATCGCTTGCCCACAACTTTAATGCCAGTAGCTCACAAAGTAGAATTTTTGCTCACAAGACTCCACATCTTAGAGGGAACATTGGACACAACCTCACATTTCTCCCAGCTCAGAACACTATAGTTGCTTTCACCGGGAGCGGTGGCGCAGGTGGTAAGAGATGCCTGCACGTACATCTGGCCGAACAGCTTCGGCTGTTCGAGCCCCACTGCGGCCGGGGTGAGCGCCCAGCCCTATGTCCCAGCTCCCGCCCACCCAGCGGCTCGAAAGCCCGTTAAAGGGCGATTAGACTAATGGGTACCTGCTACTAGAGCGGGGGGGGCACCCGTCCCTGTGTTGCAGCGGTGAGTGGCGAGCGGCGAAGCGAAGCAGTGGCGACAGCAGCAACAACGGAGAAAAATGGTGGCTGGCGAGGCAAGGAGCGAGCGAGCGAAGGAGACCGGACCAACTGGCGCGGAGGCGGAGCAACGCAGCAGGCCGGAGCCTCATCGGGACAGAGGCCGCAGCAGAGCATGTGC
>NW_015164181.1:4003475-4065985 GCF_001447785.1 Gekko japonicus | reverse complement strand
GGGGGGGGGGGGGCAGATTGAAAAGGTTTTCCTCAGCCATGGTTATTTTCACCAAGAGAGCAGGAAATCTACAGACAAGGTTATTTTACCTTTTTTCCTATAGATGGAGGACGGGGGGGGGGCATTCCCCAAAGCATACAGCTCTTGAAAAAATATAGAACGCAGGTCTAAAACTGTGCTTCAGGCAGAACACATTTGTTTCCAGTTGACGGTGTCAGATTAGGATCTGGGAGACCTAGGTTCGAGTTTCCACTTGGCCATGGAAGCTTGCTGGGTGCCCACGATCCAGTCAGACACTTTCCCTCACTCTGTCTGCCTAACCTACATCACAGGGAGGTTGCTGTGAGGATAAAATGGACGAAGGCTGTAAGCCAGTTCTCATGGGGGGGATGGATATACAGAGAGAAAAGTTGAAATACTTTTGAATCCCGTTTACTGCATCAGCCATTTACTGCTTTAAAAATCACAGCCCTGACCTGGATAGCCCAGGAAAGCCCAATCTCGTCAAATCTTGGAAGCTAAGCAAATATTTGGATGGGAGACCTCCAGAGAATACCAGGGCCGGAAGGCAGAGGCAGGCTATCAAGCCACTTCTCTGAATGTCTTCCATGCCCACAAAAATGGAAAAATAAAAAAATCAGATGCACAATGCATTTCAAAGCATAGTTCTTCTTTTCATGTATGCAAATCAACAATAGGAGAGAGGCTCAAAACTGTGCTTTAAGTAGCATGTGTGAAACATTTGGGGGTGAGCTCCAAATGTCGTAGTCCTGCTGTTTCAACCTGTCAAGCCTGGTTTCCATTTCACTTCCCCCTTTCAACATCCCATTTTTTGGCATGAGTTCATGTTTTCTCATATCAGATTCCCGCCCCATAAAATTGATACCTTTTCCACAAAATCGTTTCTCTATAAATAAATCAGCATTTTATGTGTGTGTGTGTGATGCCTTTGCACATAAAAATATCATGTGTTGCTTTCCAACCCCATCCTACCATTTCTTTACATTTGTTCCAGTATTTATAGGCTGCCTTTCCCTGCATGCATACACAATGCAAACAAATCAACAAAACCAATGGCACAGAACCAAAACAGATGACAAAAATATGAAGATATATAAAAAGAAAACAAAATATGGAAATCCATTCATCCATACTGCAAAAGCTGTCTCATTTACACATAAACAATCACTTTACTGCAGCATGAACTCCAAAGGCCTTCTTAAAAAAAACACTCTACAATTTTACCCCCATATGGGAGAGATAATTCTGTGCCAGAAGGATTGGGCTGGCAGATTACAGGTTCTGCTGAGTTCAGATCCTGGTCCAGGCTGTCTCTTTGCCCAGGCATTTAAAACAGCGCCAGACCGCCAGTTGCCATCATGAGAGCTGCTGGCATTAGAATAATACAACTCCAGAAGTCACTTTGTGAAAGTAAATGTGTTAAATAGCCTCAAGGTTTTGCAAAATCATTAAAATCGTGTCTGGCTCCCCCAAAGTATCCATTATCATGGGTATTAAATGGCCCATCTAGGGGAAAGGGGGGAAAACACAGGGGGGGGGATTTTAAGCCGCTCCGCCCGATCTCCCAGATAACTTTAATGGAAGAGTTTGCAAATTGATTGTGAGATTAGGAAGGCGCTTGATAGTTAATTGATTTTAAATTTGGAAAGAACTGCCGTGAACTATGAAAAACGGTTGCTTCCTTTTAGCAATCTGCTATTTTTAAAAGAGAGAGAATTCTGTAAATTATTCTGGGGGTGCCAGAGGAAGATGATGGATCTGTATCGTGTTTCTTAATCAAAGGAGCAATTTAAAAAGCGGGTGGAGGGAACCTTAGCGTGCCTCCTCTGAGTTACAGTATCACGGCTCCTAAGTGACTTTTCAGGAGATTAAAAGCTGCTGGTTTCTTTACCGCACTTTGCTGGTACCTGCCTTGAAAGGCCAGCAACCAAACCACAAACCACTGTTGATGCGTTTCTGGAACATCTCTGGGGATCCTTTCGGTAACATAAGGACTTGGCTTGACTGGACCCAAGATTCACAAATAATGAGCATCCTGCTTCCAGGAGAGACCCATGCAGTCACAGGAGAATTGACATAGCTCACACACAGGGACAACAGTGTCATCCCAGAAGTGATCAGGGAGGGGGGGCGCTGTGGGGATCGACCCATGGCACTGCAGCAAGAGAGGGGCCCAGCAACTCCAGGGGCTGCTATGGCAGATGGGGCCCGCCATACAGCGGCATGACAATATCTGTGGACTCCACAGTACCATGCCTTTTTCCCTCTAACCATTGTTGGGAGGAAGTGGAGAACAGCTCTGAAGTAAGCGCAGGAAGGGAGGTCCGGCCAGCCAGGCGATTCATAAAAGGAAACAAAGATTAATTCATTACATTAAAATGGGTTTGATCCAGCAGCACTTCCATCGTGGAGGACTTGACTTGACTGGACCCAAGATTCACAAATAATTAGCATCTTGCTTCCAGGAGAGACCCATGCAGTCACAGGAGAATTGACATAGCTCACACACAGGGACTACAGTGTCATCCAGCAGCACTTCCATCGTGGAGCTGAGATCTCTATCACTTTTGACAGATCTCAATGTGAGCCGCCATCTCGGAAGATACACTAAATAGTTTTATCCCACCCTCCCTGAAAGGAGCTCAGGGCAGCATGCACATTTCTTTCTTCCCTTTGCTGTCCTTACAACAGCTCCAGGAGGTAGGCTGGGCTGGAAAAGAGTGGCCAGTCCACAGTCAGCAAGTGAGCATTCATATAGTTCAGCAGAGATCTGAACTCGGATCTCCCAGATCTCATGAACACATGAAAACTGGTGCCCACCAAGTGTTTTTATAAAGTAGGTGGGACCAGGTGGAGCTTTTGCCCAGCAAGGCTTCTGACTGGCCACTGGAGATTTGATTGGCTGTGCAGATTTTTTTTAAAAATGTTTCTTTGACAGCGGCAGTTGCCACCACAGCATAATAATACCACCACGTAATAACAACAACACCACATCTTGACTGTGTGACTGAAGGTAAGCTGTGGTAGCCCTTTGGTGGCTGGCTCCACCTCCTGCTGCAGCCATTTTGTAGCAGCCATTTTGTGGCTGACACTATGTCAGATAGGGTTGCCAGCAGGGGTCATTTCCTGCAGGAGTGCACAGGAGCGGAGCTCTGGCAGTAAAGAGCCCAGGGGGCGGGCACATGTAACAAGCCCCACCCCCTGCTCCCAGCAGCCCTCAGTCAGAGCAAGAAGCAGCCAGGTAAGTTGCAGAGCCCCCCCCCCCGCACTCCCACTCCAAAACAGTCCAGTGGCACCTTTAAGACCAAGTTTTATTCAGGTACAAGCTCTCCCTCCTCTGTGAGGACAGATCTGCACGTCCCCCCCCCCAATAGCTAGCAATCCAAAACAGTCCAGTGGAGCCTGAGCGGTGGGTGTTGCCTTCTGACACACTTCCGGTGCTGTCAGGGGGTGTGGCATATGCAAATAAGTTATGCTAATGAGCTCCTGCACCTCTTTTTCTGCGAAATGACCCCTGGTTGCCAGGTACTACCTGTCTGCGGGCAGGGGGAATCTCTGGGCCTTTACGGGATCTTCTACCCCACACGGCACAATGACGTCCCCTGGAAGTGGTGTCATCGTGCTGCCAACGTCACATGGTGACACTCTAGTTTGGGGGCAAAACTCTATGGTTTGAGCCCAATTTCACTACAGAGTTTTGCCCAAACACTAGAGCATCGCCGCACAACGTCAGCAGTGCAAGGATGTCACTGCCGGGTGATGTCATCGTGCCATGTTTTGGGGCATTTGCAGGTGGGGTTTTCCCCTGTTGGCCAGCGGCAGGGAGGAGCCTGCCAAAGCAGGGGAAACCACGCCCAGGTTGGGGAGCTGGCATCCCTGATGTCAGAGGTCCAAATGTGCCTGCAGGCTCAAAAAGGTTGGGTCTGAGTCAGACCATTGCTCTAACAAGGCCAATATTATCTACTCTGATTGGCAGAGGTCTGCAGGGTCTCAGGATGTGGTCTTTCACACCACCTCCTACCAGATCCTTTTAACAGGGGGATATAGGGAGCTGAACCTGGGCTTTCTGTATGCCAAGCCACGGCCTCTCTCCTCCCAGTCAGTCAAACGCTCCAGCAAGTGCCCATGCAGACTCTCCCATTCACCCTATATAGAAATGTCAAGCAGGGACCAGGTTAAGAATCTGTCCTTGTATCCCAAACACCTTATCAAAACAACGCTTAAGCCTTCAAAGCACTTCAGCTACCTGATGCAATGACGGGAGAAACTGGAGCACATTGATGCTAGAAAGTTTCTAAAAGAACAGAGTATACATTAATTTTAATTTTTTTTAAAAACCCATCTGAACAAGCTTTTAGGTGAAATTTCCATAGAGATTACCAACGAGCAGTTTAGACAGGAACACTTTGGTATGACTTCAAAGAGCGTTAAAGCTCTCTCACAGTACATAAATCCTGAATGTCAAATTGCACGTGTTTCGGGATTTTGCTCTCAGGCAATTCTTTAGACACATTTCAAATCGGCGGTATGATGGGGGAGCTCCAGTCACATTAAATGCTAATGCCAGACCAGTTTCAGAAAGAGATGAACAATCTGGGTAACCGAGAAAAATATCCCAAACACTTTCCATTGTTAAGCTTCAGAAAATAACTAACGATTTCAGCCATATATATAGACAGCCACTGTTTGGAGCATAATACAGAAAGCATTCAATCTTTTAAAAAATCTGATATTGGCTCATGTTCCGCAACATTTGAGTAGAGAGAAAAAGAAGAGATTGGATTTATACCCTGCCATTCATTACCAGAAGGAGTCTCAAAGCGGTTTACAATCTCCCCTTCCCCTCCCCACAACAGACACGCTGTGAGGTAGGTGGGGCTGAGAGAACTCTTTTGAGAACTGCCCTTGAGAGAACAGCTCTGAAAGAACTTATGACTGACCCATGGTCACACCAGCAACTGTATGTGGAGGAGTGGGGAACCACACCCAGTTCTCCCAGATTAGAGTCTGCGCTCTTAACCACTACACCAAACTGGCTCTCAGTAACCACATCTAGACATCAAAAGACAAGCCAGTTATCACTTAGAGGTTCACTAGTCATGAAAAGTTTTTAGCCAAGAAATATTTTATGTACAATACTTATGAATCCACTGCTTAGCTAAAAAGCTTTTGGTACATACTGCAAAAATAGTCTCCAATTACAGTGGCAGCAAACCTCTGAACACCAGTGCCAGGAGGCAACATCAGGGGAAGGTCTTGGCCTCTCCAAAGGAAGGTTTGTTGGCCCTCCAGGATAACTGGCTGGCCACTGAGTGAGACAGGATGCTGGACTAGACGGGCTGCTGGTCTGATCCAGTGGGTCTCTTCTTATGTTCAAGATGATTAACTTTATTTGATTCTTTTTCACATAGTTCTTCAGGATAGGTTGATAAAAGATAATTGCATTCCTTAGTCATAATAGAGGATGTTATAAATATAGCAGGAGAGTTAGAATTTCAGCAGGTCAGCCAACTGGAGCAAGAACTTACTAAATACAGGACATTATTTATATCATAGCATTCCAGTGTTTTAAATAACTTTTGTGAGGACTAAAAGACCATTTCCTATTAACAGAAAGATCTATCTCAGTCTTTGAAGGCACGTAGTTTCCCATGACCTAGAATATTGAAATGGGGTAAAAATTCAAGGCTACAGCTTATTACGATGGGCCTACAAACTAGGCTTGTCAGATCTAGGTTGAGAAATTCCCGGAGATTTGGCAGTGAAGACTGGGGCACGCAGGGTTTGAGGAGGGGAGGTACATCAGCAGGTTATAATTGTTGGAAATGTATGTGTTTACAAGGTCTGACAATTCAGTCATTATAGGGTTAACTTGTTTTCCTAGTATTGCTATTGTTTGGACCGACCTGGAAGGGATACCTGACACTGAGCCAATGGGGAATTAGCCCGGGAAAAGTAGCTTTCTACTGTGATACAGATTGGTCATTTGTTTCAGGTGACTTCCTTTCTAGGAGTCAAGAAGAAGGAGAGTTTCTCCATTATCTGTGTGCTAGGTTTGACTATAGGCAGCTTAGAAAATGTAGCTGTTGGTGTTATGTTTATTTGTAGTAATCCCATGTACCTTTTACCCTTAGAAATAAAGGTTTTTAAAAGCAAAGAAATCTCTTCTTTCCAATAGAGCAAGATCCATTGATAGTCTGAGTATTAAACACTTTTGACTGTTTTACAACAATAATGTCATAAGGGCCACCCTCCACAGCAATCATTTTCTCCAGGCAAACTGATCTGTCACCTGGAGATCAGTGGTCATCCATGGAGATCTCCAGGCACCACCTGGAGGTTGTTGACCCTACCTACAAGCCCAGCCCAGGTCCTTTAGGATCTCTATAAAATGGGTGTGTGATGGGGCTTTAAAGTTATGCGCCCACAGTCAAAGGTGTGTCTGTGTGGGGGTGTATAATCTGGTCACCAGCCAGCACTTTTTGACAACTCAGTCAACTCAGACAACTTTGACAACATGCCCTCACAAATAGTTGTGGTCCCATGAAGTCAAATAATTTATAGTAAAATTGGTCCATTGGTACATCTAGACCCACACCATCTCTTCCAACTGGCTCTCCAGATCTTGGGCCCTTCCCAGCATCTGTGACCCCAGACTGTTCAACTTGAGACACCATGGATTGAATCAGGAGGATACATATCCTGATTCCATGTAGCTGTCATATAAAGGAAGGTACGGAGTTGTTTTCTCTTGCCCCAGAAGGTCGGACCAGAACCAATGGGTTAAAATTAAATCAGAAGAGTTTTTGGCTAGGAAGAACTTCCTGATAGAGTGGTTCCTCAGTGGAACAGGCTTCCTCAGGAGGTGATGGGCTCTCCTTCATTTGGAGGTTTTCAAACAGAGGCTAGATGGCCATCTGACAGTAATGTAGATTCTATGAACTTAGGCAGATCATGAGAGGGAGGGCAGGAAGGGTTGCATCAGTCCTTAGTTCTTGTGGCCCTTTTTTACACGCCCAGGGAAATGCTGATTGCCACTTTGAGGTCAGGAAGCAATTTTTCTCCAGTCTGGTATGGCAAGGGATCCTGGAGGTTTTTTGTCATCTTCTGGGCTTGGAACAGTGGTCACTGTGGGTTTGGAGGGGGAGATAGTTGTGAATTTCCTGCCTTGTGCAGGGAGTTGGACTAGATGACCCTGGAGGTCCCTTCCAACTCTATGATTCTTCAAGCTCTTCTAATAAGAAACTGCCTTGTGCATGAGGGACAGAGGTCCCAGCCACTAGACTTTCAATTGCTCCTTCATGTATACAAATCAGCAGGGCAAGGGGGAGGTAAATTTTCATAGTGCACTATTGAAAAGAAACAACTAGATGTCTCTACAAAGACATCCCTTCCCCCATTAGGATTTTAACACTATCAGTTAAGAAGACAACTCACAAAATACAAGTGCTGATACAGAAAATTAAGCCAGTTTATGTCTAGTAGCTTCTGACTTATGGCAACCCTAGGTATTCAGGGCTCTTTTTATAGAAAAAGCCCAGCAGGAACTCATTAGCATAATAGGCCACACCCAACAGCAGGAACTCATTAGCATATTGGGCCACACCCTGACAGCACAGCTCATTAGCACATTAGGCCACACCCCCATGTTACCAGAAGTGTGGTCATCCAGCCACACCCACCTTTTGCTTGTTATTCTGTTTACCTTGTTTGTTGTCAAAACCCAGGGCCTTTTTTGTAGCAGGAACTCCTTTGCATGTTAGGCCACACACCCCTAATGTAGCCAATCCGAATGAGTTTCTGCTGTTGGGTGTGGCCTATTATGCTAATGAGTTCCTGCTGGGCGTGGCCAACTTGGGAGCCAGCCGGAACTCCGTTCCTGTGCGTTCCTGCCCAAAAATAGCCCTGGTATTAATGATATCCAGAATGTCCTACCATTAACTGCCTTGCTCAGGTCTTGCAAACTGAAGGCCTTTCTTGAGTCAAGCCAGTTATAAATCATCTGATTTAAACTTTTCTATCCCATAATTTCAACAGTCTGCCAACATCAAACTTCATAAACCAATTGGCCACTTAGCAAAAAATCCAAAATTTGTCTATCCAGTTCAGCAAAATGCCCCCCTTAACCGTCTGATCTGACAACCTGCATGAAAGATACTCTTCCATAATGAGGGATCTGACAACCTGCATCAAAGATACTCTTCCATAATGAGGGAGAAGACATCAGACAAGGCCAGTTTCTGACCTAGTCCAGCCAGTCACTTTTCCCATGATAACAGGATGGTTGGAAAGGATGTGTGGGCAGATCTAAAAGGAGACAGGGCACAAGTGAAGTAACTGTTTTTATTCATTTTATATACTGTATACTATATATATTTTACTGCCAACCTAGCAGTTCGAAAGCAAGAAATTGCAAGTAGATACATAGGTACCACCATGCACCTTGGTGTTCAGGGCTCTTTTTGTAGAAAAAGCCCAGCAAGAACTCATTAGCATAATAGGCCACACCCAACAGCAGAAACTCATTAGCATATTAGGCCACACCCCTGACAGCAAAGCTCATTAGCACATTGGGGCGCACCCCCATGTTATCAGAAGTGTGGTTATCCAGCCACACCCACCTTTTGCTTGTTATTCTGTTTACCTTGTTTGTTGTCAAAATCCAGGGCTCTTTTGTAGCAGGAACTCCTTTGCATGTTAGGCCATATACCCCTAATGTAGCCAATCCTAATGCGTTTCAGCTGTTGGGTGTGGCCTATTATGCTAATGAGTTCCTGCTGGGTGTGGCCAACTTGGGAGCCAGTCGGAACTCTGTTCCTGTGCGTTCCTGCCCAAAATTAGCCCTGTGTTTAGTCATGCCAGCCACATGACCATGGAAACATCGTCGGACAGCGGTGGCTCTTCGGCTTTGAAACGGAGATGAGCACCGCAACCCTAGAGTCGGATTTGACTGGCTTTCGAGCAAGGGAACCTTTACCTTTATATATATGCACTTTGTGCTCTTGTAAGCCGCCCTGAGCCCGTTCGCGGGAAGGGCGGGGTATAAATGCGATGAAAATTAAATTAAATTAAATTAAATGTGTTCAGTTGTCATCTTGCAAATGTCAGATATACTATAGTAACACCCACAAACTATGTAACGGACCTTTCATAGAGACATGCGCTCGTGAACTTCAGTCTAATCCCTTCCCCTTTACAAAAGCCACTCTCGTGTTAGGATTACAAAATCAGGCAGCACCTCAGTTAATTTGTCTTGCCTGAATGAGCTTTTCTACCATTCAGATTATTCCATGCTGATCACCATGTTTCCAAGCAATCAGCTAAAAGGAGTTCTTCCCTTTGTGGCTATCTCAGAAGACCGCATTGAGAGAATGATCCATTGTGCTTTTCAAAAAAAAGTTATTCATTTCCGTCACAGCCGGAATACAAAAGAATATCTAAGCATGTCCAAAATATTATTTTAATCCTTACTGAAGTTGCGGTAACTACGGCTGCCTCAGCTTCTGGGAACAGGGAAAAGAGATAAGGGACGTTGTTAAAATTCACCACTTACAGAAATTAAGCACTGAAAGGTTTGGAAGGGGAAATGATCTGCTTTAAGCATAAAGATTTTACTAGCTTCCAGAATGTCTTCCCCATAATTGTTCGCCTGGTGCTAAACTGGAGAAGCTTCTCTTCTTACTGGGCCTTTGCCATTTAGCTTTTAGTCCTAGCATTGTATCATTTTTTTTTACTCTATTATTTCTTGCTGATAGTTATAACTTATCTGGTATGAATACAGTATCCCAGTGCGTATGGCACTTGGCAGAATATTTGATGAAGTTTACAATCTAAACTATAATACATGGGGGGACCTCAAGGGATCTTGCTACTGGTTTTTAATCTCACACAGGTGATTTACTGTATTTATTAAATTGGATTCTATTTCTTTTAACCGTAGACTGCCTCAAGTACCCATCTTGAAGGTGCAGCATGGAACTATTTTGAACGTATGAAGCTGCCTTATGCAGAGTCTGTATTGCCTACTCAGACTGGCAGCAGCTCTCCAGGGTTGAGGGCAGAGGTCTTCCATATCACCTACTACCTGATCCTTTTTAACTGGAGATGCCAGAGATTGAACCTGGGACCATCTGCATACCAAGCAGAAGCTCTACAAGACCCACAGCCCTGCCTCAAATCAAGTAAGGCCCCGTTCATACGAGGCAGTTTGGGCCGGGAGCGGGCCGGATTGGAGGCGCATCAGACGGGCGCGATCCCACGGAAACATCTGCCTGGCGTCGCGCTCCCGCCTCCAACCCGTCCCTTCCCCCGATGAAGCGCCTCAAAGATGAACCACCTAACTTCGGTGGTTCCTCCGGTTGAGCCGCTTCATCCTCCCCGCGGGATCGGCGGCGCGTCTTGCCGCTGTCGCATCCCCGCCCCCCTGCCGTACTGCGCATGCTCGAGCATGCGCAGTACGGCAGCCTCCCCCTCCGACAAGTGTCGTCCTCCCCGGCATCTGATCATGCCGGGGAGCAATGGAGCGCGGCAACCAGGATCCGTGGGATCCCGCCGGGGCGTTTCTTTTTTGGCGTGGCTTTTAAAAGCCGCACCTCGCCCCGTCTTTTCCCTGCCATGTGGCAGGGGCCAAAATCAATGTATTCCCTTTTTACTTATTGAACCCCTACTTGTTTTACTCTGAAAATAGGAGAACCTCTCTCATGGAACCAAAATGGGGTTGAGAAAAAGAGGTATAAGATGTATAAAAAAGATGTATAAAAGATGCCAGGATCTCCCCAGTCCTCGTCCAAGGCTGTTAGTACTGCACCACACTGGGGAAAACGATGGATCTACGTTGCAGAAGACTGGAAAACAAGTCAAACACGGGAATTCAGACAAGAAAGGGAAAGCATAAATGCATTCAAAGCATTAACATGTGTTTTGACAATGTATGTTTTAAGCATCCCTGACAAGTGTTTGTCCAGCCGCTGTTTGAAGACTGCCAGTGAGGAGGAGCTCACCACCTCCCAGGCAGCCGATTTAACTGCTGAACTACTCTTATTGTGTAAAAAAAATTAAAATCCTAATATCCAACCAGTATTTTGCCGCCTGTAATTTAAACCCATTATTATGAACCCTGTCCCCTGCTGCCAGCAGGAGCAGCTTCCTTCCAGCCTCTAAATGACAGCCTTTCAAAGACTTCAAGAGAGTTATCATGTCAAGCTTCCCTTCTCCAGACTGAACATTCCCAAGTCCCTCAGCCTTTTTTGGAGGGCTTGGTCTCAAGGCCCCTGATCATCTTTGTCAGCCTCCACTGCACCCGCTCCATTCTGTCCACATCCTTTTTGAAGTGAGGCCTCCAGAACTCCACACAGTACTCTTGGTGTGGCCTGTCAAAGTGGTATACAGCAGGACTATGACATCTTGCAATCTGGATGTTATGCCTCTGTTGATACATCCGAAGACTGCATTAGCCTTTTTTGCCGCTACATCACACTAATTCCTCATATTTTGCTTACAGTTCACCCATACCCCAAGGATCTTGTTCACATACACTACTACCCAGAAGTGTGTCCCCCAGCCAGTATGCATGCTCCTCATTTATGTTACACAGACGTAGAGCTCTGCACTTATCCTTGCTGAATTTCATCTTATTCACATCTGCTCACTTTTCCAACGTGTTCAGACCTCAGTGAATTCTACCTCTATCTTCTGGTGTATTCGCTACTCCTCCCAGTTCAGTATCATGAGTAGTCCTTCCATCCCCTCATGCTGATCATTTATAAAAATATTGAAATGTACCAGGCCCAGAACCAAGCCCTGTGGCACCCCACTGGATACTGTGGGACATATATACATGTATGTATCTATCTTCTTTACTACGGCTGTTGTTTTTCTGTGATTTGTAGCTGATTTGTCTGTTTGAACCAACACTGTTTGATTTTAAAGTTGTTGCAGCTAATATTAGGCCTCTGACACTCTGAGCTCTGCACTTATCCTTGTTGAATTTCATCTTATTCACATCTGCTCACTTTTCCAACGTGTTCAGACCTCAGTGAATTCTACCTCTATCTTCTGGTGTATTCGCTACTCCTCCCAGTTCAGTATCATGAGTAGTCCTTCCATCATGCTGATCATTTATAAAAATATTGAAATGTACCAGGCCCAGAACCAAGCCCTGTGGCACCCCACTGGATACTGTGGGACATATATACATGTATGTATCTATCTTCTTTACTACGGCTGTTGTTTTTCTGTGATTTGTAGCTGATTTGTCTGTTTGGAGCAACACTATTTGATTTTAAAGCTGTTGCAGCTAATATTAGGCCTCTGGCACAGGACAGAGGAACTCCTGAGGAGGAAGGTATTGAAGCATAGAGAACAACCAGTTTGTGTGTTTCTATAACTGAAAAGTTTAACTGCAAGCCTGCTGACATGTAACTAAACTGGGAGACATGTGGGAATAGAATTAGCTTGTACAATTGATACATGCTGGAAAAGTAAAGCCATTGTTCTGGAGTAACAATTTTGAAGGCAACAGCTTAAACCATAGTAACATCTTCTCGTATAAATGGAGTAGATAAAGGCGACAATAAGAGCTTGTGAAAAGTCCAAAGCAAGGGCGGGAAAGCTCACGTCACTATGAAGTCAGAGTTGTAAGACACGTGCTTGGAAGGTTTGTTACCTATTATAAACAGAAATGCCACGATTATTTGAATTGAACTGCTTGCCTGTCTTGCTAGCTGGATTAAAGTTTTTCTTTTCCTCTGCTACCTGCATCCTTGGCGTGGTGTATTGATTTGGCTATACCAGTCTAAGAGCCCATTTTGGCAACCAACACCTCCCTCCAATCCGATAAAATGCCATGGAGGTTCTCTGGGTGGGTTCTCCAACCAGTTCCCTGCACCCAAGTGTTCTAGAGTCCAGTCCGCAGGCCTCCAGTTTACCCATCAGAACATCATGGGGAACCTGGTCAATAGCTTTACTGAAATCCAGGTCAACAACGTTGACGGTGTTCCCACGATCCGATCCGACACACTCTCCACTCAATCAAAGAAGTAATGAAACAAAGAAGCCTTGCAGAGTGAGTGTGAGCTGGCCACTCTCTCAGCCTAGCCTACCTCAAAGGGTTGTTGGGAGGGTAAAATGGAGGAGTGGAGACCAGCATACACCCCCCCCCCCAGCTTCTTGGAGGAAGGAGGAGGCTTTAAAAGGACTAAATAAAATTTTCAAAACCCATTTTCAAAACCCCAGCATTCTCAGTGTGGGGAGGGGAGACCAATATCCATTTTAGGATCAGCCTTTCCCACTGGGCACTTCTAGCAAGCGGCCTCGCTAAGGACTGGCAGCTTGGGAAAGGGCAGCTTTGCCTTCCAAGGAGCCGCCCAAGCCACAAGGACCCACCTCGCCCCCAAATGCGTTTTCTTTCAAACCACCCCACCGCCGCCTCTTGCTTGCAACGTCTCTGGGCAGCCATCTAGAGCTGCCAACTCCTGGGTGGATTTCCCTCTTTCTCCTTCTCTCTATGGGGCTGAGCAAACCGCTCGAAGAGTCGGAGTCCGAATCCAGCCTCCTTGCTCGGAATCCGGGCTCTGATCCCTTCTCTCCCCACGCATCTTGTTAAAAACGCCCAGACGAGCCCTTTCTGCCCGCATTACTCTGCAGCACTGATAGCGTTAAACCTACAGAGCTGTTTGCTAGAGAGGCTGAAGGGGGGGGGGGAGAGGGAAGGCTCTGTTCTTCTGGAGGGGGGGGATTCTGAATTGGGGGGAAAGCCCAGGAAGGGCTTCAGATTTGCAACCGCAGGGGAATGCCGTGCAGCAGCCGGATAACGGGAAGGTTTACCTAGAAGTAAGGCGATGGGGGATATACTTGCAAATCTTGGAAAGGGGTGGGGGGAGGCAGGGATCAGTCTCGGCCACGGTTGTCAGCTCCCGGATGGCCAATTCTTGCACATTTAGGGGGAGTGGATTCTGTGAAAGGCCAAGTTTGGGGGTGCGGTGGGGCTGAGATGGGAACAAGGCCGTAGAGTCCTCCCTCCAATGCAGTCCCCGACCTCTGTCAGCTGGAGGTCGGTTGTAATTCTGGGGGATCTCCAGGCCCCACCTGGAGACGGAGAACAGTCCTATTAGGCACCAGTTTTGCACCGCTATTTAAACAGCTTTTTTTTTTGGGGGGGGGGGGTGATAATCAATGTCTTTTAGTACAAGAAAGGTTAAATGTATGGAACGGAACCTTTTGCTGGTCATGGATGATCTGCAAACAAACAGAACCTGGCCCCTTTTTGGTTGGAGGAGTAAGAAAGAGACATGAGGGAAGGGAACTGCTGCCTGCCTTGGTTAACTGTAGCCCCATCCTAAGACCCAGATGCATTCCCAGTGTGGGGCCAGGCCTGCAAGCCGGTGCCCAAGGCCTGCACAGCAGAGGAGAGGGACATTTTAAAAACCCTGTTGCCAAGGCGCAGAGAGCCTCACAACGCCAGGGAAGATCATGGAACACCACCAATGCCCACCAATCACAGCACGATGGGCAGAGCATGCTGATATGGCCATACCCCCTGATATCAGCCTTCTGTCCCCCACATGCGCAAAGCCAGACGGGGCAAATGGCACAGAGGGGCTGTGAAGACAGAGGCATGAGCGATAAGACCCCTGGAATAAACATATCAGGGAGCTCCACAGATGTGGATTTGAGTACCCACCTGCAGCAGTGTTTTGCGAAGTGGGCGCACAGGGAGAGAACACAGCGTCGCCCCTGTCCCATCATTCCACAGCTCACTTGGCAGAGGCAGCCATAACACAATGCCAAATGCTCCCTCCTGCACTGGGGTTTGGGTGGGAAGAACAGCATCCTTTTGCCAGGCAAGAGAAGTACAGATCCCCAGGGAATGCAACATAGAGAAACACAAGTCCACAGCCACAGGAGGGGTAAGCTCATGTCCTGCCAAAGGGGATGCCAGCAAGAACACCAAGCTCTCCTTTTGGTAGTTGGGAAGCCCAGAGAGGGGTCCCCGATGGTATCAAATGGGATGAGTTGTCTGTGCTGATTGGCTGGCCCGAATGTCAAGCATTTTCACTGGTCCCCCACTCCTCCTACCGTCTCCAGCCTGGGCACCAGTGATACACTTACTAGCCATCCAAAGCTGTTAAGAACATAAGAGAAGCCAGTGTTGGATCAGGCCAATGGCCCATCTAGTCCAACACTCTGTCACACAGCGTTCAACAACTGGGCTTAGGCTTGTTCCCGAACAGGCTGGACTCTGGAAAAGGGTCCTTCTGTCAGGGTGAGCTGGAATACAGGGCCAGGAGAAAACTGTGATTCTGGTTGTAAGACTTGTGATATATTCCCTGCTTCTTCATATAGTAAGAAACTCCAAGGGATACTGTTTGCCTGGGTTGGTTCCCCTGGGAAAGAGAAATCCCTGGACGGAGCCTTCTAGTGTTGTTATTATACTGGCAGAGCTGAGCAAGAGTGGAAGTCAGAAGAATTCCCACAGCGTAGCAGGTCCACTACCCCACATCGGATGTGAGTGTTTCTGCACCTCAAGGTTCTTGAGCCAAATCTCATCCAAAGCCTGCCTGCCTTTCTTGCCCGATCTCAGCTGCTCATTCTTCCCACAGACACATTCCTGCCCCTTCCCCTCAGCTGGCTGCTTGGACAGAGCTCTTGCGTAACACTTCAGGCCTATTGAAGAGATACATACAATGAGCCAGTTTGGTGTAGTGGTTAAGTGCACGGACTCTAATCTGGGAGAACCGGGTTTGATTCCCCACTCCTCCACTCGCACCTGGCTGGATGACCTTGGGCAAGCCGTAGTTCTGATAAGAGCTGTTCTTGAAAAAGAGCAGTTTCTGTCAGAGCTCTCTCAGCCCCACCTACCTCACAGGGTGTCTGTTGTGGGGAGGGGAAGGGAAAGGAGTTTGTAAGCCGCTCTGAGACACCTTTGGGTAGTGAAGGGCGGGGTATAAATCCAATCTCTTCTTCTTCTTCTTCTTAAGGGGTAACCAGTCTGTCGTCTCCTTTTGGGCCTCCAGTTATCTTAAGAATTAGCCCCTGGGAAGACAGACTGAGGCAATGTAGCAAGAAGCTAAGCCTATAACATCCTTAAAGAGCCAAACAGAGACACTTAACTTTCCCAAAGAACCAAGGAGACATATTTAAAACAGCTTGGTATGTAATATGGCAAAATGATGTTAAACCTGGTCCACAAACCACAAGAAGCACTTTTGTTCTGCTCCACCAGGGCAATTCTCACTTGTCTCCTGAGGATATGAAGGTTTGTGATGTTTAGCAGTGTATCCCCATTCTCTTTTTATTTTCCTTTTGACACGTTGCTGTCTGTCTCTCTCTGTCCCCTGAGGGAGAAGCCTCTGTTCTTAGCCAAGTGAATAAAGGCATTTTTTCACAGTCGGAGGAGGAGACCCAAGAGAAGGGTAAGGAGATGGAAGAGCAGGACCCAGAAGGACCTGGAACTGACAAGAGAGCAAGGAAAGACCCTCTTCTCCTCCAAGCTGAGGGTGATGTTGAATTCGGGGAAAGAGCTGTGTCAGAGATCCTGGCCATGACCTCAGATGTACATAGCCGGCGCTTCCGACAGTTCCGCTACCATGAAGCTGATGGGCCCCGAGAGGTTTGCAGCCAGCTCCATGGACTTTGCAACCACTGGCTGAAGCCAGAGAGGCGCACCAAGAAGCAGATCCTAGACTTGGTGATCCTGGAGCAGTTCTTGACTATCCTGCCCCAGGAAATGCAGTGCTGGGTCAGAGGATGTGGGCCAGAGACCAGTTCCCAGGCAGTGGCCTTGGCCGAAGGTTTCCTCTTGAGTCAGGCAGAGGAGAAGAGGCAGGCAGAACAGGTGAGGGGATTTCCTCCAGGTATGTTCTATTCAAACAGCGATATCTGGCCTTATCCTAAGGTTTCCCTGAGATATATTTGTCCAAGTTTTAATTATCCAAATGGGATAATTCCTTCAGCTCTCTCTTCTACCTGAGAATTTTTTATCCCTCCAGGTAACTCACCAGGTTTGCTGATAGAAGGGTGCAGAGTCTAGGAGTGGGGCAGGATCTATTCCTTCGTCTGTTCCATTCCATCTCTTACCCCTCAATCTTGCTGCTGTTTCAGATGCGGGGACCATCCCTGAAGATAGAAGCTACATTCTCTGAGGCGGAAGGAGCTTTTTTGGAGCAAGGGCAAAGGACACAGGCCCAGGAGTGTGCCCAAGATGTCCTCCCATGTGGTAAGGGCTCATTTTGCCTAGATGCAATTGGGGCACCGGGTAACTTTGATGGGTAGAGGGTTCCGATCGGGGAAATAATTAAATACTTCTTCACACAACACAGAGTTAATTTCCAGCACTCAGGGTCTACTAACTGTGGTGCCTCTGAAAGGGGATTAGACAAATTCATGGAAGGTAATTCCTCACATTAATTAAAATACTCATATCTCACCTTCCTTCCATAAGAGCTTTCAAGAAGAGGCTGGACGAACATTTGTCAGACATGCTTTAGGCTGGTCCTTCATTGGGCAGGGGGTTGGACTAAATAGTCTGTATGGCCCCCTTCCAAGTCAATGATTCTATGGTTTGAGGAACTAAAGGTGGCTCAAAACAGAAAAGGTAGACAAACCTCGGCAGAACTATTCAGTCTGGTGAATAAAAGGAGCCTCCACCTTCTGGGGCAGAGCTCTGAAAACCAGTTCCCAGGGGCCAATAATAATGGGAAAATTTGGCCTCTGTGCCCACACTTATAGGGGCATCTGGCAGGCCTCTGTGGGAAATAGGATGCTGGGGTAGGGATGGCAGCCTATGGCCTGGCATCCCAGAAGCTTTGGGGTGGGTCTTGAGCAGATATGATATCATGTTGATGTGTCTGGCTGAAAACCTGGTTGTGATGTTAGCATGACAACAGATGCTCTGAAAACTCATTGATATTACCCTGGAGTCTCCAGATGTGTTTAAGTCACATCTGGGGTTTTGGCCAAAGGGGATGGTGACATGTCCATGTGGCCAAATGTGCCTGCTCTAGCCTGCAGGCCCCGTTCCACCCAGCCCTCCTAGGCTTTTGCACCACCGGGAGAGGCTTTCCTTTCTCTTTCAAGTAGCCCACCACCTGATCAATACAGGGATTTCCCACTGGGAGGATCAGGACCTCCAACTCCCCTTCCAAGCTCTGAGGCCTCGCCTCTGCATCTCCTGCTGCTCAGTGCCTGGCTACTGTAGGGGCAGTTTAATGCTTTGGGCGCCCTTGGGGGAGTAGCCATTTGCCAACTGCCTGCCTTCCCTCTGGCCTTCCTTCTCTATGTGGTACAGAGAACCACTAACAGCATCAAAAGTTATAAAGAATTTATTAAAAAGAAAATGTTAACAAGCATACTTTTAGCACAGCACCAGACTGAGCAAGGAATTCAAAGGAAATTGGTAAAAACACAAATCCTCTGTCCCTTTCTCTATACATGCCCTTACAGATGTCAAAATAGGACAGGTTCTTTAGCTTAGCTAGTTGCAAAACTTTACAAAGTTTCCTCTACCTTGAGGATCTCTCCTGGCTCTTCAGGTAAGCACGTGTTCAAAAATGGCTGCTTGCTTACAGACCCCAGCTAAGAGTTCTCCTGGCAGCTTAATCCCAAAGAAAGACAGCATCATCTTCCTGCCAGTTGGTTTTATTAAATCTCTGTCTCCTCCCACTGACCAGGTCAGAGCTTTTCCTGTAGGTTCTAGAAATCCCCTTCCTGATGGTCTCTCTGGCATTCTCAGTCTTCCAAATCTATGCCCCCTGCTAGGAGAACGGGGTGGGGGTGGTGTGAACTGGCCCATCCCATTGTCTCTCCTGCTAGATCCATTAACATGTGTATGAAGGTCGCTGATCTTCCCCTCTCCCTGCCTGTCCAAAGGAAAAAAACCTGCAAAAATGCATCGTGGAGGTTTGGGCTTGTTGCCAACCTCCCAGGAGACAATGCATTTCTCCACACGTGACATCATTTCTACCCCAGCCCCCTCTTTTCCCCCCCCAGCGCAGACTCGGGTGCGTGAGAGGGCCCAGCTGGCAGGAGAACAGCATGCCTGGGCTTTTGGTCTGATCCAGCAGGGATGCTGTAACCTTTGGAGCTCCAGAGTTTCAAGTCCCATAGAAGTCTGAAATATGTTGGCAGCTTTTATAACCCCCGAGGCTCATGCATTAACAGTCAGACCCCTCCTCCTGCAGAGGGGAAGTTTATGGGTCAAGAAAGAGACAGAAGCAATGCTCTTAACATCACCCCAGAACCTTAAGTGCAGGGCACTGCCTAGGCCAAAGTCAACAAAATGGATGCCAGCCAGGCAAAAGCCTGGGAAAGTAGTTTCAAAGTGTGAGTCCGAGTGGCTGGCTGGCTGGCTACTGGCCCCTCCTCGCCCTAGAGAGATGCATAATTTAGAACAATGGATCACCCAGGACCTATTGATTCACTCAGGGGCAATCCCCTCAACACACAAGCCTGCTTCCCCCAAACCCACTTATTTTAATTTAGCAATGATTAATCAGTGATTACTCTATTAATCAATGATTAATCTATTTACCATCCCTCATTACCTTTCCTGTCCAGTGCTTGTAGAGCCATCAAGCCTCTCCCACGCCTTTGTTTACCTCCGGTAGAACCATTATTGTCTTCCAGCAGTGTGTCAATCCACCTCAGGGTACATTTTGCCCTATAACTATGCCACTCTGCTACCCAGCTTTGGATTTGTGTGTCTTGAATGTGTCTTGAATCCCTCCTCACACCCTCACTTGCGTGTGGGCTCTCTTTCGCTTCCTGAACCCTCCTTCGAATTTATACTTCTACGGACCTCTTCAGGATTGGTAATTATCACCTTTCCCTAAAAAGGTTTCCCTTTTCCTCCTTGTATGTGTTTTATGGTGTGTATGCATTCTTGAATTACCCTTTCCATAAAAACCTTACCTGTTGAACAACTGCCTGGCTATGTTCTTTTTAAATTTAATTTTATATTTTTAAAGGGATGCAGAATGGAAAGGGGGGGAGGGGAAAAACACATAAGGAATGTAATTATTGAAGATAAAATATAAAGGGCAATTTTACAAATGTTAAGGACATTCCTTAGGCAAGGTTTGTGTGTGTGTGTACACAAAATAAAAACATAAAAAATGACATAGCTTAAAATATATGACATAACTTATATATGGCATCATAGCTTAAAGATATATATATGACATAATAGCTTAAACAATCAGTGTAACAACCTACTCAAAATATTCTACCTTTTTCTCTTAATATAGTATCTTTTATATTCTGTCTTTTCTATTAGCATGAATACCCTGAATATAAGGAAGCTTCATGCACTTGTATATAAAAGGAGATGGTTGGATGGGGAATTAAAATGAGGAGGAGAAAAAGCTGGAACAGAAAAAGAACATATGGCGCAGAGGCCTATCATTGGCTATTGGCCAGAAGATATAGTCCAACACTCTGTGTCACACAGTGGCCAGAAATACCAGTGCCATCAGGAGGTCCAGCAGTGGGGCCAGGACATTAGAAGCCCTCCCACTGTTGACCCCCCCAAGCACCAAGAAGACAGAGCATCACTTGCCCCAGAGTCCCTATCTATACCTTGTGGCTAATAGCCACTGATGGACCTCTGCTCCATATGCTTATCTAATTCCCTTTTGAAGCTGTCCATGTTTGTAGCCTCCGCCATTTCCTGTGCCAGTGAATTCCATGTGTTAATCACTCTTTGGGTGAAGAAGTACTTCCTTTTATCCATTCTAACCCTTGTGTAACTTGTGCTTCTTTTCTGCCTCTCCTACAATTTACTAAAACAGGGCAAGGTTTCACACCCCTGGGAAGGGGGTGCATGAAGCAGGGAACCAACTAGCAGATGGAATAAGTCATGGCAAACACCCTTCCCCCTTTTGTCTCACTAACAGGCAGTGGAGAGAAGCTGTTGAGCCATTATCTTTTCAGAGGTGTGGAAACGTCTGCTGCACGTCCGGTCCAGGTAGGAGAGATAAGCAGGGGACAGTCCTCTCCTTTCTCAGGGGGACATTTCTCCCTGCAGTCGCTGGAAGGTGTCCAGGCAAGAAAGGCTGTGTTTGCCCATGCCAAGCTCTGTATCCTGCATACTATGGGAATGTTCCCTTCCAGTGTCAAGTCTCTGCCTGGCCTGATTTCTGGCAATGGAATCTGCTTTTTCTTTCAGTGTCCCTTTTCCTTTGAGGAGGTGGCCGTGTATTTCACCGAGGCAGAGTGGACCCTGCTGGATCCAGGCCAACGAGCTCTCTACAGGGAAGTCATGCTGGAGAACTATGGGAGCATGGCCTCTCTGGGTAAGTGTCACGGACTGGAGTGCAGGCAAGGCGAGAGAGGGATAGTCCGGGTCCAGTCCAAGGTCGAAAGCCGAGAGAGCAGGAAACCAAAATACCAAGTCCAAGGCACAAACCGTAAACGTTGTCGTTAAGCCAGAGTCCATGGGGTCAGGAGCCAAAACACCAGAGTCCAGGGCACTAATCAAGAGCATTGTCGTCAGAGCCGGAGTCGAGGAGCCGAGAGTTCAAAGCAGGAAACAGGAACATGGGCGAGGTGAATGAATGAATGAATTGAATTTATTACAGCGCATAGCCAGCAATATAAAACCATACCTACAAATATTTATCATATAAATAGATACATGGGCGAGGTGGGTGCAGAGTGTCGTCAAGCTGACTAGTTGCTAGCTCAAGGGATCGACCTAGAGTGAGGAGCTAAATATCCCTCCGGGCTGTTGTCAATTACCGGCCAGCGCGTGTGTCCCGGCTCCTCTTAGAACTCAGGGCTGAGAGACCACCTGCTGCGCAGGTGTGCCTCTCGCCATCGGGATGCAAAATCCCGCCAGTGCTGATCTCGCAACTGGGCCACCGGTGGGGGCGAATCAGGGGGGCTGTTTGACGCGCGTTGTTCCGCCTCAGCTGTTGCCGGAGCAGCCTCTGCGGCTTCATTGGGGCCAGGTGTAGCATCTGCCGGAATTGGGAGCTCATCCTTGGCAGTACTAATGACAGAAAGAATCTTTCATAGGTGCCAAAGGCGTGAATTGCTGCCACTGGGATGATGCATGAATCAAAATATTGAACAGCAATGCACCATTTTGAAGTCTGTCCTGCTACTTGTCCAGGGGCAACTGTGGCCAGTGTTGTGGCCATCACTCAAGCTATAGAGGGTGTCCTGGCCTGAGGCAAAGGGAGGGCTGAGAGGCCCTCAGAAAGACAATGAATGGGGTCATACTAATTTCTCTGTTTTCAACCTTGACAACACACCCTTCCTCCAGAGGGGATTGACTGCCATCTGCCCTGACTCTGATCTGGAATGGATTCATCCCCCTTATACTGGTTGGGATTGCGGGTTTTGATCTTGACCATGTTTTGATCTTGACCATGTTTCTTCTTGCTTGGATTTCTTTTCCCCCCGATATAAGAATTTTCTCTCTCTCTCTCTCTCTCTCTCTCTCTCTCTCTCTCTCTCTCTCTCTCTCTCTCTCTCTCTCTCTCTGCCAAAGAAGAAACAAATATAAGAGAGACTGTGGTGGAGACAGACATAAGCCTTGTGACCGAAGAAGGGCTGGAGAGTTTCTCAAGAAGATCTCAGGAGAGGATTTCCTTCCCAAATGAGCTCACTGAGAGTGGGTATCTTTCATGTTTATGTCAAGGGAATGAGCAAGGAATAGCCTTGGGCCTTTTCTGCTTCACTTCTATGCAACTCTGGGATCTGGAAGCTCAGAAGCTCCTTCTGGGCAAGAGCTCAGCCGCGGCTCTTAAGGGGCCATGGTATCCTTAAAAACTGGATATTCTGGGGAAAGGTGGGCAGGGAAAGGTGGGCAGGGGTTAGTTAAGATCAGCCAAGCTGGACATCAATCCTTTCCTACTGCAGTCACCTGCCCTCCCAGGTGTTAATGGGATCTCTCTCTTTATTCCAGCAGAGGATGATCAGAGGAATGAGGAGGATGAGGAACTTGATCAGCAACTGTCAGATGAAGTTAAAAATGAAGACTTCAAAAAAAACTTCAGGAAACAAGGCAGACCCAAGGGGCAGAAAGGCAGCCAAATGGTCAAGAAGAGGGATCAACCCACTCCTTGCCAAGGGGGGGATTTCCAAAAAGTCATTCACATGGCGGAAGAAACATACAAGTGCTTGGAATATAAAATGGACTTCTCAGAACAAACCCAATATAATGTCCAGTTCCATGAAAATAATTTCAGTTTCAGTGGCAATCTTCAGCACCATCTGAGAACTGACAGAGGGAATAAGCATTTTGAGTGCTCAGAGTGTGGAAAGACATTCAGTCGGAGTTTCAATCTTAAACAGCATCTAAGAACCCACACCGGGGAGAAACCTTTTGAATGCTCAGAGTGTGGAAAGAGATTCAGTGACAATTCTACTCTTCAACGGCACCAAAGGACCCACACAGGGGAGAAACCTTTCAAATGCTCAGAGTGTGGGAAGAGATTCAGGCACAGTTCTACTCTTCAACGGCACCAAAGAACCCACACAGGGGAGAAACCTTTCGAATGCTCAGAGTGTGGAAAGAGGTTCAGTAGGAGTTCCCGTCTTCTAGAGCATCAAAGAAACCACACAGGGGACAAGCCTTTGGAATGTTCAGAGTGTGGAAAGAGATTCAGTCAGAGTAGCCATCTTCAACAGCATCAAAGAACCCACACAGGGGAGAAGCCTTTTGAATGCTCAGAATGTGGAAAGAGATTCAGGCACAGAGGCAGTCTTCAACAGCATCTAAGAACCCACACAGGGGAGAAACCTTTGGAATGTTCAGAATGTGGAAAGAGGTTCAGTCAGAGTAGCCATCTTCAACAGCATCAAAGAACCCACACAGGGGAGAAACCTTTTGAATGCTCAGAGTGTGGAAAGAGATTCAGGTTGAGTGGCACTCTTCAACAGCATCAAAGAATCCACACAGAGGAAAAACCTTTTGAATGCTCAGAGTGTGGAAAGAGATTCAGGCACAGGGGCAATCTTCAGCTACATCAAAGAACCCATACAGGGGAGAAACCTTTTGAATGTTCAGAGTGTGGAAAGAGATTCAGTCAGAGTAGCCATCTTCAACAGCATCAAAGAACCCACACAGGGGAGAAACCTTTTGAGTGCCCAGAGTGTGGGAAAAGATTCAGACACAGTGGCGCTCTTCAGCTACATCAAAAAACCCACACAGGGGAGAAGCCTTTTGAATGCTCAGAGTGTGGAAAGAGATTTAGTCGGAGTGGCAAATTTCAGCTGCACCAAAGAACCCATACAGAGGAAAAACCTTTTGAATGCTCAGACTGTGGAAAGAGATTTAGTCAGAGTGGCAAACTTCAACTGCATCAGAGAACCCATACAGGGGAGAAACCTTTTGAATGCTCAGAGTGCGGAAAGAGATTCAGTCAGAGTGGCACTCTTCAGCTGCATCTAAGAACCCATACAGGTGAGAAACCTTTTGGATGCTCGGAATGTGGAAAGAGGTTTAGTGGGAACGGCAGTCTTCAACTGCACCTAAGAACTCACACTGGGGAGAAACCTTTTGAATGCTCAGTGTGTGGAAAGAGATTCAGTCAGAGTGGCACTCTTCAACTGCATCGAAGAACCCACACAGGGGAGAAACCTTTTGAATGCTCAGAGTGTGGGAAGAGGTTCAGTCGGAGTAGCAAACTTAAACTGCACCAAAGAATCCACACAGGGGAGAAACCTTTTGAGTGCTCAGAGTGTGGAAAGAGATTCAGTTGGAGTAGCACTTTTCAAAAACATCTAAGATCTCACATGAGGAGAAACCATGTAACTGCTTAGCCCCTGAAAAGAGCTTTTCTCCTATTTCACCTGTAAAAGACAACCACGGACCATACAAAGTGTTGAAATGATGTAAACTGTTGTGAAGAGCTCGAATACACAGAAATCTTATCCTAATTGGGAAGAAGTGTTATAACTGCTTGGACAGTGGAAAGAGCTTTAGCCACATTCAAAACCTCAAATAGATCCCACAGGGAATAAAACCAAGGATGGGGATGGGGCTCTTTGGGTTGAAGGATCAGTTGATATCTCCTTTAGCTTCAAGGAGGCCACCTAGGGGAGGAACCTTGTCAGTGCTCTGTATGTGGCAAGAGGGAATACAAAAGGAAAAGAGGGATTATGTAACGTATATATCAAAATTATTATACATTACAGGGTATGTAAAACAGAAAAGAAAATATTTCACCCCAACATATCCATTATAATTTTAAGACATTTTCTGTGGAATACATTAGCCCTTACTTCAAACATTTTAAATTTCAAATTTCATAACTGATTAATTTTGCAACTTTATTATTGGTTTCATGATTACTACATATTCTGTTACATATTTCATCATTTCTACATACTAGCAATAGCTTTTAATATTCCAAAGTGTAAAAGAAAGTCTATTATATATCTCACAATAAAAGTTAAAAGATATTTTTGTTCAAAATCCACTTCCTTATACATTTATATTCAAAACGTGTTCTCATTCTCCTTCCACATTGTAATACATTTATATGCATAGCAATAATTTAAATGCAATTTTTAAACTGTTTCTTATTTTAAATTTGTGTTCTGCTTGCATAATAAACACTCCGTCTTTCGTCACATTTTGAAATTGATCTGTTTCTCAAATATGTTGTTAATTTTGCCATTACTGCATTATCAACAAGTTTATTTTCCCATTCTTCTACACTTGGATAGACGTCTAATTTCCATTTTGTTGTGTAAATTATTCTAGTTGCTGTCGTCATATATTTGAATATCTCTTACAAAACGTTTGGTAAATTATTGGGCAATATTCTTAATAGCATGTTTTTAGCTTCCATAGAGAATTTAAATTTTAATATGTTCTGCATTTTCCCATGTATTACCTTCCAATATCTCTCTTGTAAAAGGTTCTATCTATATCATAACATTTCCAACATTGTCCTGTAATTTTTGTCTAGTTTATCAATATCCTTTGGGGTTATATACCATTTGAAAAACACTTTGTACAAATTTTCTCTTAATGCCTGACTGGCTGTGAACTTAATTTCTTTTTCCCATAACCATTCCCATTGATGCATAGGTATTTGCTCTGTAAAATTCTGCATCTGTTTAATCATACATTTTTTCACTTGTTCTTCATCTGTTTCTGACTGACATAATAACTTATATATCCATTGTAGTAAATGATCTTTTTGTTTTGTAATCAGCTGTTCAAACTCAGTCATATCTCTTGGGACTCCACCTTCCATGTTAATAATTATCTTTAGTCTTGAAACTGATTGGTGATATAGCAACCATCGAATATTGATTCCTTCATCTCTGATGTCTTGCCAGGACTTAGCTTTCCCCTGAGCATTTACCATATTAGCATACATTAGAAAATTACTTTTATTTCTCATATTCTTGTTATGATAAGCTTCTATTGGGGACATCAGTGGAGAATTTGGAGGGCTCAATAAATTCCGGTATGTAAACCTTATTATCAAAAGTCCATCTCTAATTATATGTGTGTGTGTTATGATCATTTTGGTTGATATCTTTATAGGTAATTGTGTAAACCTTCATCTAGGTCTGCTGATTCAGGTTTTACTATACTTTGTCTTGGATTTTTAATCCAGTCCAGACCAGGCCTGCTGCTTGGTAATATAATTTTATATTTGGAACTGCTAACCCTCTTCTCATCTTGTAGTATTTTAAAATTTATTCTTGGTTTCTTGCCATTCCAAATAATTTTTTTATCTGTCTTTGTCACTCTGTCAATATATTTTCTTCTATACATATATAGAGGTAGCATTTGGAATTAAAATAATTAATTTTGACAATATATTCATTTTGATTGCTGAAATTCTACCTGGCCATGAGATTTTTAATTTTTTCCATTTGGATAAGCCTGCTTGTATCGATTTCCAGGTCGTCTGATAGTTCCGCATTATGGATTTTCCTGATGCATATAAATTGTTGTTTCTACTTAACAACACTGGTGACAATATAACTGATTCAGTGGCAAAAATTTTATATGTTGCCATTTTTATACGAAGCAATATACTGTAACCTTGGGATATTTTAACTCATAATATTTATGTATTTGTTTAATGTTCCCCCTCTTACAATGCCAATAAAGGTATGATGATGATGAACATAAGAACATAAGAGAAGCCAATGTTGGATCAGGCCATCAGGAGGTCCATCTGTGGGGCCAGGACACTAGAAGCCCTCCCACTGTTGCCCCCCCCCCCCCAAGCACCAAGAATACAGAGCATCACCTGCCCCAGCCTGTGAGTCCCTATTTATACCTTGTGGCTAATAGCCACTGATGGACATCTGCTCCATATGTTTATCCAGTTCCCTCTTGAAGCCGTCCGTGCTTGTAGCCGCCACCACCTCCTATGGCAGTGAATTCCATGTGGAAGAAGTACTTCCTTTTATCTGTATTGTTCTTGTATTGTGAGAAAGAGATGACGACGACGATGATGATGATGAAAAGATTACAATTCTGTCCAGACACATTTATCCCCAGATATTTGATAGACTCTTTGGTGCAAAGCCTGTTTGATCGGTATGTGTTAAATTTGGTATGTATTTTTAAAATCTTTCTGCCATTATTGTGGCAAAGATTTTATAATCTACGTTTGACAGAGAGAAGGGTTTATATTACTGTGATAGTGTTGTATCACTGCTTTCTTTATATAGTAACATTATATCTGCCTCTTTGCCATATTAGAGGTATTGCCTTTCCTTCTTTTATCTCATTCATCATGCTTTGTAATGGTATCATTAAAACGTCTTCAAAATGTTTGTAATACATTGCTGTCAGCCCATCCAAGCCTGGTGCTTTGTCCTTTTCCATATTTTTTTTATTCCCTGGGAAATGTCTTGAATTGTTATTGTTTGGTTTAATTTTTTTCTATGTTCTGGTGTAAACTTTGTAATTGGAATGTCTTTTATATAGTTTCTTATTCCTTTTTCTGAGACAGGCTTCATTTTGTATAGTCCTGAGAGGGTGTTGATAAATTGTTCTTGTATTTCTTTTTCTGCATATGTAATTTGGTCTCCTTTCTTTATACATGTTATTACTCTTTTTTTTCTTTCTCCTTCCTAAGACAAATTCCATGTTGTTCTGAAGCAGCAGAACAAAGTTTGAGGCCAGTGGCACCTTTAAGACCAACAAAGTTTTATTCAAGGTGTGAGCTTTGCACACGAAAGCTTACAATTTGAATAAAATTTTGTTGGTCTTAAACGTGCCACTGGACTCAGAATTTGTCTTTCCTAAGACATCAACTATCTGCCAGGTTTGTTCGCATGTTCAAAGTGCCTTTGTTTTAAAATTTTTATTTTTTTCTCTACCTCTTCCATTTCTAACGTATCTAACTGGTTTTTTAATTGGCTGGTTTCTGCTAATGTATCTGTTGGAAATTTTTTTGTGTGCTCTTGCTCCAATCTCTGGATTTTGACTACTAATGTCTTGGTTTGTTCTGATTTTTCTCTTTTCCTCTTGAGAGCAACTGCTAATAAGATCCTGCTTATTTGGAAAGATCCTTTCCAAATTGTAGCTGAGGACATTCCTTCTGTATTATTTTGAAAAATTCTTCCATATCTTTTTTACACTTGTTTATTACATCATCTTGTAATAAGACAGCATCATTTAGTCTCCATCTTCCTCTTAGTTTTCTGTTCCATGGCCAAACTACCTCTATACGATTATGATCTGCAAATATCTTTGGTTGAATCTTTGCTTTATCAAGATTCATTGTTAAGCTCTTTGATATCCAACACAAGTCTACTCTTGAGTATATTTGATGTCAGAAAAAAATGTGAAATCTCTATTCCTGGTATGTTTGATCCTCCAGGCATCTTCTAATTTCAGCATTTCCAAATATTGAAATACATTTTTCGGTAGTTTCCCATGTTTAAGGTTTCTGGATCTGTCCATCTTTGGATCTAAAACTCTTTTCATGTCTCCAAAAACCATTATATCTTTGTCTTAAAATTCGAGCATAGTTTGGAAAAAAATCTCAAAAATTTAACTTCAGCTTTGTTTGGTGCATAAAAAGGTAAAGGTCCCCTTGCTCGAAAGCCAGTCGAGTCCGACTTTAGGGTTGCAATGCTCATCTCCGTTTCAAAGCCGAAGAGCCAGCGCTGTCCGAAGACGTTTCCGTGGTCATGTAGCCGGCATGACTAAACACCAAGCCGCACGGAACGCATAGATTGTCACTATTGTGCATACCTTGTCTTCCAGGAGTCTCGTTTTTTAAAAAATTAAATATCTTCCTTCTGGATTTCTTCTTCTATTACTTCTAATTATGGGTTATATATATAAATAGCTACTCTGCCCTTTTTATTTAAGGCTGAGGTAAGATATACTTTACCTATTTTTTATTACTTAGAATATGCTCATTTTTCTTCTTCATGTGAATAAAGCTGCATTTTGCTTTTTAAGTTGGTTGAAATTTTTTGTAGGTTTCATAGGAGAATTCAGTCCATTACTGTTTACTGATACTGATTTTAATTTATCCATTTTGTCCCGATGTTGATGCCATGGCAGTTTCTTCTCCTGAGCTCTCAGGTGAACTTTACTTTGAGTTACTTGAAGATGTTCCTTTAGTTGCTCTGTATGGGTCCTCTGCTTTCAGTTTTTCAGCTAATAGCTTAGCTTGTTCTTCTGTTTTAATTACTTTCCTTCCTCTTGGTAAGTGAATCTCTATTGCAAATGGTATTTTGGAGTGGTATCTTATTTTTTTTATCATGTAGAATCTGTCTCAGAAAGTTATCATCTTTCTTTTTCCTTAACATGCTTGTTGTTAGATCCTGAAATATCTGCACTTTCCCCCCCTGCTACTTTGAGTGGAGATTCTCTTTGCTTCTTTAATATTGCATCTCATGTTTTTTTTACGAGTGAAGCGAACCAATATATCTCAAGGTAGCTTATTCTTGAATGGAAAACTTGCACTCACTCTAAATATCTGGTCAAGATCTAGGAAGGTAGAGATCTTGAATGACATTATGATCTCCATTTTTTATGGAGTTCAGCTGACACTTGCTAACTTAGTTAAGAACTTTGAGCTCATTCCAGATCTAACAGTACTGTTGTAGAAGCAAATTAACGCTACTCCAAGTAATGCTTTCTCTCAACTCAGCCTAGCCCATAAGATGGCCCCTTACCTCGATACGGCTGATCTGGCCACCTGGATCCACACTGTGGTGACATCCAAACTAGAATACTGCAATGCACTGTGTTGGTCTTGCCTCAGAATCAATTCAGAAACTCCAGTTGATGCAGAATGCCACAGCTCAGCTATTCGATAGCCCAGGCTAGCCTGATCTCACCAGATCTCGAAAACTAAGCTGGGTCGGGCCCTGGCTAGTATTTGGGAGGGAGACCTCGAGAAATACCAGGGTTGTGATGTGGAGGCAGGCACCACCTCTGAACATCCTTTGCATTGAAAACCCTACGGGGTCACCATAAGTCAGCTATGACTTGATGGCAAAAAAAAAAACCCTAAATAAAGATGGAGCATGTGTACTACTCACCTTCTACAGTCATTCCATTGGCTGCCCATCAGTTTGTTGTTGTTGTTGTTCAGTCGCACAGTCGAGTCCGACTCATCGTGACCCCATGGACCACATCACACCAGGCCCTCTTGTCTTCCATCGCCCTCCGGAGTTGGCTTAATTTCATACCAAACTCAGTTCAAGGTATTGGCTATTATGTACAAAGCGCTTCACGGCCTTGGACTCTCATTATTGACGAGACTGTCTCTACCCCCATGTGCTACCACAACAGTTTTGCTAATCTGAGTGGGGTCTTCTGCACGTGCCAACCTGCAAATGGGCAAAATCGACAACTGCCCAAACACATGCCTTCTCGGTTGTGGCCCCCACCTTAAAGAATGGCCAACCTGAGGAAGTCAGGAAGGCTCCCACTCTGGCTTTCCACAAATGGTGCAAAACAATGATTCATGGGAGCTTTTCTATGTACGCAATAGAGTTGCACTGTACTGAATGGTTCACAAAGTTACTTGGATAAATTATTAGGCACTCTGGTCTATGCTACTGTGTTTACCTTGCTGAAACCAGGATCCTAGTGTGTATGTTTTGTATAATTTAATGTGCTTCAGTCCTGTTTTTAGATTTATGATTGGTTCCACAACCTTAATCCTATTGTGTTGTTTATTGAATGCCCTATCTTGTGAACTGTATAGACTCCCTTCTGTGTAATGTGCGTTGAGTCCAAATGAGAAAGGCGGACTACAATTGATGTAAATAAATAATATCCAGCAGAGGCTCTTCATCTCCCCAAGCCCCACCCTCCCCAAGGCTCAACTCCCAAATCTCCAGGAATTTAGCAACCATAGGAAGGTCTGGCCCCCTTGAGTCCTCCCTCAAAGGCCAAAACAGCCCTGAAGAAGTGTGTGCACACATGAAAGCTTATACCAGGAATAAAAATTGGTGGTAAAATAGCGTGTCCAAGATGGTGGAGGTCTGTGTGGTATAGAGAATCACTACCAGCATGAAAAGTTATAAAGTATAAAAAAGAAAATTTTCACAAGCTTACTTTTAGCAGAGCAGCAGACTGAGCAAGGGATTCAGCAGAAATGGGTAAAACGTGATTTCTATGTCCATCTCTCTATATGTGCTCTATCAGATGTTAAAATACAGGGCAGGCTCCTTAGTTTATGAAGTTACAGATCTCTACAGAGTTGCTATTATATTGACGCTCCCTTCTGCTGTCTGGGCCACCACATGACTAATGGCTGCCTCTTCCAGGCTTCAGTTAAGAGTTCTGTCTGCTCTGATGGACTCAGTGCCAAAAGAGACATCCTCCTTGCTGCAAGGAGTTTTTATCATATCTTTCTCTACCCACTGACCCAGTCGGGCTAAGTCAAGGAAGCTTTTCCTAAAGTCTCCAGAAATTTCTTCCTGAAGTCTTTCTAGTATTTAATTTCTCCAGATCTCTGTTCCCTGCTCGGGGAGGGGGGAGAGACTGGACCCTCCTATTGTTTCTAGCTGAAGTGTGCCTGGAAAGCCGTTGACTGACTTCCTCCTCCCTGATTGTTCTCTTCCCAGAGAGAAAAACTTTTAAAACTTCCCAGTGAATGTTTTGCTCATTTCATACCTCCAAAGAAAAAAAATGTATTTTTTCGTAGGATGCAAAGAGGAGTGGCTGCTTTTCTCCATAATGGTGACATTTAAAGTGTGAATCCTTGGAGGCATGGGTTAACAGAGCCTTGCAATTCTCAGTGATTCTTTGTGAAAGGTGTAAACTTGCAGGGGTGTGTCAATCATATGGCCTGCGGGGCAGAACCGGCCCACCCAGAGCTCTTATCCGGCCCGTGAGTAACTTAACTTTATTGCCAGATGGCAGAAGCTGTGCGTAATGTCCCTGTATTCTGCCCCAGTGCTAATGGGTAATGGGCGGTGGAAGTGGGAGGGTGGGCATCAGGGAGAGACTTTAAGGAAATACTGTAAGAGTGTTAATGTTTTCAACATGTTTGTATTGTTGAATAAAAATAATATCGTTCATTGGGTCTGCCTGTGTCCTTTATAAAGTGTATATCTCCGGCACCTGGCATTACATTTTATGGCACACATGGCCCGGCCTGCCAAAGTGATCTTTATATCAGATCCAGCCCAAATGAGTTCAACACCCCCTAATGTATTCAGAGGGTATTGTGTCTTTCAATTGGGGTTGTTTGGACTTCTTCAGTCCCTGAAGTTTTGGAGAGCTGCTGAAGTGGGTGGAATTTCTTCTTGTTAGCTCTGTGTTCTAAGACAACAAAGTAGTTATGCTTTTGGCCTGCCTAGCTTCATTTTCTGACTATATTGGGACTGTCTTGTTTCCAGGGTCAGAACCGATTGTCTGTTGCTCTTGGCTCCAAGCCCTCTTGCTAATGCCTAGTTCTAAAGGCCGACCCAGTGACCCCGCAGCCTTGGTTCCACCATCTTGCTGCAGTTTCTCAGCACTAGGGGTGCTGTTTCAGGCAGAGGCAAGGCTTGCTACTGCCATCTCCATGGGGAACTCAAAATCGATCAGCAAGCATGCTTTTTGGAGGCCAGCCTGAGCAGTTCGCCTCTCTTCTTGGTTCCCTGGTAGCCTTCAGAGCCATCCGTGGTGGTTTTGGACTTCTCGGCTGCTCCTGCTTTTCAATCTCGATGATAAACCTGAACCTCTCGTAAGCCCACTCCTTTTGCAGTCCTTGAGGGAGGAGTGGCGCTTCTAGTCTACCAGAAAGTTTTGGAAATCTTTTCTGCAGCTGCCTTGTGCACACACGGTCTCCATGTGTGCCTGCACAGATGACTACTTAATGAACAACACGTGTATGTGCACCCCTGGTTCTTGCTCCAGTCAGCAGAAGTGAACACTTTAGTTCGGCCCCTTCAATTTTGTTAGCTTGCAGGCAGCAAGGTAGTATTTCTGTGTGATGGGCTCACGGCCGCTGCTGACCATGCTGTCGCTGACGGGCTTACCACCGTCACTGACCACGCTGATGTTGTTTGTGGCCCAGGTGAACAGAGTGGCCAGGGGAAAAGCCAGGCAGGAAGTCTCACTGGGGTAAATAAATCTCACTTTCAAAGCTACGGCATTGTCCCTATGGCACCATGGGAGAGGGAGGGGCTGTGATGGTGAGACCAAAATTTATTTTCAGATCAGCCTGTGCCACGCGGAAGAGTCACCAGTGGGCAATTCCTTCTAGCAGGAGGCCTCGCTGAGGACTGGCCACTTGAGAAATGGCAGCTTTGCTTTGTCTTCCCAGGAGTCAGCCGAGCCACAAGGACACACCTCAACCCCAAATGTGTTTTCTTTAGAACAAAACCCCACAGACACACACACTGCCTCTTGTTTGCAAGATCTATGACCAGCCGCCTAGAGTTGCTAAGTCACTGGTGGGAAATACCTGAAGATTTTGGGGGAGTAGAATAGGCATGGAGGGATTTGGGGAGGAGAGGGCTCTTTTTGTAGCAAGAACTCCTTTGCATATTAGGCCACACACCCCTAATGTAGCCAAGCCTCCAAGAGCTTACAGAGCTCTTACAGGAGCTACTGTAAGCTCTTGGAGGATTGGCTACATTAGGGGTGTGTCGCTTAATATGCAAATGAGTACCTGCTGCTATCCGTAGGGTATACTGCCATCAAGCCTGCCCTGCAAAGTAGCCATTTTCTGCAGGGGAATGGATCTCTGTCGCCTGGCAATCAGTTCTAATTCTGGGAGATCTCCAAGGTCCCAGTGTGAGGATGAGAGTTCTCTGTAACGCCACCCTTTAAACCACCACAACTCTTTGCCTCTCCGCTTTGGGATTCCGTGGCACAAATCCCCTCTCCCAGCCCCACCAAAGAACAAGCGGCTGTTTCAGATGCGCGCACACACACCCCTGGCAAAAAGCAACAGTTCCCCCCACCATGCATGTGAGGAGAGGTCTCTCTCCCTCTCCTCTTCCCCGTTTTTCCTGCTTCCCTTCTTTCTCCTTCTGTCTCTGAGGCTGCCAGCGGAGAGTTTACTGATACAAAAGGTTCCAACTTCATCCCAGATAAGCGAGCACCTTTTGAAACTCCAACCTGCAGACTTTGGCCCTATGCGGGTTTATTCTACAGTGAGCAAGGCCATAGGGTTCAATATAGGCTAAGGTTACCATATTCTGAAAAGCCAAAAAAGAAAGAAAAGAAAGGACGTATTTCCCGACCGCCTACGTCAAAACAACTGATCGCTATGATAAATCTCATTTTAAAGAGATCTCTATTTAAGCTGCCATACTTGATACTAACTAGGACTATTCCTAACCAGTGTTCCCTCTAAGATGAGTTAGTGTGAGCTAGCTCACAGTTTTTTAGCCTCCGGCTCACACCTTTTTGTCTTCGCTCACAAAGGATGGCTCCAGAGCAAACTAATTTATGCAGCAGCCAAATCACCTGCTCACAGCTTTACTGCCAGTAGCTCACAAAAGTAGAATTTTTGCTCAGAGGGCTTCATAGCTTAGAGGGAACATTGTTCCTAACCTTCCTCGTTTTAAAATAACATTTTCATCCTTTAAATTAAAAAAAAAAAAGCCCAAAAGAGGACGAACATCCAAAAAGAGAGAGGACATCTGGTAACCCTACTATGGGGGTTACTGACCTCTGCAAACAATACCATGGCACCCCCCTTCCATTGAGTGAGTGCTGAGAATTTAGGGAGAGAAGGAAGGGGGCGTGGCTACCGGTGGGAAGGGCCGAGCGCTGTGGCGTCACGGACGTCTGAAGTAAGAACGCTCGGTCCTACTGCGCACGCGCCGTCGCCAGGAGGACCGCGCGATGCCCGGATTTAAAGGGGTAGTGCGGCCTAAGTCATGAAGGAGAAAAGGGGGGGGGGGGGGTGAGGTGGGGGGGGGGGGGGGCGCCTGCGGGCAAACCGCGCGTGGTTTTTGCTCCTCCTCCTCCTCCTGCTGAGGAGAAGCCAAGAAAGGCTGAAAAGTTTCGCCGCCGCCGCCAGCCTTTGTCGCCTAGGGCCGCTCGAGGCCTCGGTGAGGGGCGCGGGGAATTTAGGCGCCCTTTCCGGTGAGGGGAAGAGAAATGCGAGCCTCTTCCGTGACTCCCCCCTCCCCGGGCCTGGCCACGGGGAGGGGTGCCCGGGGGAAAGCTGTGGGGAGGCTTGGCGGGATTGCTTTTGCTTGTCAGCCTGGGGCCCGGTGGTTTGTTGTTGTCGTGGGGTGGGGGGGGGGGGGGGGGTGGGGGGGAGGAAGCAGCCGACTGCTGCAAGCCTGATGCCTCGGAAAGTAGTTTGGGTTGAGGTTGGTAGGGCCTGTTTCTGAATGTACTTGAGAGCAGGGTCGGAAACTGCTTATTAAGTAGTGGCAGTGGTGATGACGTGTCAGACTCTCTCTAAGCTCAAGGATCCTAAGGAGGTTTTGAATCAAAGCACGACACCGCCTTCCCCCACCAATAGGACACAGTAAAACTACTAAAATGTTATTTAACAGCTGCACTGGTTAAAAAAAAGTGATGGTGATGCTGCGCTAAGTACCACCCAAAAGAGGAAAGTGCCAAGTGAGCTTTGGGGGGATGTAGCAACACATCAAGAGAACTAGCTTTCCTTTACAGGGTACAGTATATTTTCCACTATTACATTTCAAATTCTTGTTCTCAAGGGAAGTGTTAGAAACTCTGCAGATCAACATCTGGTGGTCCCCGGCCCGAAGGATGTCCATTTAGCCTCGATGAGGGCCAGGGCTTTCTCTGCTTTCACCCCAGCCTGGTGGAACATGCTCCCATTTGAGATCAGGGCGCTGTGGGACTGGCTGCAATTCCGCAGGGCCTGTAAAATGGAGCTGTTTTTTCAGGCCTTTGGCTGAGGTGGCCGACATCCATTACATCTGGGCCTCCCCTGCGATGTGGAGATGTATTTAGTGATTAAACATCTAGAGACTCCACTGAATAAGTTTTCCACCGCAGCATCATCTACAAGGTGATCATCCAGTCACCTGGTGCCCTAAAGAAGACTGTTTTTAGATTGCTTTAATGCCATTGTGTCATTGTAACCCTATTTATTGTACATTAGGGTCGCTACATTTGCTGAGTTGACTTGTATAACCCACCCTGAGCCCGCTTGTGGGGAGGGTGGGATATAAATCAAACAAAATAAATAAAATAAGTGTCTGTGACAACAAGGCGTGGAGGGTTGGGAATCATGTGTCCTGAGGTCTGGTAAAAAGTAGACATTTGAATAAAAATTAAGAAGCTGTTACCTAAAAAGATCTCTCTTTTTTTTTTCAGGGCTAATAATAATAATGCATTCCCCCCCTTTTCCTTTTGTCTTTTCCACAGCATTGAGCTAAGAAACTTGGATGCCTTTCTTTTTTAAAGTCTTGCTCTTTTGCACAGCCAGGACCCTAAAGAGAAGTGAGAAGTGGGTCTCACTGCCCGTACAGGCCTCCCAAACCTGCTTTGGCATCCAAGAGACATTTTACAACTGCTTGTTGTTGCGGAGAAATCACTCTTTACTTTTGACGGGCCGAAGATACCAACCGGTAGCACAAGATTTTGCTTTTCCAGCATCTTTGCACGTTTGCACTTTCAAGGCCCTGTGTGCAGACTTCGAGATGACAGAGCAGAGGTACTGTGTGGACTATGCCAAGCGAGGCACGGCGGGCTGTAAAAAGTGTAAAGAGAAGATCCTGAAGGGGATGGTGCGCATTGGGAAGGTGGTGCCCAACCCATTCACAGAGTCTGGTGGGGACATGAAGGAGTGGTACCACGTCAAGTGCATCTTTGAGAAGCTGGAGAAGGCTCGAGCTACAACCAAGAAGATCGAAGACCTTACAGACTTGGAAGGCTGGGAGGAGCTGCAAGATGGAGAGAAGGAGATGATAAACCAGCACATCTCAGGTGAACTTTTTGGGTACTTCTCAAATGGTGTCAATGTTGGCTGTTTGCATATGTTTGATACCATTTATATGCATTTGCTGTCCAAATCAGTATAAGAATCGTTCATATTATGAGCAAGATTCAGTGAAAGGAAATGGGAAGTAGCAAAAACAAAAATTCACAGGTCTGAGTAACACAGAGGAGGATATAAACCAGAACAGGAATTCAAGTCTAAACAGCACCGATGAGAAATCTGAAATTCTTGTGATGATTACAGCAGCGTGGCTTAGGCATTCAGAGTCCTTTGGGAGCTTACATCAGTCCTACAAATGAGACTACAAATCTGTAATTTGAACCTTGCGCTTCCTCCAGGGAGCTGAAGGGTCCTACTCTCAATTTTCTCCTCACATCAACCATAGAAGGCAGGTTTGCTTGGGAAAATAGCAGTCAGCCCAAGGTCACCCAGTGGGCTCCATGACTGAGCAGGGGCTTGAAACAGGATCTCAAACCTTCTCCAGGAGGCTATACTGGCTCTCTGGATTAAGACAATATCTGCTCTCTGTGTTGTTGTTCCTGTATCGTGGATGGAAAATGGGGTGAGCTCTTAGCTGTTATCCTGTACCAGCTTGAATTGGAATATTCATTTCCTGCAGTCAGCTACCAGCAATTTGTGCATTTGGCAGATATTATGCAAATTGGGCATCTTTGCATATATCTCTACATTCTTAGGAAGTTTTTTCCCCACTCACTGAGATTTGCTAATAAGGTAGTTGGGGAGTCTGAAAGGAAAAAGGAAAGGGATGAAACTTGAGGTGTTTTCAGATTTTTTTTCAACTGCCCAGAATGATGGGTCCATGTAGGGGTAACCCCAACTCTGGCTAACCCCCAATTAAAAAAAAAAATTAAAAAAACAACAGCTCTGAGCACCAAACTGTATACCAGATTTTGAACTTGCACAGCAGGCCTGTGGATGCCTTTGAGTCATTTGATGCCTGACTTTCTGTCTCTTTGCAGAGCTTACTTCCAAAGTTGTGAATACACCGAAGAAAAAGGCAACTGTCCAGGCAAAGCTTTCTCCCACTGGACAAATCACCTCCCCCAAGAAGGTGCCGGCAGTTTCCTCTGATCCCTCACCAAAGAAATTCTCAGGCTTTACAGGTGAGGATTATGATGGGGCATTCTTCATTTGCTCTTCGTACAGTGGGACCTGGCTCAAAGTAATGGCAGAATCTGTACTAACGTGCACGACTGCAACAGCTTCAGCAAGTTGTGGGTAATGTAGTGATTTTAATAGGGCAAACCTAATAGGTGGTGAACGATCCTCTCAGGCCTCCTACTGTAACTTTGGCAGCTGATTTCCTTCCCTTTCTTCCTCAGTATGCACCTTTTAACAAAATGAAAGACTTTTTAAAAATGATATCTATCTTCACCTCTTGGATCTATATATCTGCCCTTGTCAATAAGGAATCACGTAGCCAACAAGGAGGTGCTGTGGCTAATAGCAGAGCATGTGCTTTGCACACAAAAGTCTCCAAATTTGGTTCCTGGCATCGTCACTTTATATAGACGAGCTGGAAAAGGTCCTGAAAAACAACTACCAAGCAGTTCAGTATGTCTTTAAATAGTAATTGCTAACAGTATGGCAGGACATACTAGTGTGGTGTGCAAAATACTTCTTATATATTTAAGCAAGCTCTTGAGAGTTCAGGTTGCTTGCTTAAAGGAGTCTGCCTGCTGCATCTCTGCATGAGTTACTGTTCTGGGCTGATCTCCTTCCAGTCAGGAGAGAGACTTGTGCAGTGAGCAGCTTCCTTGGAGGGCGAATAATCTTTATGCCTAAATGCTTGTATGTGAGATAGTTAATTTTTAATTCAGAAAAATTATACCTTAGCTATTAGAAGCTTCTGCCTTATATTTGTTATAGAGATGGATAAATCTTGGAGGGAGTTAGTGATGCACAGGCTATACCAGTGTATGATCTCTTCAGCTGATTCTCTGGTCTCCACACAGCTAAGCCAGGCAATTCTGAGGAAGCGGCATCCAGTTCTTCTCAGAAGTTCAGCTTGTCTGCAGAGAAGTGTGACCCAAAGCACAAGGACTGTTTGTTGCGAGAATTCAGGAAGCTTTGTGCTATGGTTGCAGAGAAGCCAAGCTACAATGTGAAAACCCAGATCATCCAGGACTTTCTGCAAAAGGGAACCGGAGGAGGTACGACTGTGACTTTTAAAAATGTCTTTGTTAATTTTATATGATATTACACTGCAAGTTTTATCTCACTTTATGCAGCTGGACGAATGCCTCTTTCTTCTACTTTAACTTATGTTTTAGTACTTTGAAGCACTTCATAAATGTTATTAATTGCATTGGCACAGACTTCCTTTTGTGTAATTGTGATACGAACAATGGAGTTGTATAAGCAAAAGCCATGAGTCATTATGCTCTAAAATAAGTACCAAAAGAGAACTGGGAAATGGACATGATCCAACTAAGTGCAGTGCAGTCTCTAAAATAGAACGATCTTGGTTTAAGTACCAAAAGAGAACTGGGAAATGGACATGATCCAACCAAGTGCAGTGCAGTCTCTAAAACAGAACGATCTTGGTTATCTCTGAACGTTCTTACCTTCTCAAACAGCAACTGCCTGGATGTATTTTAACAACAAAGCCCCTCATCTGCACTCGCTGCATGAGAATATCCAAATCCATCTTTCTCACAGCTGCACCACCATCTGAACTCGGCTTCTGAGGCTTTGTCAGGCATATAAAGTCCCAAGAACTAGAAACTTACTTAGGCACTTCATACAATATTTATCCTTCCTGTTTCCATCTCCTTGGCTTTTTGGTTCAAGATGCTTTTGCGTTTTTAGTAAGGATGACAAGATTTTCTCATTTTCATTGTTTCACTATGACTTTGGTTGTATGCTTCTTTTCTTCTGACAAAAAGAAAGAAAAGACAGGGTTTCAGAAAGCTGACATTGAGTTTAGTTTGAGATAAACATGTACTCCTTTTGAGACACATTTATTAAAAAAATACAACTGTTCCCACAAAAGCAAAATATTTTACCTTGCCTTTCCACGTTAATGGAATAAGATAACAACATCCTTGTGAAATAAAAACAGAGAAGCACCTTCAAAATTAGACCTTGTATTCTGAAAAATTGTATTTATAGTTTGGGAAGCTGGTTTTGAAAGGATTTCTATTTTTTACTGTGTTGCGTAAGAGCACACTAAATAGAATAAATATAGTGGAAACCCCTTCAAAGCTAGTCTTTTATTTGCCCCCCAAAACTGGCATACACGCTCTGAAAGAATCCTAGATTCTGAAATTCAGAGCTCTGTTCTGATGCATATTTCTGGTAATACTGATCCCCCAAGATCTAGACAGCAATTCGACATTGAAGGAAATTTTTAAAAAGTCATTCCTACATTTTTGTTCCAAGAGCAGACCCCTTAGCAAGTGGTGGCTTCAAGGGGGGTCCCATGTTGATTTGAAACTAGCATTCTTATGCAAAGGCATCCTTAAGCCTACGGAGGCTTCCAGCTGCTCACATGGTATCAAACATCTGTGTCTCTTCCAGATGGTTTCCATGGAGATCTCTATCTGACGGTGAAGCTGCTGTTGCCTGGGGTAATTAAGAGCGTATACAACTTGAACGACAAGCAGATCGTGAAACTCTTCAGCAGGATCTTCATCTGCAACCAAGAAGTCATGACCCGTGACCTGGAACAGGTTAATATAGGAGAAATTAGATTCCTGGCTAGTAACTTTCAAGTTGCTTGTACTCTGTGACATAGTTCCTTTCTGTAGCCACCTATCCCATTTGCTTTAAAAGTATGATTCATTTAACACACTCTCACACCCTCTGCAAGCTCTGTTTTATTCTTGTTTTGACATACACTTCACAAAGCTTTCTCTTGATGACTTGTTTGGAAGCTTCTGTTCACGCAGGGTGCCATGACTCACTTCCTAACGAGGGCTGGGTCACATTTGGTCACATAAAGCAAAGGACGCATGTGAAGGTCTTTTTTACTCAACTGGTCCCATTGGTCTATCTAGCTCATCTTTTTTGAACAGAGGCAGATGCTGGGAACTACCTTTTGTGTCTTTGTCTCTTCTCTGAAATATGGGGGATCAATAATCCTGGCCTGTTTTATGGGGATGGTGCAAGGATTACAAAATAGCACTCATAAAATGCTTTGAACACTAGAGAGAGTTATATAAATGCCAGGTATTAAGTGTGCGTAATACTGGGACCTGAAATGTTGCTTTTATATGGCCTTGTTCAGCCCATGTTATCTTTGCTTCCACCATCTGGCTGTTGCCTCTCCCTGCTGTCAAAGTGTAAACTGTATGCACCTTGGGGCAGACACTTAAGTCTTGCTTGTTTCTTTTTATTCTGTTAAAACTCCATCTAAATCGCTTAATAACCACGTTCTAGCTCTATCTTCTGTCGCACTCCTCTTTGTAAAGGTAAGATGTCCCCTTCAGTGTTCCCTCTAAGCTGTAGAGTCTTGTGAGCAAAAATTCTACTTTGTGAGCTACTGGCATTAAAGTTGTGAGTTTGGCTACTGCATAAATTAGTTTGCTCTGGAGCCCTCCTTCCTGAACTAAGACAAAAATGTATGAGCCGGAGGCTAAAAAACTGTGAGCTAGCTCACACTAACTCAGCTTAGAGGGAACACTAGTCCCCTTTACCTTGCCCCAAATAAAAAAGTGCCATTAGCACCATCTCCCTGCAGTGCTGGTTTGCCCATCTGCTTTGTGTCCCAATGGGCCTGTATAGCAGAAGACAAAATTTTTAACTTCCTTGTCTTTCCCTTTTGCTGCAAAGTGGAATCCAAAGAAACAGCTCTTTCTGGCGTCTGACATTCTTGATTTTTTTTCCTCCCTAAACAGGGCGATGTTTCGGAAACGGTGCGGATCTTTTTTGAGCTGAGCAAGTCCTGCCCTCCGGCTTCCAAAAGCCTTCTGACGATCCAAGAGGTGGACAAGTTTCTAACCCAGCTCTCCAAGCTTTCCAAAGAGGAGGAGCAGCAAACTTTGCTGCAGGAGATTGCAAGCAAGTAGGGAGAGACTCTCTTGCATGTTCCAATTTAAGAGGATCTCAACTGCCCATTTGTTAAGATCAGTATTTGGGGGGCACTTGCTGTGGCTGCAGATGAGCCACCTTCTGTAAGATGGGGCGTCCTCTGTTGTGGCATATCATTTGCAGGGTTTCTCCCCTCTAGCTGGTGCTGATGGTTGAATCTTCAGTGCCAGGCTGAGATGCTTTTGGTTACCTAGGACTCCTTCCCTCTTGGGGTTTGTATAATAAGCTCTCTCTGCCTCATGGCTTTTAGTATTTTAGCACTGTCTGATAATCATTCTGATACTGACTGCTTGTTTCTAAAAATGTCTCTGTTGCAGTTCTGCTAATCAGATTATTTTTCCCGCTCCTTTACTGTTTGAATGCAACCTTAGAGTACAATTATTTCAATAAACATTCTTTGCATGTTTCTACATTCTTGCTGTACTCGTGATAGTCTGGAAACTGCCTTGAAAGTACCCTAAGTCTGTAAGAGCAGTATATGAATAGTCTAAATAAGTAAACTAAGCAAAAGACCTCTTAAAGCCCGAGCCGTGCTTCCAGTAGCTCCACTCCTCTTTCTTTCCAATTTCAGAGCGAAAAGTTATATTGAGGTCAATGCGAATGGTCAACAAATGGCATAAGCGTACCCAGTTTGCTGGTTTCTCTGTGTCTTGCATTTATAGTATGCTTGAAGCATCTCTTTGGTGCTGTCAGTCTTGGAGAAAGAGCACACCGCAAACCAAATTACCTTTTGCTATCCAAATTATATTGTTACCAGCACCCAGATGTGATCCCAGGTTTCTCCAAGCTCAACAGCCCCATCCACTGACAAGACCACAGGGGAGTCTCTCCTCTTGCACCATCTCTTTGCTAAATTCCTTTTGGAGAGCTGCTGGTCAGAATAGACAGTACTAGGCTAATGGTCTGATGCAATCTAAGGCAGATCACTAAGTGTTGCTGGAGTATTTGTAGTTTTAAATGCATACATAAGAACATCAGAAGAGCCCTGCTGGATCAGATCAATAGTCCATCTAGTCCAGCATCCATTCTCTCCCAGTGGTCAACCAGTTCCTCTGGAGGGCCAACAGTAGGGCATGGAGGCTGAGGCCATCCCCTGATGTTGCCTCCTGGCTCTGAGATTCAGAGGTTTAGTGCTTCACTAATATTTATTTTTTTTTAGTAAAAGATTTTTTTATTTTCATGGAAATAACCTCTTACAGTTAAAAAAACCCTATTATCATTCTTAAACCAATACCTATATTCCCATATCCCCCCTCCCTCTTGGTGGCTTCCCACAATGTTTCCCCCTTTGACCCTCCAGTACCTCTTAAGATAACATCTATTAATCTCAATATTGTTCTAAACATAGTAAATTGTGCTTCACATCCCAGTTTTTTTCTAGGTAAAGTTTAAAGTCATTCCATTCTTCAAAAAAGTCAAGATCTTCCCTGTTATTCAGTTTCTTCGTAATTTTGTCCATCTCTGCCATGAACAGAATTTTTCGTATCCATTCTTCTATTTCTGGTGTTCTTTCTTGTTTCCAACATTGTGCATACACCATTCTTGCAGTCGTGATCATATACCATAACATAGTCTTTTTAGTTACATTCAGCTCTTCCATTCTAAGTCCTAAGAGCAGAATTTCTGGTGCTAGTGCTTCACTAAATTTTAATCGCTCTCTGTGTAGAGAAGTATTTCCTTTTGTCTGTCCTGAATCTAGCTTCATTGGATGCCTTCGAGTTCTAGTATTTTGGGAGAGGGAGAAACATTTCTCTTTGTCAACTCTCTCCACTCCATGCATACTTTTATAAACCTTTGTTGTGTCCCCTCCATAGTCATCTCTTTTCTAAATTGAAAAGTCCCAGACTCTTCAGCCTTTCCTCACAGGAAAGGTGCTCCAACCCCGTGATCATCTTGGTTGCCCTCCTCGGTATTTTTTCCAGCTCTGCAATGTCCTTTAGGAGATACCGTGACCAGAACCAGTACACGGTTTTCCAAATGAGGCTGCACCATAGATCTCTACGGGGGCATTACAATATTGACTGTTTAACTCTCAGTCCCTTTCCTAATAATCCCTGACACAGAGTTTGCCCTTTTCACTGCAGCAGCACACTGGGTTGACAGTTTCATGGAGCTATCCACTACGACCCCAAGATCTTTTCCCCCTTTCAGTCTCAGCAAGTTCAGAGCCTTTTAGTCTATACCTGAAGTTGGGATATTTTGTCCCAATGTGTGTCACCTTACACTTACCAACACTGAACTTCATTTGCCACATTGCCACCCACTCACCCAATTTGTGGAGGTCCTCTTGGAGCTGTTTGCAGTCAGCCTTGGTTTTTACCATTCTGAATAATTTTGTGTCATCTGCAAACTTGGCCACTATACTGCTCACCCCTAGTTCCAGATCATTGATGAATAAATTAAATAGTACCAGCCCCAATGCGAAATCCTTCTCTCAGCTATCTGTCGGGTAGGGTGTCTTTGCACTCTAATAATAATGTCCTTGCTATCTTAGCCTTTTTGAAAACAATTAGCTGAATTTCCTGGAAGGGGAATTACTGATGGTTGGTTGATGGAATGGTATTCTTATATCAAACAGGACATCTTACAATTTTTGCCTAAAAGATGAAGCAGGAAGCTAGAAGGTCACTAGATGATAAGTGCATTTTCTTTATCTAGCTGCTAAAATTAACCATTGTGTAACCAGAGGAGTGCAGCATTGTAGACAAATTTCAAAGCAGCTACTCTGAATATTTGCTTAGATGCATTAGCATATATGCCATAAACCCTCTGATAGACCTGCCTACCTCTTGTGGATTGTAACCATCTTCATTCGCTGCTGGATTTCTTTCCCTTCTGCGTGGGAAGGGGCCATTCAAAGATCCACTGACTGAGCAGTGATCCTTCTCTTCCAGGTGTACAGCCAATGACCTGAAGTGCATCATCAGGTTAATCAAACATGACTTGAAAATGAATGCTGGCGCCAAGCATGTGTGAGTGCAGCCTTACCAAAAATGAATGCTGGTGGGAGGGGAATAGAATGTGGGCGATGGAGGCACATGCGGGCTCGATTCTTAGGGAAGGAACCCTGTCCCTTATCAGATTTCAGAACTGATTATAAAGATTGGGGGGGGGGATGCATAAAGTAGTCACATGTGAAAATATTCTTCTGTTGAGAGGGTGTAAATATATTTTTAAAACCTTCTTGAAAATAGTTGTCTTGCATCTTTTTTTTTTTTAAATAGCAGGCAGAAGTAGCTTTTTACTATTGTTGCCTTCCTCGGGTAGAGGGCTCTAATCGGAGGCCACCGCCAGGAAGATCACATTGCTCTTTGCCCTAAACTAATAGGTGGAACGAAGAATTCTCATTTCTTTCCTCTTTGTGTGAAGTCTAGATGCCTTGGACCCAAATGCTTACGAGGCATTCAAAGCATCACGCAACCTCCAAGACGTGGTGGAGAGGGTGCTGAGGAACCAGCAGGAGGCTCAGAAGGTGCCAGGCTTGAAAAAAACCCTCAGTGTGCAGGCCACACTCATGACCCCTGTTCAGCCCATGCTGGTAAGGGACTACTGTACTGCCTGACAGTGTCTTGCTTGGGCAGGTTTTTGGCTGATTGAATGGCTGAACTTGAATACACACCATTGAAACTAATAGCAGTTTGTAGCCCAGTTTCAGCAATTTGCCTTTTAACCCCCCCCCCTTCCCCATGGCTACCAAGTCCATTTTAAAAATTAAATATATCAAAATATCTCAATTGAAGGATAGTTAAGAGGCCATTATGGAGGAGGTTCTCAGTGAGGTCTTGCTTTAGGTTCAACCAGTGCCTGATCGGCATCTCTTCTCGCTCTGGCCTAGGATTTCCAGCGCCTGGTTGGGAAATTCTTGGAGATTTAGGGGTGGAGCCTGGGAGGGGAGGGGATTCAGTGGGATGTGATTCCACAGAGTCCTCTGAAGCTGCCATTTCCTCCAGGGGAACTGATCTCTGTCCTCTGGAGACCATCAGTGATTCTGGGATATTTCCAGGCCCTACTGTGGTCCAAGAGGCATCCTTGTATTATGCCAGAATCAAGATAACACTGAGGGAACCCCCCCCCCCCCCCCGTAGCTTGAAACTGAAAGTTCGAGTTGTATTCATGATGGTAGAATGTTGGCTGTCAGACCCTCTCCAGGGTCTTTGGACAGAGAGAGGGCTCTTTTTCAGTAGGGTTTGTATTTCTCTTCTGTTTCTTAACCTTTTTTGTCCCTTGTCTTCTGTTGTTGTCTAGCTTCAAAAAACAAATGCTGGACTCCCATATTCCAGCTTCTGTTCACATAAGTTTTTTTGGGGGGGAAATCAAACTGGGTTTTCAGAGTATCTTTTTGTCCTCCACCCATGCACCTCCCACCAGCATGGGCATCACCACTGCAGAAAGCATTGATCTAGTGGTTAGAGTCTGGGAGACCATCCTCACTCTGCCACAGAAGCTTGCTGTGGGTGACCTTGGGCCAGTCACACACTCTCAGCCTTACCTGCCTCACGAGGTTGTCGTGAGAATAAAATGCAGGAGAGGAGAATGATGTAAGCTGCTTTGAGTTCCCATTGAGAAGAAAGGTGGGGTGGTTTATTATTATTGTTATTATTATTATTATGTGTTGTGTGTAGTATAGCCAAGAGTTCCTAAGATTGCCTTGTAGCTTGAAGTTCTAGCTCTTTTAGTGTTATGCAGCACTAGGTGGTGAGCTAGACTTATTCTGGGGGGCTGAGAGAGCTCTGAAGAGCTGGATTGACACAAGGTCACTCAGCTGGCTTCATGTGGAGGAGTGCAGAATCAAACTTTGTTCTCCAGATTAGAGTCCATCGCTCAACCACTGCACCATACTGAAGTAAATAAGTAAAATTCGAGTGGAAGGAATTTTTCACTGGTCTTTTTCAATGCCAGTACACTGTGAGACTTCACATGTCAACAGCACAGAATGTTGTCCGTACAGAACAACATTTCTGAAGGTGAGGATGGATGGGGCCTCAGCTTGAGAGCCCAGAGGGTCATTACCAAGCAGGGTAAATTGGTCTCCTCTCAGATGGGTGGTGGGTCAGTCTCTGCCTAACTGTTCTTATATCTAACTTGTAGAGTACTGCATCATAAAATGGGAGTTGTTGTTTTTTCCCCCTCCCCCTTTCCTCTGTCAGGCTGAAGCTTGCAAATCCATTGAGTATGCTATGAAGAAGTGTCCCAACGGGATGTACTCGGAGATCAAGTACGATGGAGAGCGTGTCCAGGTGCACAAGAAGGGAGAGCAGTTCAGCTATTTCAGCCGCAGCCTGAAACCAGTCCTTCCTCACAAGGTATCGACTTGAAACAGGGTTCGCAGCTACTCCCTCCCAGCCATGTTAAAGCTTATGCGTGGAAAGTGGTGTCAAATCACAGCCAACTTAGGGCTTTCAAGGCAGGAGACATACAGAGGTAGTTTGCCATTGGCTGCCTCTGTGTAGCGACCCTGGACTTCCTTGGGGGTCTCCCTTCCAAGTACTAACCAGAGCCGACTCTGCTTAGCTTCTGAGATCTGATGAGATCGGACTATCTTGGACTATTCAGGTTAGGATACCCTGTCCATAAAGTCACCTGGTGGATTTAAGGTGAGATAAGGTCATGGCATCCGGCCCCATCACTCCTTGGCAAATAGAAGGGGAAGTCGTGGAAGTAGTGACAGATTTCACGTTCCTGGGATCCCAGATCACCGCAGACTGTGACAGCAGCCATGAAATTAAAAGACGCCTGCTCCTTGGGAGGAAAGCGATGGCGAACCTAAACAGCATGATAAAAAGTAGAGACATCACCCTGCCAACAAAGGTCCGCATGGTCAAAGCAATGGTATTCCCAGTAGTCATGTACGGCTGCAAGAGTTGGACTATAAGGAAGGCCGAGCGCCGAAGAATAGATGCTTTTGAACTATGGTGCTGGAGAAGACTCTTGAGAGTTCCTTGGACTGCAAGAAGATCAAATCAGTCAATCCTAAAAGAAATCAACCCTGACTGTTCCCTGGAAGGCCAGATAATGAAACTGAAGCTCAAATACTTTGGCCACCAAATGAGAAGGGAGCACTCCCTGGAGAAGACCCTGATGCTGGGAAAGATTGAAGGTCAAAGAAGGCGGGGACGGCAAAGGATGAGATGGTTAGACAGTGTCATAAGATGCAACGAACATGAAATTGAGCAAACTTCAGAGGACGGCGGAAAACAGGAGGGCCTGGCGAGTTCTTGTCCATGGGGTCGCGAAGAGTCGGACTCGACTGTGTGACTGAACAACAAATTTGCCTCTGTGCCCCAGAGGCAGAATAGCTTCTCCTTCCCTTCCCCCCCCCAGCAATACAACACGAACTGCATTAGGTTTTCTTGTATGAATCACAGAAAAACTGTATGGGGTACTTTAAATGCTTTGAGTTGCCATATAAACATAGCAGAAACTCACATGATTATGGATTCATTAGTTTAATACTGTGTTTTCTTAAACCAGGTGGCCCACTTCAAGGACTTCATTCCCAAGGCATTCCCAGGGGGACACAGCATGATCCTGGATGCAGAGGTCCTGCTGATTGACACCAAAACCGGGAAGCCACTGCCTTTTGGCACTCTCGGGGTGCACAAGGTATAGGTGCATCATGGTAATCTCTCCCAGCCCTCAATTGATTTCGTTGGTTAAAGTGTGTGGCAGAGTGAGCTTTTATGAAATACACCTGCCAGAGTTTAAATAGGGGCCTGTTGATCTGATCACATCTCACCACTGCTCACAGATCTTTCCAGAGTTTCAGGTTGCTGTTTTTTTTAATTTTCTCTGAAAAAGTGAGATACAGAAGGGAAGAGGGGGTAGGAAAAATATAGATTCATCAGGTTTATCAAATATTATGAGTTGTTACATACAACCAGTAAAATCAGGTGTATTATCAGATGTATTACAAATTTCAAATATAGAAGCAGGCAATAAAACATCAGTGTTACAGTGTTTTGGGACAGAGTCTCTCTTTAAAAGAATAAACAAAAAACTTTCCTAATGTTAACGATGATGTGTTAACAGTAAAAGAGATTGCATCTTTAGCAATTGAATAAACATCTACGCTAACATTAAATCATCGGGGGAGGGGCTTAAACAGAATGCAGAGTGCTAGTTTGTACTTCTTCAAAAACCCATTAAACTGGGGCTCCACCTGCTTCTACATAAGCATGCCTTAAAGTCCGCCATGGCCCTGCCTTGGGTTCCCCATCTTCAGGAGTGGGTACTAGACACTAGGGTTTTCTCTGTCGTTGCTTCCAGAACTTGAAGTACCCTCTTCCAACCATGTTCATTAGCCGCCTTGGTAGGTACACACATTCTCCAAAAAGTTGGAAGGCATGAGCACGGGAGGGTTCAGCTTTTAAAAATTATCTGTGATACTTATCAGACCTAAACTTTACAACTTGAACAACCTAAAACTTATCATATAAAACTCAGTGGGACCTGTAATAAGTGACATGAAATGTGCAGTGGCCCTTACAAGGATAAGAAGAAAAGGCATTCCCATATATTATAACAAAAACAAAACACCCACCTATCATTAAGGGGAGTCAGAAAAATGAATATCTGGATTGCTGCAGAGTTGGGGCTTTTCCCAGGAAGCAAGTGTGCTAATTACCTCTACATGAAGGACAAAGTAAACTTTTTAGTTGGAGAAGCAAGCTGAGGTCTGTTTTCTTGAGGGTAGATATGGGTCTGAGGAACCCAGGAAAGACCTGCAGGATCAGGGAGCAGAGAAGAATCTCTCTCTACTACATAGGCAAGGCCTCCATCAGGAAGCTATATATGGGGGAGAGGAAGGGACTTTAACCAACCATGTTGTGAAGGGGCAGAACAAGACCTGGTGCCACTTATGCTTCCATAGGAAGCCTGTTGCTTTCCAAAGGCAATGGGTTCCAGTCCGATTCCAGGAAGCTCTGTGGCTACAGTCCACTATCCATGCTAGCTAAGCCCAGTCCCATCTCCTTTCTGCAGAAAGCTGCTTTCCAGGATGCCAACGTCTGTCTGTTTGTCTTTGACTGCATCTACTTCAACGATGTCAGCCTGATGGACAGGTAGGTGTGTGATGCTTTAGGGTGTCGGTGGGTGAGGGGTGTTTATTAAAAAATGCTCCTGAACCAGTCAGTGGCCTGTCCCACTGGTGTAACCTGCTCACATTTTCTGGTCTTCCACAGGCCCCTACGGGAGCGTCGTAAGTTTCTACATGACAATATGGTGGAAATCCCCAACCGGATCCTCTTCTCAGAGATGAAACACGTCACGGTAAGGACACATTTCAGATGGCAACTTGGAGATGGAGGCACAAAGAAGGTTGAGAGTATGCCAGTAGTACATTTAAAAAAAAAAAAAAAAGTGTTTCCCAAATTTCAGTATTGAAGCTTGAGAAACCTTAAAAAGGACAGTGGACGGGCTGAGGATTCTCAAAAGTCCCACTGCGAGTGGGACGAGAACTTCCCCTTGTGTTTTGCTGTTTTATACAATTGTGGTCCCAGGTTCAGTCTTTTAGAGTCTCTGATGAAGAAGATCCCGGGTAGCAAGTATTCAGAAAGACCATCCTTTGCCCAGGACCCTGGAGATCTGCAGCTTGCTAGAGCAGATGCTGCTGCCCTAAATGGGCTAATGCCCTGGTGATACAAAGAAGGGGAAATAATTTTTTCTGTCCCGTATGCGTAATTCCCAGAAGATGGGTCTGTCATGGCATGGCCACGGTAGCTAGAATTTAACCGCAGACTTAACTGACATCCAAATGTTGGAGATGAAAAATCATGACTCTTGCATGTTCGAGTGTGACTGTAGTTTCTGCTGGGTTGTCTGGGTGGCCACAAAAGTGACCTTTTTTGACAGAGCCCTGCTAGAGAGAGTGGCAGTGAACCAACATGCAAATCTGCCTTGCTTTTGCTCCATTTCCTCTTGCTCTTTTTTGTCAATGAGAGCCTCCCTCCAAGGAACCCCAGTCTCGTGCCTCTTCTTTCGTTTAAAAAAGTCAACTTCGGTTTCTTTCAGAAAGCTTCAGACCTGGCCGATATGATCAACCGCGTCATCCGCGAGGGGCTGGAGGGATTAGTGCTGAAGGATGTGAAGGCAAGTGGGTGGATTTCCTCTTCCTGCGGAGGCCACATTAATAGTGCACGCGCCCGCCCCATCGCGGCTGTGTCTGTACAGTACGGTACGAGGCCACGTGGCTCCTTCTGTTCCACTGCAGAACCTCCCTCCCCCTCCACAGTGCTTTATTTACTGTTGCATAGTTTCGCAAGACCCCATCTGCAGATGATGATGATTTTGCAGAACACCACCTTCAGGGCCTTTTCTTTGGTTTGGCCTCAGCTTGGGTACTCTTTGCCCACAACTGCTTGCCTTGCACAGAGACTAACATGTTATAAGTACCAGGCAAAAAAAAAATCCATTTATTCAGTTTTTATTGTTTCCTGGGGTGTTTGTGTGGGTGGAAGTGGGGGCTGTTCACTAGCTTCTTGTGAATTTTATTCACAAGGTGCTTTTTTATTTTTCTGCTACCAGCTGTTCAAGTATTGCTGTCTTTTATTTATTGCTTTGATGGATTTTATTTCTCTGAGCTGCCTCAAAAGCCATTTGGCTGAGAGATACTTTAAAAAATAATTCTGCCTTGGCTAATCATGAGGAAAGTAGCCTGCCCACTTTAGCCCTCTGATCCAGAGATCTTGGCAGGCATTACCAATGCACTTGCAAGCATATTTTTTTGCAAAAAGGAGAAAGAAAAACCTTCTTTCTCTTATTGTTCTTGTTGAACACAGCTGAGCAGATCAGGTTTCAGAGTACATCTCCCTGATTTCTTTTCCTCTCCACCCACCTTTTCATGTTCTGTGTAGAGTACCTACGAGCCTGGAAAACGTCACTGGCTAAAAGTAAAAAAGGATTATCTGAACGAGGGAGCGATGGCTGACACAGCGGATTTGGTGGTCCTGGGTGCCTTCTATGGGCAAGGCAGCAAAGGTCAGTATTACAACATCTGAAGGGTGGGGGGTGCATCCCTGAAGAACCTTTTTCTGTGGGGTTCTGTTTCAGGGCATGATTGTCGTAATGTGTCCAACCTGAAGAATGTCAATGCTTGCTTGCTTCTCTGGAATCCATTAGCTAGCCCTAATAAAGAGGAAACCAGCATGGCAGAGTGGGTAAGAGATCAAGAACAGAAAAACTTTGGTTCAAATCCTATTCTGCCATGAAACGTAATGAGTAATTCTGCATGTTTAGTCCCTCTTGGCATAACCTATCTCACAGAGCGATTGGAAGAGAGAAGGGCAGAAACCCTGTACTCCCCTCTGTGTTCTTGGGAGAAGAGGTACAATTTAAAAAAATCCAGGACAACATCCAACTGCTGCATTTGAATTTAGTTCATAGTGGGGGAAAAATCCAGGACAACATCCAACTGCTGCATTTGAATTTAGTTCATAGTGGGGAAGGGCTGTGGCTCAGTGGAAGAGCCTCTGGTTTGCATGCAGAAGGTGTCAGGTTCAATCCCTGGCATCTTCAGCTAAAAGGATCAGGTAGGTGGTGGTGTGAAAGACCTCTGCCTGAGACCCTGGAGAGTTGCTGCCAGTCTGGGTAGACAAGACTGACCTCAATGGACCAGAAGGTCTGATTCAATATAAGGCAGATTCATGTGTGTTTATGAAAGTAAGGTTTAACGTTCTCATTGGGGCTGTGTTAGTTTGGGGTGCTGACACGTTTGAATACTCTCCCTACATCCAAAACATGTCTTAATGTCTTACTGGAGTCTTCCCAGGTGGTTCCAGTTTTCTGGCATAGACCCAAAGCATAGTCAGACTAACACAGCCAACCTTTCTTGTGGCTGCTGGAAAATAGGCACCACAAAGACTGTACCATAGTACCAAAACATTCCCTCTGGAACTGTGAGAAATGAACAGGGGTTTGCGGTCCTCAGAGAGATCCCTTGAATGTGAGGGACGCATCCAGTTGAAGCTCTGAGATGCACATACCATTTCTTTCTTTTCCATCCCAGGTGGCATGATGTCCATTTTTCTCATGGGCTGTTACGATCCTGACGGCCAGAAGTGGTGCACAGTGACCAAATGTGCTGGCGGGCATGACGATGCCACTCTTGCCCGTCTGCAGAAGGAGCTAGACATGGTGAAGATTAGCAAGGTGAGCAGATGCATTCCGCTCTAGAGGGAGGCACGCATTTCTGGCATTTCCTTGCAGAGAAGGTGCACTGGCTGAGGTGGTGGTCAGATTTGACCTCAGCATCTCCAAATAAGGGCTTCTTCTCAGTAGCAGGTGTTAGGGAAGGGGAACCTTTCTCTGCCTGGGCCCCCGGAAAACCACTGCCTGTCTGAGCGGGCGTTTTTGAGCCAGGTGAACCAATGGTCTTCTTCAGTGTACAGCAGCATCCTGTGATTACATCTCTGTGTCCTTCCCTCTGCAGTTGCTCGGAAAGCCAAGACTTCACACTGTGATTGGGTGGGGAGGGATAAGCCAGGTAGGGCAGGACTTAGACTAGGATCTGGCAGACCCTGGTTTGAATCCCCGCTCTGCCATGGAAGTTCTCTGGGTGACCATGGACCAGTAAACACACTCGTCTAACCTGCCTCACAGGATTAAAAGAGTGCCTTGTCTAAGCCCACCTACTAAGTAGATGTTTGAACAAGAGGCTTCGTGGTTCATGCCCTTTGGGTTGGATGGAAAGCCCCACCTGCAGGGACGTGCTGGTGGAGCAGGACACCCCTCCTCTTCTGCTGCGGCTTACTGGGTCCCTGAAGTTCTGCTTTTGGAGGCTCAAGGGGACGATGCATGGGGCAATGCAGGGATTTGCAGGGGGGAAATTGGCAAAAGTTCCCCTGCCTTCCTCTGTGATGGTTTAGCACCCTTAGTTATTGCACCCCATCAGCATCTGTCAGGGTTACCTCTCTCACCAAGGTGGTAAACCTGTGTCTGATCTGCCCAGTTCAGATGGTGCTTACATGACAGTGATGGCCTCTAGCTTATGCCCATAAGTGGCATCAAATCACAGCTGACTTATGGTGACCCCCAGCAAGGGACCTCCAAGGCAAGTGAGAAGCAGAGGTGGTTTGCCAGTGCCTTCCTCTGCAGTTTCCTTTGGTGGTCTCCCATCCAAATACTGACCCTGGTTAGCTTCCAAGATCTGACAAGATGGAGCTACACAATGCCTCCTGGGCTCTAACTTAGATGCCTTTTGAGCAAAACAGATGGATGACAAATCTATAAACTAGTCATTCAATGGCTCTTTGCCATTGTGGCCAAATGAAAGATACACTGCTTCTGGGTTATCTGAATACCGGATGCTTTTTGGTGTGTGTGGGGGAGCAGCAACAGGGAATGGGTGCTGCTTTCATCCTGTGGACTTCCCAGAGACATCTGGCTGGCCCAGCTGCAAACAAAATGCTGGACTAGATGTACCCACCAGCATCCTCCTTATTGCCTCAAAAACAAGCAGTGTGATTCTGTTCAGTCACAGTCATTCAAGATGTCTGCTGGATAAGTGGTTGGAGTATTTGAAAATGTTCAAATCCCTTTAGTTTCCAGGTGTATACGGTCTTGCTGGTTACCAGGTTACTCAAGTTGAATTGTAGCCAGGTGTCCAGGAACTGCTACTAATCTTTATGAAGGGCTTGGGAATGGAATGGTGCCAGATCATAGATGTCTCGAACAGGCTTTGGCTCAGCTCGTTCATAAAGGTTTTGGGCTGTGTCGCTGGTGTGCTGAGATAGTGTTGTGACGATACTTATTTCCTACACCAGTGTGTGTTCTGCTTCGTAGGATCCCAGTAAAATTCCAAGTTGGCTGAAGATTAATAAGAATTATTATCCCGACTTCATCGTTCCCGATCCAAAGGTAAATTGTGTGTCGTAGTAATTATCTTCCCCATTCTCCAAGGAGCTGAAGGCAATGTATGTGTTTCTCCCCTTTCTCTGTTTTATCCTCGCAACATTGGCCTGTGAGGTAGGTTAAGCCAAGTGTGAGAGGCACTGATAGTTTACACTCTTTTCTTAGAAAGCGCCTGTGTGGGAGATTACTGGAGCAGAATTCTCCAAAGCAGAGGCTCACACTGCTGACGGGATCTCCATCCGCTTCCCCCGCTGCACACGCATCCGCGACGACAAAGACTGGACAACGGCCACCAACCTCCCACAACTCAAGGCAAGTAATTTTTCTTTCTTTCTTTCTTTCTTTTAATTCCTGAAGACCACCCATAGCTCTGGCTGTCTGGGCGCCCTTGCTTTCCAAATAGAGTCCAGGTTTGTGCAGACATGAACCTTAGGCTGGTACCCTGCTGGTTAAGTTCATAAGAGCCAGCAGTCTTGCCAGGCTTAATGTTTTACCGTCAGCGGTTTTAACTGGAAGATTTCAAGGTATACCACTTATTAATAAACATTGTCCCTGTTTAAATGGAACTACTGAAACAGTGTCCCATGTGTTGTTAGAGTGTCCTTATGACAATATCAGACAAAGTATTTTATCTTCAATCTTATCCAGCATTATGGATTTTCCTGATGCATATAAACTGTTTTTACTTAACAACACTGGTGACAATATAACTGGATCAGTGGCAAAAATTTTACATGTCGCCGTTTTTATACGAAGCAATATACTGTAACCTTAGGATATTTTAACTCGTAATATTATGTATTCGTTTAATGTTCCCCTTTTACAATGCCAATAAAGGTATGATGATGATGAAGAGCCAGCAGATGCCTCCTGGAAGCAGGACATGACAGCAACAGCCCTGTCCTGCTATTTGTCTCCAGATACCTGATCCTTAGCCTCTAAACATGAAGGTTCCCTTTAGCCATCCTGGGTAATAAACCCCAACAGGAGGAGGCAGCAGCCAACCTAGTTCCCTTTTAAAAGTAAATCAGCACATGACATGCCAAATACAGAGCACAGCTCCTGCTGTCTCCCTTTCACCTCTTAACTCATGATCCCCCTGTTGCCAGTCAGTCTTTCTCCAGCTAGGTTACTTGAAGCTCCAGGAATCCCCTCTGCAGGCAACCCAAGCAGGAAAAGCTTAAAAGGACTTCCAGGAATATTGTTGGGCTCAGGCTTTGGTGGAGGGAGTTTCATAATTTCAGGACCAAAGGAGAGAGAGCACACCTCCCTTTTTGTTTGGGTAGCAGCCCTTTTGGTGCAGATGAAATAGTCCAGCCACGGTCAGCTCTTGCACGTAGAGGGACCCAGTGAAGAACAGCTATTTTTTTGCATCATCTAAAAGTGGAGGTGGGGTAGCTGAAAGCTGAACTTTGCAATTACTTTCGCTGGTGGACCTTTCTAATGGGGTGCCCCTGCTCTTTGATACCAGGAGTTGTATCAGCTGTCCAAAGAGAAGTCAGACTTCACTGTGGTCGCCACCGAGGAAGACAACTCCACAGCTGGCAGCAGCGGAGAGAACGAGGGGCTGGGCAGATCTTCCACTCCTCAGAAGGCAGTCAAGCAGCCCTCCAGCAAGTCTCCTGCAAAAATCAAGAAGCCTGAAGGTCTGGGACGGTCCTTGTGGGTAGGAGGAGCTCTGTCAGCTATGCTGCCATGATAGTTCAGGAGGGCATCGGCTTCCCTTTTCTGTGTACTAATTACTGCTGCATTCCTTCTGTGCTTCATCTCTGCTGTAACGCTCTTATCTCTAAGATGTGCAGGTGGTGTAGTGTCTGGAGCTCAGGGAAAACCGTGGGAGCGTTATCGGTTCCCAGATTCCATTCTAACGGTCTGGGGCTCCTTCTCCCGCACGCGGGAATATGGCTAATTGGCTCATGGAAGGGGGGGTGCATACGAGTGCCCTATATCCCATTATGCTTGCAGGGGCAACACCATTCTTAACAGTGCTTCTGTTAATGCATCTATAGCTCTTCAATAAAGTGTAACCTTTCTGATAAGCGTATACTCCATTGTTGGCTGTGGAACCTGACAAGCTCTAGAAGCTACCTTCAGAAGGATATACCTTGTTTGGGCCGAAGAGTGCTCTGCGCGGAGTTTTGCAGAAGTAATCCGAGTAAAACAATATAAAGATGTCTCAACTCAGTAAAGTTTCGGGATGCTTTGGGAGGGAGGGGTGTGTGAAACGGAGCAGCTCGGACCACTAGTAAATCACTTGACGTAAAGGGTTTCTGTTCACAGCTAGCAAACCACTTGGCAAATCCCCTCTGAAGAAAGCGGAGGAAAAACGAGGAGAGAAGAGGAAAGCGCCTGAGCCGGGTGAAGACAAAGGAAAGGTAAGTGGGGCAGAGATCCCTCATGCCCGAGGATCTCAAATCTGTTCCTTAAATAAAACTGCAGATTCTGGGAGCAGAAGCCACCAGTTCTGGTTTGTGTTTGAATGAATCTGACATGGGCACAAACCTAATGTAGCTGTTGTCAGATTTACGGGATTTAAGATTCAGAGTCTGGTTCTTAATGAACTGAGTAGAAATCCTGGAATAGAAAAAACATGATGCAAATGAAGTCCTTTAACCTTCCTCCATCTGCCTCTCTGTTGTTGAAGCAAAAATCTTCATTTCCATTTTCTTGTCTCTTTTTGCCCTAAGGGGTGACATCTTGCTTCTGAGAGATCTGGTGCATGTAAAATTGCATACATTTTGAAATTGCAGTTATTTTGGCTTGTAGGGTGAGAGACACGGTATTGACAAATACACTGTAATAAAATGCAAAATTATTCTAATGCAAGTTATGTATTAGTAAAAGATCAGGAAAATATATGATACATAGAATAACATCACAGAATCTCATAATACAGTGGGCAAGCGACAAAGATCCAGAGGAGTCCAAGAAAATCAATCCAAAGGGATCAGAAAATCAGAAGTCAAAGTAAAAAAATCACACAAGGGATTTTGGATATGCGAGTCTTGTTTTGGCCCACTTCATCAGTGGAACTGTAAAATATACAATCACTGTATTGCTGCACTATGATAGAAATTATGTATATAATAAAACATGCTTAGCTGGCTTACCCATTCACAGTACATCAATCATTTATTGGCTGTTACATAAATCTGAGTCATTAAGGATGACAATCATTCCTGCAAAATTACATGAAATTACATAAAATTACAAGGTATGTATGTATATTATTATATATTATTGTCATCTCAGTTCTGGAAAAGCATTCCTCTGCTCTGGAAAAGAGACATAGTAGATGGTCACATCTTGGAAGCTAAGAAGTGTTGGCCATGGTTAGTACTTGGATGGGAGACTACCAAGGAAGCCCAGGGTTCCAATGCAGACACAAGCAGTGGCAAACCAGCTCTGTTCATTTGCCCTGACACCTGGATGGCCCAGGCTAGCCCAGTTTCATCAGAAGCTAAGCAGGGTCAGCCTTGGTTAGTACTTGGAAGGGAGACCACCAAGGAAGTCTGGGGTTGCTACGCATTGGCGGGCAACAGCAAACCACCTCTGGCCATCTCTTACCTTGAAGATCCTACAGGGTTGTCATCATTTGACTGCGGCATGACAACAGACAAACAAACAAAAAAAGATGGTCATCTCCATCTCCTACACTCCACTTCATATCCTCATGCTCTGTTTTCAAGATCAACAACCACGCTTCAAGGCATACAGGATGCGCCAGGAGTCATCCTTGTTAGCAATATCACAACTCCTCCCTAGAGCAGGGGTCACTGGGTGGGGGGGGGGAGTTGTAAATTTCTTCCATTGTGTAGGAAGTTGGATTAGATGACCCTGGAGGCCCCTTCCAACTCTGATTCTATGACCTGCCACATTCTGAGTCTCCTACCTGGTCTAAACCTATGAATATCACAAATTACAATAAAAAGCAAAAGTCTTACCTAAAACCGTTAGATGTATTCTTATATCGGACACCACTCAAGTGTAATACAGAGAATCAATTTAATGCAGGTATAGCCTCCTATGATAGAACGTCTCAAGGATAGAATAAATGCCAAACACTCCAGTTTGAAACAAGTGGGAATGTGTATGAACCTACACAGAATTTAAGAGAGAGTTCACAAAAAAACAAATTCAACCGATCGGTTTAACCCAAAGGGTGCATAAGTTTCAAACTGGAGTGTTTGGCATTTATTCTATCCTTGCAGTTGATTCTCTGTATTACGCTTGAGCAGTGCCTGATATAAGAAAACATGTAACAAAGTTTCTGGTAAGACTATTGCTTTTTATTGTAATTTGAAATATTCATAGACGACAGTAATATACATACATACCTTGTAATTTCATGTAACTTTGCAGGAATGATAGTCACCCTTAATGACTCAGATTTATGTAACAGCTAATAAATGATTGATGTACTGTGACTGGGTAAGCCAGCTAAGCATGTTTTATTATATACATAATTTCTATCATCGTGCAGCAATACGGTGATTGTATATTTTGCAGTTCCACTGATGAAGTGTGCTGGAACAAGGCTCGCATATCCAAAATCCCTCGTGTGATCTTTGACTTTGACTTCTGATTTTTTGATCCCTTTGGATTTTCTTGGGACTCCTCTGGATCCTTCTCACTTGCCCACTGTATTATGAGATTCTGTTATTCTATGTATGATATATTTTCATGATCTTTTATTAATACATAACTTTTCTTAGTATAATTTTGCGTTTTGTCACAGTGCATTTGTCAATACTATGTCTGTATACACACTGTAATCCTTCTTGTGTATTCCCATTGTGGGGTGGGAGAGCAGTCTTGAACATGATGAGAAAGTGTGTGCCATCCTTTACCAGGAGACAGGGTACAAGCCTGTGCTTTAAAACCAGATGTTTGTGGATCTGGGCTGTTGAGAGACCTATCAGCCAACAGACACCAGCCAGATTGCCAGATTCCTGGGGGCAAAGCACAAAGAGAGAGCAGGCATGAAATGACCTGCCTGTTGGCTTCCAAAGGCATCTGGATGACCTTTGTTGGAAACAGACTGTTGGGCCAGATGGTCTCCTTGCTCTGATCCAGCAGGGCAGTGTTCTTAAAGCTAAACCTCGTGCCCATCATCCGATAAGCTCCCTCCAAGCAAAGCTGGGCCCAAGGGAGCAGGACTGGGCCCGGCCAGTTTCTCAACCCAGCTGCTGTTTCCTTACAGAGGCGGCAAATTGGAGAGTTGGCTGCAGTGTAACTTTAGTGATGAAGAGGAAGATGCTCAGAGCAGCAGTTCTCACTTGGGAGCAAGAGACTTTTACAGGTGGCAGCACAGTTGGCTAATCATTAAAAGACTGAAGTGTAGCCAATTGCTGTGGTCTTAATATATGACAGAGCTCATCACCACACCACAGGCCTTGAGAAGACAGCATGCAAGACACAAAGATGCTGTGCTTGTTAACCAGAAACGTAGCCACTCTTCAGCCCCCCCTCCCCTTTAGGGCATGGAGAGTGAAGCTGTGGTGGGGAGATTGAAGCTGTGGTGGGGAGAGTAGAACAGGAGGGGGGCCCCAGCACAAATTCCAAGTTTCCCCTTCCAACTCAACCTCCTGGAAGAACCATTTAGACCAGGGGTGTCGAACTCATTTGTCATGAGGGCCGGATCTGACATAAATGACACCTTGTTGGGCTGAGCCATGTGTGTCATAAAATGTAATGCCAGGTAGCGGAGTTATAAACTTTTTATAAAGGACACAAACACATTTTTTTTTACTTAAAATCATGCTTAAAACATTAGCACTTTTGTAATATTTTATTTAACAGTGTCTAACTGATACCTCTTGCTCTAAATTATTGCATCAAAATGTCTGCTGTTGCAATCTTGAGTATGCTGTTCAAGTGTGTATCTGTAAGCCGCAGACCTATAATGACGCAGCGGCAGCAGAACTGGAAGAAGCAGAAGACAGCCAGTTCCACTGCAGGTCTGATAGAAGCCCTCCGGGGGCCTGATCTGGCCCCCAGGCCGCATGTTTGACACCCCTGATTTAGACGCTTCACCTCTCAAAAGCTGCCCCAAGTGGTTTAAGTTCTCACTACAAACCTGAGGATTAGAAACTTGGGAGGCTTTGTCTTTTTTAAAAATGCCGGTTCTCCATGTTATTTGGGAACTGCCGGATTCTTTTACAGGAGCTGTATTCTGTAGCGGCCTCGAGCTGGATAGTCCCAGCTAGCCTGATCTCACAGATTTCAGAAGCTAAGCAGGGCTGGCCCTGGTCAGTCTCTTGCGTAGAAAATCCTGCAGGGTCACTGTAAGTCAGCCAGTAAAAGTTCAGAACCTGTGACCAGCAGGGTTGATACTTCCCTGACTTTAAGGACTTTCCCAAGCAAAGATGCATTTTAAAATTTCTTTTTTTACTTACCCAACTCTTTGTCTCCTGCCTGTAACACAGCAGACGCTGCTGGACATATTCACCGGGGTGAAGCTGTACCTTCCTCCTTCCGTGGAGGACTTCAGTAAAATCAGGCGCTATTTCATAGCCTATGATGGAGACCTGGTCCAGGAGTTTGACACAGCTTCGGCCACGCATGTGATGGGGGACGTGGATGAGAATCTGGAGGCCAAGCACGTCTCTCCTGACTGGATCTGGGCCTGCATTCGGAAAAGGAGGCTTGTGGCCCCTTGCTGAAGCCACTGCTGCAAGTCCTGGAGAACAGGTGCTCTCCTCTAACAACAGATGTGAATAGCTTTTGGACTCCCAAGGATTATTTGACTGTAATTTTTAAATCAACACCTTCTGGAATGAAATTTGGTGCTTCTGGGGAAAAGTTATGACAACATGGAAATGAACTGAAACTCCACCTGTTTTTAGAGTAGAGGGGGTGGTGGTAAATTCTTCAGTCTGAGGGCCACAGCCGAGTCTCCATCTGTGTTGGAAGGCTCAGAGTCAAGAGGCCAGCGCTTCCTGCTTCCAGCATCTTGGTGAAGAGTCAAGTGTGGTTCTGTCTGGCTGCTCTTAGTGGTACTTGACTCAGACTGGACGAAAAGCTTCCTGGGAGAGCTGTACTTTGCCTACCACTGTGTCCTCACCTTTTCTATTTATACTGCCAAAAAGAGCTCTCTTGGTATTACTGAAGGTTATACGGAGGCCAGATCACTGATTACATACATCTGCATGAATGGACTGTGGGGCAGTTGTTTACTTGGCTTTAAAGGTCGACATTCTTTCTCAAATATGTATAATTCTTTAATGACACTAGTCCTCATCCAGCATGTATTTG
>NW_015164181.1:3987462-4003423 GCF_001447785.1 Gekko japonicus | reverse complement strand
CTTGAGGAGTGTGCCTAAGTGCTCCCAGTCCTGTGTCTCGCCCTTCCCTCAGTTCCTCAAATTGCCCGTTGAGTGGGACCAGTGTTCCCTCTAAGCTGAGTTAGTGTGAGCCAGCTCACAGTTTTTTAGCCTCCGGCTCACACATTTTTGTCTTAGCTCAGGAAGGATGGCTCCAGAGCAAGCTAACTGATGCAGTAGCCAAATCGCTCACTCACAGCTTTAATGCCAGTAGCTCACAAAGTAGAATTTTTGCTCACAGGAATCCACAGCTAAGAGGGAACATTGGGTGGGACTACATCTACCCTTTTCCTGTGGCTGCACAGTAAGCTTTAAAGTAAATTACTGTCAGTTGTAGGAAGTGTAACCCTGTGTTTGAGCAGCAGATGTCACAGTAGCACCATTACAGTGCTCTATCTCACCCCCTAAAATGACCCCCCCCCCAAGCAGTAGCAGTTGACAACCACCACCAAAGGAAGTAGGTACCTATTCAACCCTTTCTCCTTTGAGGGCATGTTAAAAAGCAGCATTCAGACAAGATATAATTCTGTGGGTTAGTGTGTAGTCACAGGCAGGTATGTTGTGGTAAAGACCTGTACCTTTCTGCCTATAATTTAAGCCCATTATTGCGAGTTAGGGTAACATACAGAATATAATCAACACCCCTCTGTCTTCTTAGAAGCAGACGCCCGGAACAGTCCCGGCAACCAGTAGTTTCCTTCTGTTCACTGCTTAAAGCATGACATACTGAAAGAGGGGTCCAGTGAGCTCTCGAATGCAAACGGATGCTTTTGCACCAGTACTGACAACAAACAAGAGCAGCGTTACATATTCTTCCATGGGACCATACCCTAAAAGCCTACACACAGGATGAGGTAGTGCTAGATACTGTGCTGTCCGGCTCAAAAAGATAGGCACGACAAGACAGACCAAAAAACAAAAAGGCTATTTTACATTTTTCATTTTATTACAAAATTATAAAGCACAACGCTCTATCACAGTTAGCCTTTTCAACCCACACTGTTCCTCGCAGAAGACACTTACTTTCAAGCAGGTCAGACAAGGTGTTGATACAAAACGTTTTCCAGGAATGTAGCTTCCTTTCGGTCCCAACCCACCAAACTCTTTGGATCAAAAACATCTACTTTTGCCAGAGTACTCAACTTTGTAAGGGGGGAGTTGCATATTCTCCCCATTAATCTGCACCAATAACTCTGCTCCAGTTCACAATGGAAAGCCATTGACCCCCTGCACCTTGGGTAGGTTTTGATCCTTTCTCAAGGTGCCGTTAGAGAAGAAGTTGGCCAAATGGGGATGTACTCAAGAGACATGGAGGGTCACGCCCAAGGTGGCGACTCCCCCTGCTGTGTATCATATGAACACCTCTCTTGCCTTTCCAGTGCACTTGACTGTTAGGTGCCTGGTATTAAAAGAGGGGAGAGATCAGCATGACCTTGCAAAAAGCTGTTCCCAAGGGTGGGGTAAGAGCTGAGAATCAAGGAGTTCCAACAAGGCTTCTGAATCTAGCTGAGAACCTGGAATTTTAAAATGAGTCACAGTGGTATCTCTTTTAACCATTTTGTCTGTTTTGTTACATCTTCTATCGGCAACACAAACAACTTTTTAAGAGGCGATAGGCATTATTTGTTTTTTAAAAATATAACACCCAAACTTTCCTCTACTTGAGCAATTAGGGCAGCAGCCAATGTCATGATCATCTTTGGTTTGGAATCGTTCTGTACCAGAAACATCTAGCTGGTTACACAAGTTTTTAAAAAAGAGTTGGAAGCAACATCAGGATTTGTACATTTCTGAAAGGGACTTTCTTAGGCTGTCTCCAGTGTCTTGGCGATTGGGGGAGGGTTTTGATGCCAACTCCAGACTGCAGCCTCTGCCTTCACTATCAGCCCATCTACTCTGAGGTAGAGTACACCAAGACAGCCAACACAACCTGAGCTACTGTTGCTAAAAACGAGCAGTTTTTCTTGTAAGGCCTCTGGGGGGAGGGTGTTAAAGGCCAGTGGTCTTTGAAAATAAATATACGAGTGTGAAAGCAGATGGCAAAAACATAACCAAGTTACCCACCCAAGCTACTTCCCGACCACCCTTGATCTCCGACAGTGTTTCCGCACAGTGAGTGCATAGCAATTGGCAAGGAAACGGTCTTTTGTTCTCAGGGCACGGAGATGAACGTCATCATCTTTAAGCAGAGTTTTCTGAATTCCTGAAAGAGTGGGACTGTGAACGGGTGGTGGGTGAGAAAACACAGCAACTGCTAAAAGGCACACAAAATTAGAAGAGGCAGCAGGAGCTGGTTGGACAGACATTCCCCCCCACATACACACAAACACAGCCTTTGGCAACGTCATTTCTAACCACCTGCATGGAACTTCTGCCAGAAGTCCATAAACTGGCTCGACAGGCTTCCCTTAACAAAAGGCATCTTCAGAAGCCAAACGTGGCATTTTAAGGCAAAACGAAGCTTCGGAGCCTGAGCGAGCTTGGACTGTCTTTGGCCTGCAGCAGAGTCAAGGAATCTGTTCATCCCAGGCTGAGAAATGCCGCTGAGCCATCAGAGACGGAAACCACAACTGAACAGCAAAGGGCCACCATGGCAGAGGGCTGATTAAAATGCAGGGTTTCACTTTCACAACAATGGCTTTAGGGGGATGCTGAGAGTTCCTCTGACTTCATTCCCCCACCCACCCCCACACAAACTGCACAGGTGAGATCTGGCTCAGACCAAGGGATTCTCCTTGCACGCGGAACGTTGCACATTGAACCGAGTCCAACATCACTTGCTGCAACTCCTAGCAACCCACGGCACTTGCTCACAAGATTAACAGTCATTTAAAAAAAAAAAAACTAAGCCAGGAGGTAGACCCAAGAAGTCCGTGTTAAGTACACAGACACACAAACATTTCTCTCAAGTCCTTCACAGTTGCGAATCCCCACGGCAGGGCGCCACAGCGGACGCTTCTTCATGGACATCCCTGATTCCTTTAAACCTCATCTATACAAGAACTCCAAAGCCACAGAAGGGGCAACCTACTATAAGGCAAGCTAAAAGAACCAAAAAGGGTTTACATTTAAAAAAAAAATCAGAAAAGGAATGAGCCCCTGAAATCTACTTTTTAAAGACCAACAAAGAAAGGCATGACCTGAAGCAGAATATTTTATAGAGGGAGGAAGGAGGAGAATTGGTAGCAGCAAACCCTGTCTCCACTCTGACTTCCTTAGGCCACCTTGGTGTATTCATTGGAGAGGGAAAAGCCTCAGCTCTCCAGTCCTCGCCAAGAACTTTACAAGGGAAAGGGGTAGATTGGGGTTGTGTTTGAGTGACTAGTACTGAGGACTTCCAGCTCTCCAGGCACTGTGGTGTATTACACATGGTCGCGCACCAAAATAGAAGCCACACAAACTCAGGGGCCCGCGGTCCTCCTGTTTGTCTCTCACAAGCTTTTTAGGAATGTCGGGCAGGGTGCTCGTGAGCCAATGCTCCCTCCGTCACAATGAAGAAGCGTCCCAAGACAATCGCCGGTCCCGCTGCCGGCACCCCTTAAGACCTGAAGACGTGGACGGCTCTGATCACGTACTGCCGGCAGATGGGGCACTCATTCATCCGCTTCCCGCATTTCGTGCAGGTAACCATGTGACCACAATCCAGGAGGACGCAGTCGATGACCGAGTCCATGCAGATCTTGCAGAGGTTCTCTTCCATGCCGGGAAGCGTGGCGTTCTTGGATGGAGCTAGGACCAGAAATTGAAGGACTGTGAGCAGAAAGGGCTGGCGTACATATCTCCCCACCCACAAGCCTTAGTCTAAGATGTTTTGTGTTTGTGCTTTTAACCATTTGAAACACATGGACAAAATTAAAAGTTTTTCCTTAATTAAATTGCATTCATTCTACAGCCTGACCTGGATAGCCCCGGCAAGCCCGATCTAGTCAGATCTCGGAAGCTAAGCGGGGCCAACCTTGCCAAGTAGTTGGGTTTGTGTGCATGGGGGCTTGCGTGCCTGGAAGTCATGGTGACTTCTGGCGACCCCAAGTGAGGTTTGGACATTCCATAGAGGTGGCTTGATAGCCTGCCTCTGCCTCCCGAGCCCTGGCTTTGGCGATCTCCCTTCCAATTAGTTGCCAGGGCCGGCCCTGCTTAGCTTCCGAGATATGACGAGATTGGGCTTGCTGGGGCTATCCAGGTCAGGGCTGTGGGACATACTTGGAAGGGAGACCTCCAAGGAATGCCAGGGCCGGGATGCAGATGCAGGCAATAGCAAGCCACCTCTCTGAAACATCCTAGCCCCATTAGGTGTTGCCAGAAATCACCAAGACGTCCAAGCACGCAAGCGCACACGCACACATACTCAACAACAAAAAAATTACATTCATTCTTCAACGATTTGGGAGAGGATGCGAGGAATAGAGGAAAAGAAGGGGAAAACAGAACACGCAGGTTAGACAGAACCTTGGGACGCAACTGTTTGCTGCCACAGGATGATGTGAAGGATATTTATATAGCAGGAACATTGCTGAGCCTGGATGGAGCACAATTATTCACACACACTCAAGAGTACTACAACAGGATCGCCAATCCTGGCAATTACATACACCTTCACACCATGCTGCTTTCATTCATTTAAGGTATGTTGTGCCTTCCTGGCCATAAATAGTGAGCCAAAGCAGCTTAGAAGCTGGCCAAAACTAATCAGCAAATACATCAAAATCAACCATCATTCGCTTCTGGAACTCGCTGCTACAAGATGTGGTGATGGCCACTTTGCTTACTTGGAAAGGATCAGACCGATAAATGGAAAAGATCTGTTGGCGTGTGGCAGCCATAAACAGCCAAGAACAGAACCTCTACGTTCAGAGGCAGTATACCTCAGAGTACCAGATATTAATGGGACAAATGAAGGGTTGCTTCCAGTGTTCCCTCTAAGCTGTGGAATCTTGTGAGCAAAAATTCTACTTTGTGAGCTCCTGGCATTAAAGTTGTGAGCAAGCTATTTTGGCTACTGCATAAATCAGTTTGCTCTGGAGTCATCCTCCCTGAGCTAAGACAAAAATGTGTGAGCCGGAGGCAAAAAAACTGTGAGCTAGCTCACACTAACTCAGCTTAGAGGGAACACTGGCTTCCACCGTTCTCAGCTTGTATGCCGCCTCGGGTCCTGCTCCTTCTCTCCAGGGTGATGCTTTGTAAGATGTAAAGGCAGAACCCCATTTCTGTTTAGTACTTTCTTCTTCCAGCAGCAGATCTCTCAGGTGGGATCGTTGCTTCTGGCTATTCAAGAGAGGAGCTGACTTGCCTGAAGATGGCTTGAGACCAAGGATGTCGTATCGGCTCAGCCTCCACAGGTTTGCAATGCACCACTTCCTTCTGCAAAACCCATGTTAATCTCCCATCCTCCAATATATTGCATCTATCCTGGTGCTTTTGTTGTTTAACTAGATAAAAACTGCCTGGCCATGCAATAGAGCCAGCTATTTCCCTTGCGGTTTCTGGATTCGCCTCTGGAGTTATTCCATCTTACTACACTGCTCTGGAGTGGAGTGGAGTGGAAGGGGGGGGTAACATTTCTACAGTCAGAGAGTCCAAATGCTAGGATGCACATGCTGAAGAAACACACGAAGGTGCCTTATAGCAAGTCTGACCATCTGTTCACCTAGCTTAGTAGGGTCTACTCTGGCTGACAGCAGGCTTCCAGGAAAACTGGCAGGAGGAGGTCTTTTCTCAGCACCCGTGACCCTTTGTGTGCCTGTGCCTGCACGCATGCCATCAAGCCACAGCAACCCCGTAGCGTTTCCAAGGCAAGAGGCGTTCAGAGGCGGTCTGCCATCGCCTGTCTCTGCACAGCAAACCTGGACTTCCTTGGAGGTCTCCCATCCATATACTAGCCAGGGCCGACCCTCCTTTGATTCCGAGGTGTGACAAGATTAAAGGTAAAGGTAAAGGTTTCCCTTGCTCGAAAGCCAGTCGAATCCGACTCTAGGGTTGTGGTGCTCATCTCCGTTTCAAAGCCGAAGAGCCAGCGCTGTCCGAAGACGTTTCCGTGGTCATGTGGCCGGCATGACTAAACACCAAGGCGCACGGAACCCTGTTACCTTCCCACTGAAGTGGTACCTATTTATCTACTTGCAATTTCTTGCTTTCGAACTGCTAGGTTGGCAGGAGCTGGAACTAGAGATGGGAGCTCACTCCATCATGCGGCACCCGGGTCTCGAAGTGCTGAACTACTGACCTTCCGCAGCCTGCAGTTCAGCGTCTTAACCACTTGAGCCACCGCAGCGCCTTGTGACAAGATTAGGCTGGCCTAAACTGAAGGTGCTCGAGACTGATCCTTGGACTTTCTGGACACAAAAAAGGTGCTCTTCCCATTGAGCTTGCAGCGCCTCCCAAAAGATCTCCTCAGAGAGCGGGTCTCTTCTGAACCTGGACCCCTTGCACGCCACAGGGGAGGGGCTGTGGCTCAGTGGGAGAGCCACTGCTTTGCATGCAGAAGACCCCGGGTTCAATCCTGGCAAGCCACTGCCAGTCTGAGTAGACAGTACTGACCTTGATGGACCGATGGCTGGTTCAGTATAAGGGAGCTTTGGGTATGTTCAGGGGACAGCTGCAGCATATTTTCGGGGGTGAGTCTGTGGCTCAGTGGCAGAGCACCTTCCAGGCACACAAAAGGTCCCAGGTTGAAGCCCTGGCATCTCCAGTTAAAAGGCTCAGATAGCAGCAGGTGATGTGAAAGACCTCTACCTGACAGCCAGTCTGAGTAGACAATGCTGACCTTGTTGGCCAAGGGTCTGATTCTGTAGAAGGCAGCTTTTGTGTGTTCATCGTTGCACCTAAAGCGATAACCACGCTGCCTGTGGCCAATAAGCCCCAGTTCTCCTTTTCTTTAGTAAATAAACCACTGCCTTCCTTTGAAACTCAAGAGAACACAAAGCAGGGCGAGATTCACAACTGTCTGCCTTCGGAATAGGAGATCACGGCAGAGACTCCTCTCTCCTATTAAACAGCTGAAGGATCCCGCCCAGTCGCCCTTTTGAGAAGATAAAACTACTCACCGGTTTGATCATCTGTGTCGGAAACTGAAAAAGAAAAAAGGGGAAAAAACTGCTGAGCCCAATGGGAGCATTTGTGCAAAGGCTGTTGCAGCCAAACTCGAGAGGAATGAGCCAAGCCCCCCCCCCCAATTTGGTTTTAAGGGAGAAGGGCACACTGTTGCTTCGTGAAAGAGGCACGTGGCTTGCTATACCAGCATTTGGAAGATGGCTGGAAGGAGATTTTTAAGTGGTTTTCTGATATAGCAGTTACTTGATCCAGGAGGGCATTTCCCCAAGCCTTGTCCTGGGTGAGAAGAGGCAGGAAGACAAATAGCAGCCGATGCCCCATACAGCACCGGGGACCACAAGGCAGAGCTGGAGCGCTTGACCCCCCACCCCACCCCCGCCCAAAACCCAGCAGCAAAGAGGAGAAAGGCAGAAAGGAAGTGCTTCTTAATTCACTTGCAGAACTCTCTGGCCATAGGAACATAGTCACAGTCACCAGCTTAGACAACTTCAAAGGTAAGACACACGCTTATGGAGGGTCTATCGAAAGCTACCAGCCACGGTGGTCAAACGGAGCCTCCATTCTCGGGTGCAACGTGCCTCTGGGCAACAGTTGCGAGGGGGCAGAGGCGGGGCTGTAGCTTTCATGCACTCGCCATGAGCATCCTGGACACTTAGAGAAACTGGACAAGACGGACTTTTTAGTCCAACAGAGATCCAATTGCTGTCATCGGAAACGGGGGAGGGGGGAGCGCACAGATCAGCGTGTTTTTTACTTGTTAAAGCCTTTACCCAGCTGCTGAAGGTACTTCTCCTTGTATAGGCGGGTCACCCTCTCCATCAGCTCCCACTTCTCACAACAGCCCTTATAATTCACAAAGTTGCGAGCGAGGATCTCCTTCAGCTGCCGCACAGAGAGGGCGTCAATGTCCTGCATGTTCTTCAGGTCCGAGAGCGAGGCCCTGCGTCCCAGGACCAAGGTCTCCTCCGAGTCGGTGGACTGAAAGACATCACATTGCAGATTTCAAGACCGGATCACTGTAGCTTGAATAGCTCAAAATCAGACAAGGCCGATCTCCATCTGCCACATGCGGGCTTGTAAATTCTATGCCGCTGGATTCTCAGAAGAATTCTCAGAAGTCTTAAGCAAAGTGTGATGCAAGAGAACCATGATTAGGGGTCACTTGGGCTTTGATTTATTTTTACAAATGCTAATTAGCAGCCCCATCTAGCTGCTTTGAAGACTGGGAAAGGAGATGATTAACGCTTTCCTCTCCTGCCTCTTCAGGAGTTTGAAAAACACTCCCAATCCAGGGCTTCGGTGAGCTCCACAGGAGAAGGTAAATGGAAGAGGCATGAGAGGGAAAGGGTTAAACACCTCCTCTCCCCCCCCCATGTTTCAAACACAGCCAAGTAGGACCACCAGATTGCTGGAAACAGCTGGAGTCACATCTGCATGGGTCCTAAAAACCTCTTTGTGTCTTCCAGTTGGCTAAACCAGCTGTCTGTTGTACTGGAACGCACTTACTCCAAAGGAGAACTGGAACTCTTAATTTTAAAGGGATTGCTTTGTCCTGTATGGACTCCAACACACCCCATTATAAATGCAAATCAAAGACCATGCTCCACGTAACCCTCTCCAGATGTGAGGCAACAGAGTCCTCAGGGACACAGTCAATGTTCCCTCTAAGCTGAGTTAGTGTGAGCTAGCTCACAGTTTTTTAGCCTCCGGCTCACACATTTTTGTCTTAGCTCAGGAAGGATGGCTCCAGAGTAAACTAATTTATGCAGTAGCCAAACTGCTTGCTCACAACTTTAATGCCAGTAGCTCACAAAGTAGAATTTTTGCTCACAAGACTGCACAGCTTAGAGGGAACCTTGGACACAGTGACAACGCTCAGATTGTGAAACTCCCTCTCGGGGCACATTCACCAGCCACTGACTGTGTTCTCTTTTCGACTCCTGGCTGAAGCCTTCTTCTCTCTGAGCCTTTGATGGCAAGCCATAGAGGTCATTAATGGCTTCTGGATTTTGGGATCTCGGCTTGCACTTCATGTGTGCTTTCGCATTGCTGAAAATGAATTGCTAACGGCTGATCCTAATGGGTTAGGATTATTTTTTTTCTTTTAAATGAGCAAGCATATGTGTTAGAGAGAGTGTTTCTCAGCCAAAGTGATTCCAGGGGTGTATTTGCACATTTTGCAAAAAGCAAAAAGCCCAGCAATGTGGAAACAGGTTCCATGCTGTGTCCACTCTGCAAGTGAATGACGGGAGGGGGGGCAGGGGATGACAGTTGGCCAACCCAACTTGGCACCATCGTACCGACGACGGCAGTTCAGCCCACACATCCTCCAGAGGCAAAGAGGCTCACATCCCCAAATCCTGTTCACCCAAGTTTTCATTGTCGGAGAGATCAGCGATCGTTCCCAGAACATTTTTCAGGGTACGGCGTGCTTCAGAATTGCTTAGTGATTGCCCTGACCTGGATGGCCCAGGCAAGCCCGATCTCGTCAGATCTCGGAAGCTAAGCAGGGCCGACCCTGGCAAGTACTTGGAAGGGAGACCTCCTTGGAATACCAGAGGCAGGAGGCGGGGGCAGGCTTTATTCAGCCACCTCTCTGGATATCCTCCAGGCCCCCAGCAGGGGTCAGTCACCAGAGGTCGCCATGACTTCCAGGTGCGCACGCACACACATGCACGCACACACACACGGACATACGGGGGGAGGGGAAAGGTTTGCTTAGCAACTGTATCCCCCCCCCCCGCATCAGCAACATGCAGCAAACTGTCACACCAGTACAAATTGGGGGGGGGAGAGATCAGCCAATATGCAACCTTCCTGCCTCCATTGTCCACTCACAGGGCGGTGTCATATGCCTGCCCCTACCTGCGTCTCCTCCTCGGTCAGTGCTTCAACAGCGTTCTCAACTTCTCCCATGTCGCCTTGGCTCAGTGGCACATGCCCATTTGCCTAAGAGAGGAAAACATGTTATTAAAAAGACCCAAGAAGGAAGAGGGTCTGACTGGGGTCCCGGGGTCTGCTCGAGCTCTTCTCTGGGATACCCGGGAAGATAATTCAGAACACAGAAAGAGCCACGAGGAGAAGCCAAGGAAGGCCCAAGGGACCCGCTGGATGCACAAACCAGTTTGTGGCCGTGTCGGAAATTTGCTGGAGAAGCCCACCTTGCTGGTATCTAAGCCTTTGTTAAGAGTGCCTGGGTTTGAGCAGTAACATCCTAGGGTGCCGCCTCCGAGGAAGCCACCACGAGGCAATTATGACTGTGCTGCACAAGGCCCCCAAAAGGCAATGCTGTCAAGGCCTGGCTCTGCTCTGCCCTGTTTCCATTGTGACGCGCCGTGACATCACGGGAGAATGCAGGCAGCCCAGCTATCTGTGACACAGTAACGCCGGCCCCAAGAGCACCCCACAATTGGCCTGCAGGGGAGCTGGGTGCTCCTGTCCTTCAGCTGTGTCACCCTCCCAGCAGGGGATCTCGTCCCTAGTGGAGAAGACCGGGGGGGGGCACTGACAAGGCACGCAGGGGGAGAGTCGCCAAGAGACCACACAAGGTGGGTGTCGAGGGGAAGGTCCGGGCGAAGGCACCCTGATGTCAGGTAGCTCTGCCATGCTCTTGGAATGTGTGTGGAGGCGGAAACCACCTTGCTCTGCCTGCCTCTGAGTTTCACTGTCTGCATATTACCTTTTCCTTGACCTTGGGCCGCTCCAGCTGCTCTCAGCTTCTCCTGGGAACCAACGGCGATTATTTTTGCCCGCCTTCTTTCCCTGCGCTTGTGAACTTTGCTTATTGGCTTTGCTTCTAAGGGAGGGGGGGTACATGTTTGATTCTAGTATAACTCAGGGTGCCTTACTGTTCCTGGTCATTCCTGACACAAACAGTACACGTGTCATCATAGTCCTGGTGTACCAATAAACAGAATTCTTCTTATGAAGCGCTGTGTTGCGTGACCTGACTATTGAACCCTGACACCTCCCCATCAGAAACAAAGCCAAGATGGTACCTTTAGACACAGCGGCAGTGTCTAGACAACTGGGGCAGCTGAAACGGCCCCTCCCGAAATCTGAGTTGTGCTTACTCGCCTGCTCCTCCTAAGCACCTAACTGAATGATCCCAGTTTGCCCACTGTCTCATTTTGCACAGCTCATTCCCTTTTCGTGAATGAAAAGCAAGTCCTCCCTGGCCAGCTGCTGCTAGCTGGTGGTGCTGGGAGTAACTGTTTTGCGCCCTAGCATTGACGTAATAGAGTTCCCCCCCCCCAAGCGTCTCTCTCTCCCTCCTTCCCTCTCCTCCCCCTTTTTAAATTCTGCATCAAAAAAGGCTGGGTGAGTTCATCCAGAGATTTGGAGCACAGTGTCATCAACATACAGATGACACCCAGTTCTATTCCTCTCTCCCTCCCATCTGACCCAGGTGGGCCCACGGATGTGCCGTTCCATTGCTGGGAGGCGGTTAGCAGGACAAACGCAGACCGATAAGCTGAAGCTCAATCCTGATCGGACTGTCGATCGACAGTGCAGATTGAGGTGCCGGCTTGTTCCGGTCGGGACCGCGTTTGCCCCCTGGAAGAGCAGGCTCTCTGTTTCAAGGTCCTCTCTGTGGTATGCAAGAATGCCTTTGCCCTGCTCAGGCTGTGGGGGGCCCATGGCCTTTCCCCGAAGACTCAGAGCGGTTATCCATGCTCTGATCACTTCCAGACTTGGATTAGTGTAACCCGCTTAACGGAGGGCTGTTTTTCAAAACGGTCTGAAAGGTCACTTAGTCTAAAAACTACTGCCATCAGACAACCGTTAATGGTCGAGAACATCTCGTGCTGGTCTTCGTACCATCATTCCATGCTGGTTATGACCTTTAAACCCCTAAATGGGTTGGGATCCGGATGCTTGCCCGCCTGCTAGAGATGTGAAGGCCCGGAAAAAAACCGGAAAAATTCGGGGGGGAAATGTTTTTTCCCCGTTTTTTTCCTGAAGCCTTTTTGGTTTTTTTCCGAAAAATTGGAAAAATTGAAAAAAGAAAAGAAAAAAAATTGATTATGGAACGTTTTATTTTAACATGATGAATAAAATATTTTAAGACAAGGTGTTCAAATATTTTCCAAATCATTTCTAAAATATATATATATGGTATCAGATTGATCTAATTTCTGTGCACTGAGGACAAGCAAGTCCTAGGTTACAAACTGAACTCTCCAATGCAAGAACAAGATGCATTTCTTCCTTTAGGAAGTGCGATTTTGTCAGAAGAAAATAAACAAGTTTCAGTTTTGTTTTTGCATGTGGATGGGTATGCTGTTTGTAATAATTGTTTGGATACACTATATTTTTAATATGATAGTTGTGATAATTTCATGCCAAGTAAAAATGTCCATAGTCATATTTTATGTTCCTAAAGTAACAGAATGAATTTCAAGCTAGAAAAGACAAAAGAAATGCTAATGTAGCATTTTTTTCAATTTTTCCGAAAATTTCCGTTTTTCCCGGAAAAAAACCGGGTTTTTTTCCGAGCTTCAAAATTTCCGGAAATTTTACATCTCTACCCCCTGCAGACCTTGCCCACTACCGAGACATTTATCCAAGGCGCTGCTGGGTTTCCCTCTGTTCTTGTACGGCAGACAAACAGTAAGAATAGACAGTTGCGGTTCGCAATCTGTGGAATGTCCCGCATGCCTTTGGTGCCAAATGAATCTTTTTCGTGGAAAGCAGTGGGTGGAGTGGCCTACAGTGTCGGACTGGGTTTTGAAAGACTCGGGTTCAAATCCCCACTCTGCCATCGAAGAACGCTTGGGAGACCTTAGGCCAGTCACAACCCCTCAGCCTCACCTGCCTCACATGGTGAGGAGAAAGTGGAGGAGGCAGAAGGAGGCGGCAAGCCACTCCGGGTCCCCACTAGAGAGAAAAGTGTGATATGAAATAGCTAAATAAATAACTTCTAGCTAAGCAGGTACATTATAAAGGTTTTTTCATCCCTGGTTTGGGAAGTTATCTGTGATGCCACGCTGACGGCTGTGTGGCTGTTTGTCCTTTATCACTCTTTAACTAAAGTCCATGCTATTTTATTACTGTTTTAATTGCCTTGTAAGATTTTAGTATGGGTTTTTAGTACTCTGTTGGACCGCTACTGGGTTTCAGTTGCTAGTCTCTGCCAAGTTCTACGCTCTCTAATGTAGCTTTTAATATTTGGTTTTACAGTATGTGAGATAGTCTGTGCTTCTGAACTGCCTCAAGAACCCTCTACTGGTTGATGAGCCAGGGGTGGGTGGGTGTACAGATGTTAAAAAACAATAAAGAGAGGGCTCTGAACCTGACCGGGATAGCCCAGGCAAGCCCGATCTCGTCAGATCTCAGAAGCTAAGCAGGGCCGACCCTGGAAAGTATTTGGATGGGAGACCTCCAGAGAATACCAAGGCCAGAGGCAGGCCATCAAGCCACTTCTCTGAACGTCCTCCATGCCCCGTAAGGAGTCACCAGAGGTCGCCATGACTTCCAGGCACGGGCACACATGCACGCACGCACACAAAATGCAAAAATACCAGAGAGAGAGAGAGAAGGCTCTGAACCCCCTTAACTCTTCCCCAGCGTCTGAAACCTCTTTAGGCACCGTCCAAAAGTCTGCAAGGTTCTCTCTGAATCCAGAAGTGCCTGAAATGCACTAGGGTGGGAGGGAAACTGTGATCCTTAAGTTACCAAACTCTGATGTATCTGCAGTATGATCCCACGCACGCTCACTCCAAAGGGAGCCCCACCGAATTCAAAGTGCACACCCCCTAGGAAGTGTGCAGAGGAGGATCCATGGCCCCGGCAGAGTTGTCTCGAGGCGTTCCCTGGCTGCACTTTGGAGGCTAAATGCAATCGTTTCCGCCTTACAAGGGTCTTCTTAGAGAAGAGATTCTCAAGGGGCGGTTGCAGAAGAAGCCCGCAAGCGGAGAAGGGTGAGGTCAGTCGCCGAAGTCGGGGAGAGATTAGAGAAAGCTGCAGCTGCCTGCGGCCCCATGAGCCGGCCAGAAGGTATGTAAACAGCGGCAACTTAATAGGAATTTCCACATTAATTTTTAACAGAGCCTCCTAAGCACGAGCTGAGAAAAGGTCTGTAAATCGACATGAGTGCCTGAAGCTCTCTGCCCGGATCCAGCTGGCTGAACGATCACCTCCTCCCAATGGCAGCAGCCCCGGGGGCCTCGAGGAAAGAGGGGACCTCCCCCAGGCCTGCAACCCTAGACCCAGGGCTATTTTTGGGCAGGAACGCACAGGAACGGAGTTCCGGCTAGCTCCCGAGTTGGCCACACCCAGCAGGAACTCATTAGCATAATAGGCCACACCCAACAGCAGGAACTCATTAGGATTGGCTACATTAGGGGTGTGTGGCCTAACATGCAAAGGAGTTCCTGCTACAAAAAAAGGCCCTGGGTTTTGACAACAAACAAGGTAAACAGAATAAGAAGCAAAAGGTGGGTGTGGCTGGATGACCACACTTCTGGTAACATGGGAATGCGGCCTAATATGCTAATGAGTGGTGCAGTCAGGGGGTGTGGCCTAATATGCTAATGGGTTTCTGCTGCTGGGTGTGGCCTATTATGCTAATGAGTTCCTGCTGGACTTTTTCTACAAAAAAAAGCCCTGCAGACCTATTCTTAAACTGAAAATGCCCAGAGTCTGAATCGCTGGGGACTCTTTCCTGCACGCGAGCCACCGTCTCTCCCAGGGCACCCTGTTTTTAAGACGGCATTCCCGTGCGGCGGCTACACATCAGCACCCCCAAGCAGTGGACCCTGGAAGCCAAAATAATCGGAAGGTCACCAAGTCTGCAAGGAGAGCCCAGCGTGCTGCGGTGGATAGAATGTGAGACTAGGACCTGGGAGACCCAGGCTCAGATCTCCACTCTGCCACGGAGGCTTGCTGGGTGACTCTGGACGAGCGGTGCGTGCTCAGCCTAACCTACCTCACAGGGCTGTTGTGAGGACAAAACGGAGGAGAGAAGGATGCAAGCCGCTTCGGTTCTCCGCTGGAGAGGAAGGTGGGAGATAAATGAAGCAAGTGAATACGACGGGTTTCCAAGAGAGCAGGCGAGAGAGAGTCGACGGGATTTGGGAAGAGACACGTGGAGGCGGGAAGGTACCTGCGGGGTTTCCTCGGTCTGCGAGGCCAGATCTGGCGAGTCCCAAACTGGGGAGACCTCCATTGAGGTAGGGTCCGGCAATCCGGGTTGCGGCACAGCCTCAAAGTCCGGCTGTGGCACGGCGGAGTCCGTCGTAAATGGCGTCGCCCAAGTAGTCCTGTCCCCTTGGGGGACGGGGGCCTGCTGGCCGATGATCAGAAACACCAGCTCGTCCTTCTCGCGACACATCTCCGTGGAGATCTCCCGGAGCTCCAGGTAGTCCCGCAAGTCCTTCACCTTCATCTTGATCAGCTCCTCCCGCTGGAAGTTCGTGGCGCGGAACCGCTCGCAGAGGAGGCAGAGGCAGGGGCCGCTTTCGGGCTGGTGGGAACAGTCCGGGCAGAAATTCTTTTTGCAATCCAAGCAGATGTGCTGTTTTGGGAGGGGAGAGACAGGGAAGTGAGCATCAAGCGGAGACAGATTATTTTATTTATTTATTTATTTATTTATTCTGGGATTTATATCCCGCCCTACCCGTACGGCTCAGGGCGGCAGATTCCGGGCCGAAAGGCCAGGTGTTACTTTTGTACTGCCTGAGGAGAACACAGATATGGTCGTCTGGACGGCCAACGGCCCAGGGCCGCGCTCCCATTCTTCCTCTAACCGGGAAAATACCACTCAGCACCACTTGAAGATATAGTTTTATCTAACTTCACAACATTGCAAATAGGGGATTCAAGCCTAAAAAAAATCCACAAGGGCAAAGGTAGTTTTTTTTTCCCCCGGGAGACTCTGTACCTACTCTGTTAC
>NW_015164181.1:3975732-3987451 GCF_001447785.1 Gekko japonicus | reverse complement strand
TCTTCCCCGTTAAAAAGCCCCAACCTGACCTGGATCGCCCAGGCCAGCCTGACCTCGTCAGATCCCAGAAGCGAAGGAGTATCGGCCCTGATTAGAATTTGGATGAGAGACCGCCAAGGAATACCAGGGTGGCCACACAGAGGTCGGCAACTGCAAACCATCCCTGAACGTCTCTTGCCTTGAAACCCGCAAGGGGTCGCCACGAGTCGACAGCAAAAAGGCAAACAAAAATTACTTCCTGTTCACACCACCCCACCCTAGTTTCTCACTGCATATCCCTATCTAGTCTGATGCAAAGCTTGACTTTGGCAGGCAAGAGCCAGTGTGGTGTAGTGGTTAAGTGTGCGGAATCTGATCTGGGAGAACCGGGTTTGATTCCCCACTCCTCCACTTGCACCTGGCTGGATGACCTTGGGCAAGCCGTAGTTCTGATAAGAGCTGTTCTTGAAAAAAGATAGTTTCTGTCAAGAGCTCTCTCAGCCCCACCTACCTCACAGGGTGTCTGTTGTGGGGAGGGGAAGGCAAAGGAGTTTGTAAGACGCTCTGAGACTCCTTTGGGTAGTGAAGGGCGGGGTATAAATCCAATCTCCTCTTCTTCTTATAGCAGGGGTCCCCAACATGGTGCCCGTGGGTGCCATGGTACTCACCAATTCTGGTGTCAGCCAAGTACTTTTAGAAAGTGGGCGGAGCTAGGTAGGGCTTTTGCCCAGGAAGGCTTCTGATTGGCCATTGGAGATTGGATTGGCTGTGTAGATTTTTAAAACATTGCTTTGGCAGCAGCTGCCACCACAGCACAAGGATCTGCAGTGTGTGACTGAACTTAAGCTGCGGCCATTGTTTTGTGGCTGGCTCCGCCTCCTGCGGCAGCCATTCTGTGGCAGCCACTTTGTTGCTGCGCCCACTATGCCGTGCCAGAAGTCCAAGTGGGCCCGCAGCATCCAACACAAGTGCTATTCTATTGAACAAAATTTCTATGCCACTACACAGCAAAGCCTTCCAATGCAGTTTGCATAAAAGCAGCTGTTGCGTAACAAAATGAACATAAAATCTGCATTGAGGCAATTTTAACATCGGCTCAAAACCTTCACAGAAGCAGCAGTGTGAAAGGAAGCGGCCTAAAATTCCAGTGCCCCTGATCTGGCCAGGCTGAGTGTCTTACCAGCCAGTGTGAAATACTAGAGGCTGAATTGAAGGCATCACCTGAAACGGGGTGCAGGGTTGGGGGGGGGCGTTTTCCTGGAACTCACCTTGGAACGATTGGGGTATAGAGAAATGTCTGCCCGCAGCAAAGGACTCTGGCTTTTGGGGAACCTCTTTGCCAGCTGCTTAGCTCACTGTGTGGAACGGAATGGGAAAAGGGGCCGACCCCTTGGGCACTTGCGCTGCACGTCCCTGCCCTGCTGTAATGCTCTGATACGCTTTAAAGTCTTTCCAGGAAGGAAGCCTTCCTGGAGTTTCCCAGCTAGTTCTGCAAGGTACCCAGCAAGGCCATCCTAAGCAGAGTCCTGCCTTTCAAAGCTGGTTCCTTTCAATGGACTCATTTCACATGCGACTCTGCTTAGGACGGCAGAGCTAAAGGCGTTTAACACTTATCGTCTGTAGGATGTTTCTAGGCCTCCTTTTTCTGGAAAAACCATTTAAAAAGTCAAAAATACGTAGGTCACTTTAATGGGCTGGTCACATCATGACGTCTGCTTCGGGGAAGCTACACGTAAGCCATCCTACGAGCTTCCTGTTCTAAAGACCTTCGGCTTTTGCAACCAGAGTGAAATTAGTAATCGTATTTACTATGCAACACGCTCCTCTCTGGGGTTCCAGACAGAGCCTCGTTTTGTAATGACCTCTGGTGCCAAACAGACTGGACCGTCTGCAATGAAAGCCTGCGGAGACGCTAAGCTGGAGCACGGGAGAGAAAGTCACAGTGGTCACCCATGCTGACAGTCGCAAACACGCTCGGGGAGACCTGCCCCATAGGACGGGCCCCCCGATCGGTACAATATAAGCCTGTGGCATGTTCTCATTAAGGTTTTGCCATGTCCCCCTTGGAACAGTTAGTAAAAGAGACCCTTGGAGAGATGAAAATACCCAGTCTCTTAGCCACCATACAGTCAATCACAGATTTCAGAGTTATTTTTATACATTTGGGTTGCGGTAATTAAGACGGAAATGCCATCGTGTGTGCACGTCCCCTTGACAAAGAGTCACGTCTCTCTCCTATTCCTCGCCGTCTTTTCTCCGGGAGTGCCACCGGGTCAGGGATGTGCTAAAGAACTAAACTTGGACTGCAGCCACCTCTTGGGAATCCTTCCCATTTCAACTGGCTTCCCCAGGCAAAGGATGCCAATTTGTCTTGCTTGCCTGTGACACTGATGATTTTCGACAAGCTCAGGCATGCACGGATTAAACACGCAGATCAGGGGCAACGAGAAAAACCAGTTCAGAGAGAGGGCAAAAGCTTTATGTCGATTCTGCAGCAGAGCTTGTCTACAAAAACGCCTTGCACTTCAGTGGCTTTATATTAGGACTTGGAGCATTTAATGACTACCATCCCTGACCTGGATAGGCCAGGCTAGGCCAATTTCAGAAGCTACGCAGGGTTGGCCCTGGTTAGTACTTGGATGGGAGAACACCAAGGAAGTCCAGGTTTGCTATGCAGAGGCAGGCAGTGGCAACTCACCTCGGTTCATCTCTTGCCTTCAAAACCCTACAGGATCACCATAATTTGGCTACAACTTGACAGCTGGTTTGTGTGGTCCAGTACACCAGGCAACAGAGTCCAGCGTAGAAGTGACTTCCTCGGGAGGCATTTGCTGAAGAATGGGGAATTTGGATGCTATTATGGTTGGCAGAATGGGGCAGAGATGGATCTGCCTAGAGAGGACACGGTCCACAGCTCTCCTGTGCAAGTCCCATTGAATGGAAGACATGCAAGGGCATTCTTGCACACCCACCATCCATTTCAACCGAGTCTGCAATGGCGAACTCCCTGGTGGGTTTTGTTCCATGTTCATTTAGCAGAAGTGAGTTTCCCTTCTCCATTTCTCACCCCAAGCATCACAGTGTCTCGGGGGGGTTGGCTCTGGAACAACCCCTGAACTGGTCCTCCTGGATGCAAAGGCCAATGGCAAACATCCATCCCCACCCCAAATCTATTCCCATCATGCCAGGAAGGGAATGGAGGGATGGAGTCTTCATCAGGTCTCAGGAACGACAGCTGCACACTTGGGTACCACCATTCAGAGGTGATCTACACATTACACAGGAGGAGAAGGAGGTACACCAAAAACAACAGGAGTCAAGCCATACACCGCTGCAGGATTCAGATGGGACACACTGAGATGCAGAGCCCAGCTTCAGGCAGGTGCTGAGCCCCCGTAATCATCTCTACATCTAACTAGCCCTGGGAAGTGGTGAAGATTGAGCCTTCCACCCCGGGCTGGCCCGACCCAACTGCCACTGAAAGTGAGAAGAGCGCATGCCGCAGTCCTCCCTACCAAGAAGCCGGGAGGATCTCCTGGGGAACAGGTGGCAGCTGGCAGTAGCCACCACTGCCACCAAATGAGGTAGTCTGTGGCGAAGGCCGGGCTATTAGGGGCCAGTAGAGCTCCGGGGGGGGGGGGGTCTGCCATCCGGGTGCCCTCTTGCTTGCAGGGGACATTGGTGTCAGCACTGTCTATTCATTGGTGCCACTAATGGCTGGCCACTCTCTCGCCTAGGCTTGCCAAGTCCCCCCGGGGGGTGGGGAAACCCCCGCCCCAGAGGCCTGTTCCCCGCCACCACCGGATCGGGCCCTGGGGGGAGCCCCACCCCAACGTGCGTGTCACCCGGAAGTGACGCGACCACGCCGGGGGCGGGGCCACGGTCATCCGAGGGAAAACTCTATGGTTCTGGGTGGCGTGCCGCAAGCTGGGAGTCCCCCACTACGGCGCAACGCTGGACTTGGCAACCCTACTCTCGCCTCCTGTGGCTAGCAGGCCCCTAGACATGTAAACACTCTGGAACTGTTCAGGCCTTGGGAGGGGGAAAGAAACCAGTTCCCTCCCACCCACAACACACAGCAACCGGGGAAAAAACTGAAATACACACAATTCTTTCTTTCTCACCCAGTTTACACTTGTTCTACCGCTTTAGCAAAATTGAAGCCATCATTTATCACTTAGCATACAAAATTATACTTTTTGGCACCGTGATGGAATTTAGAAGTATAAATGCCTTAGTTATCCCCACAAGCCAAATTGGCAATATCTCCAACATTAGACATTTGACTATTAAGTTAAACTCTGTGACACTAAAAGCACTGAATTATTCAATAGTGTACCATCGTCACAGCAAATTAACAGCGGACAAGATTAGTCATACTGAAACAACGAACATCCTTATAATTAATGTTGTGTACGTCTGTTCCAGATAGACAAGTCGGCAGGACACAAAGGAATCATTCCCTTCTGCTGTAGGTTGTTTTACGTCAAAAATATTTGTAGCAAACATTTTTGAACGAGTAAAACGTTGTGTCTTGCCTTAACCTGGATAGCCCAGGCTAGCCCCCTCTCATCAGATCTTGGAAGCTAAGTTTCTATGATTCCGGAACAGATGTTACTGAATCTGTAGCACAACTGCAATATTCCACCCACCCACCCCCGAGAAGAGACTTAATTGTTTTACTTTGTGCAGCGGCAAACACTGTAATAGCTTCATCATGGAAAGATATTAACCCTCCTTCGATTAGTGTGTGGGATTTTTATATCATGGACAGAATATTGGATTAAGCGGAAACCGGACCCTGGCCCCGGTCACACGGGCAGGATATCGCGGGGGGGGGGGGAGAGGCGTGACTGTTTGCCCCGGGGCAAAATAACACGCGGTTGCGCGATCAGACGTCCCGTGGAGGTCCCGTGGGTAGGGGGGAGGTGCCGATCACAGGACAATCCTGCGGCGCGGCAAAGAAGCAGCGCGGTGCGGCAAACGGGTTTGGTTTTTTCTGTACACCAAAGTATGCGCATGCTCTGTTGGGTGCTTGTGCGCATCCATGGAGACTTGGGGAAAAAAAACGTTTTTGCAAGGGGACATGGGCGGGCGCCGGATGCCACCGGAAACACGATCAGACGCCCACCCTTGCCCCGCGGTTACCGGAAACTAGTACCTCGGAGGTACTAGTTTTTTACCCCGCATCTTCGGCGGGAAGCCTCGGGTGAGCCACGGGAGCTCCACGCTTCCCAGATGTGGCGGTGAGATCGCACCCAGAAAATCTGCCTATCTTCCGTCTCTCTAGCGTGGCTAATGTTCCGTGTGACCGCAGCCCCTATTCACTAAACTTTGTGGAGTTATGGTTCCCTGTTTTGGAGTTTATGTCCAACAACAGAAGGATTTTTAACCACCATCATCCAATAGATGTATTGCTGTTATAATTAATCTTTGCCTTCTTCAATTCTTTAATTTGCTGCAATATAACACATTCTTACAAACAGCATTTTAAGGCATAGCTATTATATCCATATGTTAACCTTCATCCTCACTTATATAGTATTTTATGTATATCTTTCGCCGGTCATATTTTAAATAATTTTTCTAATTGATAACTGTAATTGTGGTATATGTTCTTGCTCTTACAAGGCTTGATCTGAAAACTTAAAATTAAAAAACTTTTTAAAAAAAGATCTCGGAAGCTAAGCAGGGTCAGCCTTGCTAGTATTTGGATGGGAGACCTCCAAGGAATACCAGGGTTGTGATGTGTAGGCAGGCAATGGCAAACCACCTCTGAATGCCTCTTCCCTTGAAAACCCTATGGGGATTGCCATAAGTCAGCTGTGACTTGACGTCAAAAAAAAAAATGTCTTAATAAACATTCCAGTCCTTCCAAAGGAGAAAAGATTTCACACACACACACCCAGGCCTTCACATTTACCTCACTGACATCTGCTTCACTGGTCTGCCCAGAGCAAAAGGTTCCAATTTTTCTGTTGGAAAAACTGAAATAAAGAAAAAAGGCCTTGGGGGGGGGGGGGGGGGGATGGAGAGCAGCAAGCCAGTGGCAATACCCGCCCCCTGACAATGAGGGGTTGTGCCAAGATGCCCAATTAGAGGAGTCAGAAACAAAAGGCATTTTTTCAAGACCTTGAACACACCACACAGACACAGACAAAATGGATGGTCATACCTTAAAAATAAAAGTCCTGTCACGTACAGTAAAGAGTGACATTAGGAACAAACATTTAGTGGACCACTCTTGCAGGGCTACCTTCCTACACTGGAGGCAGTTGAGAAAAGCAGTGAAGCGCATACAAAAACACCCGCCATCTGAAGCACTCCAGCCTACCAATCCCCTCAGCCAGGTCCGCCTCACACACAGCTCCGTTCTCAGTCCTGCCCTATAAGGAACCCCCAGCGGCAAATGCCTCTCACTCACCTTCAGGGAGGAGTTGTTGAAGTGCGCCCCACAGGCCTTACAGCTCTGCTCGGAACCCGTGGGAGAAGGGAAGGAACTGTAGCCGGCGTTGGAGTAGGCCTGCGTGCGAGCCCCCTGCTGAGGGTGGGCCTGCATCTCTTCCGGTAGTCCATTGAGGCATGACCAGCTGCAGCAAGCTGCCCACATAGTCGACTGAGTAGGGAAAGGAGAGAGAGGTCAAGCGTCAGCTGGGCAGAGGAAAACAAGCTGGTTTGGACAGACAGCCCAGAGAATCAGCGGCACAAGGAAAGTCCTCTCAGATGGAAAGGGAAACCATCCCTCATATGGAAGACAAAGTTTTGAGAATCAGCATTCTAAGAACATAAGAAGAGCCCTGCTGGATCAGACCAGTGGTCCACCTAGTCCAGCATCCTGTCTCACTCAGCGGCCAACCAGTTCCTTTGGAGAGCCAACAACAGGGCATAGAGGTTGAGGCCTTCCCCAATGTTGACTCCTGGCTCTGGGATTCAGTGGTTTATAACAACATAAGAAGAGCCCTGATGGATCAGACCAGTGGTCCATCCAGTCCAGCATCCCGTCTCACTCAGCGGCCAACCAGTTCCTTTGGAGAGCCAACAACAGGGCATAGAGGCTGAGGCCTTCCCCAATGTTGACTCCTGGCTCTGGGATTCAGTGGTTTATAACAACATAAGAAGAGCATAAGAAGAGGTTTATAACAACATAAGAAGAGCCCTGCTGGATCAGACCAGTGGTCCATCCAGTCCAGCATCCTGTCTCACTCAGCGGCCAACCAGTTCCTCTGGAGGACCAACAACGGTGCACAGAGGCTGAGGTCTTCTCCTGATAAGAAGCCTTCTCCTGATAAGAACATAAGAAGAGCCCTGCAGGATCAGACCAGTGGTCCATCCAGTCCAGCATCCCGTCTCACTCAGCAGCCAACCAGTTCCTCTGGAGGGCCAACAACAGGGCATACAGGCCAAGGCCTTCCCCTGATGTTGCCTTCTGGCACTGGGGTTCAGAGGCTTACTACCTCCGAATGTGGAGGTTTCCTTTAGTCACCATAGCTAGGAGCTACTGACAGATCTGTCCTCCGTGAACCTGCCTCAGCTCCTTTTAAAGCTGTCTATGCCTGTGGTCATCACTCCATCCTGTGGTAACAAATTCTACTCCCTTTTGTCCGCCCTGAACCTACTGCCCATCAGCTCCATTGGATGCCCTCAAGTTCCAGTACTTGGGGAGAGGGAGAAAAATTTATCTCTGTCAACTCTCCCCACTCCATACACGATGCTGTAAAACCTCTATCGTGTGTCTCCCTTGGCCACGTCTTCTCTAAACTGAAAAGCCCCGGACTCTTCAGCTATTCTTCATGTAAAGGACGTTCTCACAAACAGCACACGAGACAGGAAACCCACATCGGGGGGGGGGGTGATGCCCCTTCAGGCCGCAGGTGGGCTACACGCCTGACAAAAGGCAGCCCTCCGCGCAGGAAGCCGCCTGTAGCGACTTGCCCGTCAGCTAACACCCGCTGCCAAGGCCCTGTTTTGGATCATGCTCCATAAGGAAGAGGGCTTCTCCCATCGCGGCATCTCATGTATAGAGTGCCCTCTTCTTGCCAGTTAACCCAACCCCTCGGCCTTTGTATCTCAGGCAGCAGACAAAACCCTTTTCTTTTCCCCCAGCCTTTTTGTTGTTCAAGGGTAGAGTTGTCTAGAGGTTGTTGGTTGTATGCTTGTGTATATCACCCTCAGCTTCTGCAGTTACTTTTTTTTTTGGCCAAGGAGTTCTGCCCTCTTCCCACATTGTTCCAGGTACTGATTCCATGACACTGCTCTTTCCCAATTCACTCTGTTTAAGAATCTCCCTTAACAACTGGATATTTCATGTCATTTCACATTGCTTAACTGGACTGTTTTATTATTTCATTTTGGGTACTGGGCTGATACTACAGCATACAGTATATGTATTTTGACCAAATAGTCGTCCCCCCCTATAGAAAACTGAAGGGCTGGGGGTTACAGAATTATCACAATGGGTACCTTGATCGCATTTCAAGTGCTGGGGGAAACCACTGCACACAATTGTCATATCCCCCCTCCGAAAAAGAAAAAGAAGAAGCTTAGAATATAGTCGTCACTCTCACATTGAACTACAGTTTCAGTGCTGAGGTCAAAGTGGAGGTCCTTTGGAGAAGACAGAGGCCAGGAAACTCCAGAGAAGGTTGTACTGGAGGCACGCTTCTTTCCCAGGCACTGTTGCTGTTTTAGTCCTGTATCCACTGGAAGAGCCAGTACGCGAACTGATGCCTGATCTTTGCTTATTACAGATAAACTGGTGTTGACTGAAGATACAATCGGCACACAGCATTGCGAGGCAAGGCAATGACTCTTTCCGAAAATACCCCAAAAAACAGACAGGCCCCCCCCCCCCCATACTCAAACCTGCACAACATCTTCTGTTCAGGATGTTCACAGGACAGTCCCATGGGAAGGAACAATGCCGGAACAAGTTTACATTCTGCCTTGGGTGGTCAGTGGCAGGTCCCACCACCGCCACCTGGCCACAGTGCTCAGGCATTACAGGATCGTGAAGCTGAAAATTAAATGCAGAGGGACTGCCGGAAGAGAAGCAGGAACTCCTTTGCATATTAGGCGACACACCCCTAATGTAGCCAATCCTCCAAGAGCTTATAGTAGCCCCTGTAAGAAGAGCTCTGTAAGCTCTTGGAGGATTGGCTACATTAGGGGTGTGTCGCCTAATATGCAAAGGAGTTCCTGCTACAAAAGGAGCCCTCGAATACCACAAGGCAGACGCTTGGTCTACCTTCCCCAGCATTTATTCTCTAGTTAGGTAAAGGTAAAGGTTCCCTTGCTCGAAAGCCAGTCGAATCCGACTCTAGGGTTGCGGTGCTCATCTCTGTTTCCAAGTCGAAGACGTTTCCGTGGTCATGTGGCCGGCATGACTAAACACCAAGGCGCACGTAACGCTGTTACCTTCCCACCAAAAGTGGTACCTATTTATCTACTTGAAATTTCTTGCTTTCGAACTGCTAGGTTGGCAGGTGCTGGAACTAGAGACGGGAGCTCACTCCGTCATGCGGCACCCGAGTCTCGAACTGCTAAACTACCGACCTTCCACAGCCTGCAGTTCAGCGTCTTAACCACTTGAGCCACCGCAGCCCCAGCTCTCTAGTTAGGACTACTTTAATGGTATTTATCTTTTACTAAATCCACCTTTTTACATTTTGGACTGCCTCATTACAGTTTCATACCACAGTATTCCCCGTTACTACGTGTGGGTGTGAAAGTTGGACTATGAAGAAAGCCGACAGGAAGAAAGTAGGTTCCCCTTGAAATGTGCTATTGGAGGAGAGCTTACAGATACTATGGATGGCCAAAAAGACACATAAGTGGGTTCTAGACCAAATCACGCCTGACCTCTCCCTAGAAGATACAATGGCTAAACCAAGACTATCGTACTTGGGTCACATTATGAGAAGACGAGAGTCATCGGAAAAGACAATAATGCTAGGAAAAGTCAAAGGCAGCAGGAAAAGAGGAAGACCCAACAGGAGAGGGATGGGCTCAATCAAAGAAGCCACAAAGGCCCTCAGTTGGCAAGACCCGATAATGGTGGCTAATGATAGGACGTTTCAGAGAAAGTTAATTCATAGGGCCGCCATAAGTCGGAAGCACCTTGACAGCACTTAACACACCCAAATCTACCCTGCCCTGACCTGGATGGCCCAGGCTAGCTGAATCTCAGAGCTAAGCAGGGTTGGACCAGGTTTGTATCTGGATGGGAGACCGCCAAGGAAGTCCAGGGCTGCTCTGCAGAGGAAGGCCATGGCAAACTGAACGTCTCTGGCCCTGAAAAACCTACAGGGGTTGCCATAAGTCTGCTGCGACTTGATGGCGCTTGACACACAAACACACAGGAGTGGGGCTTGGGGGGGGAGGGGAAGGCCACTCCCAACACCGGCAGTCCTTTTAGGTGGAGATGAACGAGGGGGCTGAATCCAGAAGCCTTTGCACGCAAAGCAGACGCCCTGCCCGGGAGCTGCAGATTGAATTTCTGGACCTAATGACTTCCTGAGCACATGTGCCTACCGAGGCAAGAATATAAATGGTGCTTACTGACTGCGCTTGCTTCCTCAAAGTACTAATTGATAGGAAGTGGCTCTCAGTTCAAGGGCCCTGCAAAAATGCCCTCTCCGTTCAAGTGCTCTGCCCGGCTGAATGAAGAGGGCAGGAGATGCTGTAAAGAAGCCAGTGAGAGAGGGAGAAGAGGGCAGCCAAAATACCTCCAGTGTGCCAGATCGCTGCCTCTCGGAATCTGAGGTGTGGGGGGTGGGAGATTGGATTTATACCCTGCCCTTCACTACCCGAAGGAGTCTTAGAGCAGCTTACAATCTTCTTTCCCTTCCTCTCCCCACCTCTGAGGTAGGTGGGCCTGAGAGAGCTCTCCCGAAAACTGCCCTTGAGAGAACAGCTCTGAAAGAACTTATGACTGACCCAAGGTCGCACCAGCAGCTGCATGAGGAGGAGTGGGGAATCAAACCCAGTTCTCCCAGATTAGAGTCGGCGCACTTAACCACGACACTGAACTGGGTCTCGGTTGGTAAGAGATCTGCTGCTCTGCAGAAGTGCTTCTTTGCTTCCACTTGAGCTCTGCTTCTGTATTTGGGAACGTAACAAGCATTACAACAGTGTCACCCATTTCCTGCCCCAGACCGGAGTCTGGTGGCACCAGACAGACATAACCGTTTATTCCAGCAGAAGCGTTCTGTGAGCCAGAGCTCACTTCGCCAGATGCATGGAATATACATTTTCTAAGTGTTCTGACGAAATGTAGATGTGCTCCCCTTTGCATGTGATGAAGGGAGCTATAATTCATGAAAGTCGATGCTGGCATAAATTTGGTGAGCCTCTAAGGTGCCAGTGGATTCCCATCTTATTCTGCTGCTACTGACTACCAGGGCTTCTGGAACGATCACACACCCCCAACACACACAGGGACTTAAACCCAGACAGTGCTGCCCCTGGAACTTAGAACCATGCGCAGAAGTGAGCAGCGTACCACAGTATGGTCCAAAATGACCCAGCACTACTCTTAGGACCACTTTCCCAATCCTGCCAACACCTGTTAAGGTTTTAAAGGGGACCCGTGATACTTGGGGGGGGGGGGGAGCTCCACACTGAGCAGGCAGAGGAGGAAGCAGCAGGAGCAGGTAAGCCCCCCATCCCGCCGGTTCCTCCCATCTCCTCCACCCCCCTCCACCCCCCGCTCAATCTCCCCCCCTCTCCGACCCGGTCTCCC
>NW_015164181.1:3967567-3975556 GCF_001447785.1 Gekko japonicus | reverse complement strand
CCCCCCTCCGAAGCAAGGCCCAAGCGGCTTGCAGCCGCTGGGCCTCACCGGTCTCTCCCCCCCCCGCATCCGAAGCGAGGCCCGCCAGTCTCTCCCCCCCCTGGCCCGCCAAGCCTTCTCCCTCTCTCTGTGGCAGCGTCGGTGAGCCAGTTTGCAGAGTGTTCCCTGCGCATGCGCAGGGGACGCTCTTTTACTTTTGGGGGGATTTAAATATCCCCCCGATATTTTTTTCAGATTTTCAGTGTGCAGGAAAGTGTGCAGGAAAATCTGCCTGCCTCCCAGGTGCCCCCAATGTGCGAATTTAGATATCCACATGCAGGGGGCACCTTTCGCTATTAGTATATAGATTGTCATGAATGGGTGTAGCAAGGAGGCGAAGAGTGTGTCCCCCCAAAAACCTCCGTATATAGGGAGAGAGGTGGCTTCCCCTCTCGCTGTAGAGTGCTTCTCTAGAGCACCCATAATCGGAGGCAACCCTTTCAACTTTTCGTTTTAGGTACAGAAGAAGATTCAGGGAAATAGTATTATGCGAGTTAGAATGAACTGTAGGTTTTGAGTGGGATTATGAGTATTTATAAGTTATGGGGAAGTTGGATGGGATTTATAAACGGGTAAGATAGGGGCATAGGAAAAGAAGATGGACTAGAAGAGTGAAAAAATTTTGGTTGTTGTAATAGTAACAGATGGATTTTTTTTGTTTGTTTCACGATTATTAAAAATGGAAAATGAGGATATCGATAAGATGAATAATGAATTTGTTTGTGTTTTGACTGATATACTTAATAAAAAAATGTACATTCTGGAGAACACTGCTGGATCAGACTAGCGGTCCATCTAATCCAGCATCTTGTTTCACACGGTGGCCACCGATTACCCTGGAGAGGCAAGGTGGCTATGGCTTGGTGGTACACCAGGGCTATTTTTGGGCAGGAACGCACAGGAACGGAGTTCCGGCTGGCTCCCGAGTTGGCCATGCCCAGCAGGAACTCATTAGCATAATAGGCCACACCCAACAGCGGGAACTCATTAGGATTGGCTACATTAGGGGTGTGTGGCCTAACATGCAAAGGAGTTCCTCCTACAAAAAAAGCCGTGGGTTTTGACAACAAACAAGGTAAACAGAATAAGAAGCAAAAGGTGGGTGTGGCTGGATGACCACACTTCTGATAACATGGGGGTGTAGCCTAATATGTTTATGTGCTGTGCTGTCAGGGGTGTGGCCTATTATGCTAATGAGTTCCTGCCATTGGGTGTGGCCTATTATGCTAATGAGTTCCTGCTGGGTTTTTCCTACCAAAAAAGCCCTGTGGTACACCATCCGCTTGGGATGCAGAAAGTCCTACGTTTAATTCCCTGGACCTCCAGTTAAGGATCAGGTAGGAGCTGGTGTGAAAGACCTCCACGTGAGACCCCGGAGAGCTGCTGCCAGTCAGAGTAGACAATACTGACCTTGACGGAGGCTCTGGTGCAGCAGGCGGCAGCTTCGTGGGTGCAGCGCCAACAATCACAAAGTCTCTCCTCAAGTTGCCTCCTAGCATTGAGTTTCAGAGATTTCCTGCCTCTGAAAGCACAGAGAGGCTCTGTTTATTGAAAGGAAAATCGTCCCCCACCCCAAACGCTTGGCAAGGGCTAGTATGTGGCATAGGATACCTCTGGCTTTCATTTCCCCACTGGAGAGTCGAGTGGAGACGAGCGCCAGCATTCAGAGTAAGCAAGAGCTGATGCCAAGCTGCAAACACATTCAGATCAACCAAGAGCAGGATATCAGTATCTACCACTCTGCTTTCTTTGCCCTCGGCGCGCTGCCTCCGACTGCCCAGCACTTATTTTCTCCCTGAGCAAGACGCTTCTGCATGGAATCCCCTAGATCATGGGTGTCAAACTCATTTGTTAAGAGGGCCGGATCTGACATAAATGAGACCTTGTTGGGCTGGGCCACGTGTGTCATAAAATGTAACGCCCGGTAACGGAGATATAAACTTTATAAAGGACACAAACACAAAGGATTGGTTTTTTTACTTTAAATAAAAACATGCTTAAAACATTAGCACTCTTGCAATATTTTGTTTATTTAACAGTGTCTGATAACTGACACTTCTTGCTCTGAATTACTGCACCAAAATGCCTGCTGTTGCAATCTTGAGTATGCTGTTCAGGTGTGTATCTGTAAGCCGCAAACCTACAATGACACAGCAGCAGCAGAACTGGAAGAAGAAGAAGAAGCAGAAGACAGCCAGTTCCACTGCGGGCCTGATAGAAGCCCTCTGGGAGCCTCATCCGGCCCCCGCGCCACATGTTTGACACCCCTGCCCTACATGCTTGGTCCTCCTTTCAGCCAGAACTACCCTGCAAGGGAAAATATGAAACCAGCCCATTTAGCACCACCTCAGCACCCTAGGATGACGTAAAGCCAGCACAGTGCAGTGGTTCGGGTGTCCGGCTGGCATCTGGAACACCTGAGTTCAAATCCCCACTTTTTAAACTTTATTTATGCCCAACTTTCCTCCCCAGTGGGGACCCAAAGTGGCTTATCACGTTCTCCCCTTCTCCATTTCACCTCACAACTCTGTAAGGTAGGCTAAGCTTGACAGCATGTGATTGGCCCAAGCGAGTGTCCATAACCAGAGTGGGTATTCAAACCTGGGTCTCTCAGATCCTAGTCGGGGGCCCCCAACGTGGTGTTCGTGGGCACCAGGGCACCCCCTGACACCTTCCCTGGTGCCCAACCAGTGTTTTTAGAAAGTGGGTGGGGTTTCTGATTGGCCACAGGAGACCCCATTGGCTGTGCAGACTGAAACAACATGGCGTCAGTGGCAGCCGCCACCCCGGTGTCGGTTTTATTCTCTCACTTCTCTTTCCCAGGGTAATTTTCTTAAAGATGTCCCTCTTCTCCTCTGCACTTGAGCTCCCTCTGGGAGTGTGGCGCCGCCTCCTCCAGCAGCCATCCTTTGGCCGCGGCCACCACTTTGTTTTGGGATTCCAAAGACGTCCACATGCTCAGAAAGGCCGGGGGCAGGGTGGTCTCTGCCCCAGTCTAACCACCACACCACACTGGTGCTCTGTCACGAAGCTCGCTGGACGGCCTTGAGCCAGTTGCTTGCTCGCAGCCTGACCTGCCTCGCAGTGTTGTTGTTCTGAATAGACAACAGGGGAAGGGAGAATAATGTACACTGCGTGGAGCGCCTGGAAGGGAGGGCAGGATAAAAATGGAATGGATAAATGGGAGTGCAGACAACCAGATCTCCAAGAAAAGTGACAAGGGCTAATTCGAACTTCACTAGAAGAGGAGCGCACCACTAGGAGATAACTGAATACACACACAGTGGCCCTCCGTAACTGCACACATGCACAGAGCAATCAGCAAAACTGATCTTTTCCGCGACTGCAGTCCTAACACCATGTCCCCCTGGCATTTAAGTGGGGCTCAGGAGCTGCGGTGGCTCAAGTGGTTAAGACGCTGAACTGCAGGCTGTGGAAGGTCAGTAGTTCAGCAGTTCAAAACCCGAGTTGCCGCATGACGGAGTGAGCTCCCGTCTCTAGTTCCAGCTCCTGCCAACCTAGCAGTTCGAAAGCAAGAAATTGCAAGTAGATAAATAGGTACCACTTCAGTGGGAAGGTAACAGCGTTCCGTGCGCCTTGGTGTTTAGTCATGCCGGCCACATGACCACGGAAACATCTTTGGACAGCGCTGGCTCTTCGGCTTTGAAACGGAGATGAGCACCACAACCCTAGAGTCGGACTCGACTGGCTTTCGAGCAAGGGAAACCTTTACCATTACCTTTACAGTTATGAGTAAGCAGACTTGCGATTTGGGCTGCAAGTCCAAGAAGATATCGAAAAGCCATGCAAGAATGTCAACTACATCAACGGGAGTGATTTGGGGAGCACAGTGGAGGGATTAAAAGCACTTGCTTGCAATGCAGAAGATCCCAGGTTCAATCCCCGGCACCTCCAACTCAAAAGAGTTCTAGTCGCAAAATCCTCACACGTCCTTAAAAAAAATGGCTACTGCGTAAAGTTAGCGGGCCAGTCCTTAAATCACCACCACCCTGCCAAAGCAAACAGAAAAGCAATGGAAATCTTGAACCCAAGCCACAGAAAAAGAACAGCTGAAAGGAACCAGCCGTCATGGGAGGTCCCAGTAGGTGCTGCCAGTTCATGTCTGCCTGCAACAGCTCCCTTAACCAAACTTCCAGCCTACCTCAATGGTTTCCTGGAAGCTGCCAAACTGACCTTTGAAAGAAGCAGCCCTGTAAAAATAACTCTATCATCGAACTTCCACGAGGGCGAATGGTCCGCAGAAGCTGGAAGTTGCGCACTGCCGCTTCCGATTGAGGAAGTACATTTAGATTGGGGAAAGCAAGCTGGGCAAAGCTCAAAGCCCAGCACCAGAGAACAAAGTCAGCTGTCAAGCCGGGAGCAGCAACCAAATACGATCCAGAGCCCCTGTGCAGAGTCTGACGGAGCTCTGAAAACCATTCTGGAGGATCGGGGTTCTGTTCTTTGCAGATCAACCCAAATTAGCCGTCAACCACTTGCCCAAGGCAAATAATAATCCCCTTTTTGGCAACCAGCTTGACCAAAAAAAACAAAATCAACCCACCCTCCTTGTCCAACACTGTAACTTCTGTGACTTCTGTTTCTTTCATTATCTGACCCATGAAGGTTCAGACTGTATAAAATGCATAAAACGCGAGACAAAACATAGTAGCAAAACCACTGTCCTAGAAATCTTAGTGCTGACTCTCAAAATTTAACTGAAAAAGGGCTGCAATTCTAAGAATGCTTTCCTGGGAGCAAGCCCCCTTGAACAAAATGGGACTTTCTTTTGAGTAGACCTGCTTAAGCTTGCTCTCTTGCCCTTGCTGCGGGTGGTTCTGTTACGTACTTACACTGTTTGTATTGCACTTGTCTCCTAATCCTGTCATCTGTCAAGTCTCGACGGGAAAAGTAGACTATAAAATTACACAAATGAATCCCCTCGTTTTGTCCTCGCGACAGCCCCATGAGGAACATTAAGCTGAAAGTCTGTGCGACTGGCCCAAAGGCACCCGGCAAGTTTTATGGTGGAATGGAGATCTGAACTCAAGTTTCCCAAGTCTAACCACTGCCCCGTAAGCAGCGCTCACTAACACAGAGTTGATTGATTGGCTCTTATTGGGCGGCAAACATTGTCACTGTTTCCTAAAAGTCAAAAACACACTGACGTGTAAGGGAACACCCTCTGATTTAATCAGGAGGGCGGCTCTCTCACTCTGCCCAGTCTTGCAGGTGTCAGGATCTAGGGTTGCCAGCCTCCAGGTGGGGCCTGGAGATCCCCCGCTTTTGCGACTGATCTCCAGCTGACAGCTTCCCTGGGGAAAATGGCTGCTTTGGAGGGTGGACTCTGTGGCCTTGTACCACGCCGAGGCCCCTCCCCTCCCCAAACCCTGCCCTCTCCCGGATCCACCCCCAAAGTCTCCAGGTATTTTCCAACCCAGACTTGGCAACCTTATCAGGATCACACACCAGCCGTTCAGTACAATCGGTAACCTCCTATAACCAAAGAGCCGAATCTGCATCAAAATTCAGAGGAAAGAGGTCAGCTGAGGACCAGCAGACGAAAGCCCATTTGTAGAGATGTGCAACTTAACATTACCGATAACATACATGTTGACTCATAATCCATAAAGCTTCCACAGCACAAACGAGGGTCGTTGCAAGTCCTTTATTAGGAAGCGGCACACACACACACACACACGCGGTCTTACAAGAAGTAATACGTACCCACAAGAGCAGGCAGCAGAACGGCTTTAGTGCCCTGGCATAGATCTGGGCATGCTTTGCACTCTGATTCCTGGCAACGTTCCCCTCTCTCCTTTCCCTTTCTCTAAAGCATTTCTAAGAAGTCATTTTAGTTCCACAACATTTACTTCTCCAGCCATTCCCTTCACATCCTGGTTACTCTAACACCCCAGCTAGGGTTGCCAAGTCTGGATTGGAAAATACCTGGAGACTTTGGAGGTGGATCCGGGAGAGGGCGGGGTTTGGGGAGGGGAGGGGCCTCAGCAGGGTACAAGGCCATAGACGCCACCCTTCCAAGCAGCCATTTTCTCCAGGGGAGCCAGTCTCTGTCATCTGGAGATCAGTTACAAAAGCCGGAGGTCTCCAGGCCCCACCTGGAGGCTGGCAACCGCACACACCCCTCCAATACACCTCAGCTTAAAGACTTCGTTGTCTTTTAAAAATCACCTCATTCGCCTCTCCAGACCTAAGCTGCAGGCCCTGATCTAGTCAGTCATTCATCCATTCATTCATAAACCTTTATTGGCATATCATCGGTTGCAAGGCATATAAAACATTGTACCATAAAATTAAAATCTAAGATTCCATATAAAACAAGTACAATCTCTGATTTAGCCCTTGGCACCCCCTGCAGCTCTGGCCACGGAGTCTGGCCTCCTACCTTCTCAGTTCACCCCTCCCCCCTTGAGTTTCTCCTTCCAGCCATAAGGCACCAGCTGGGGGATTTCTCAAGAGGAGCAGGGCGCGCGTGAACAGTCATCATCCTGGAACTGGTGGCGAAATAACCAGAATCTTACAAGCCTGAACCTTGACTGTGGGGAAGAAGGGCTTTTGGCCCTACAGGCTGGTGATCCTGGCCGTTTTCTAATAAACCAAGTCTGGTAAACACTTGCCTAATACCCACCACATCGCCTGCTCAGACACCATTCCACCGGCTAAAAGGAAACGTGCCCTCAAACACACCCGATTCTCTCCCCAGCTGCCTGCTTGCAAAGGAACGTGGTCCTACTGGTGGCCCTCCTGAGGGCACCTGGGTTTTGGCGGCTTTGTGACACAGGGTGTTGGACTGGATGGGACACCGGCCTGAACCAACACGGCTTCCCTTATGTTCTTATGGCTGCACGCAGAGGTCGTCGTCTTTGACCGGCGCTGAGCTGCAGCTGTGCAGAAATCCAACTTTTATTGAGCATGCCTCAATCCCAACCCTCTTTCCCTCACTTCTCTTCTCATATGGAGAATTCCAGTTTGACACTTAGTTACCGTCAGGGCTCTTTTTGTAGAAAAAGCCCAGCAGGAACTCATTAGCATAATAGGCCACACCCAACAGCAGGAACTCATTAGCATATTGGGCCACACCCCTGATAACACAGCTCATTAGCACATTAGGCCGCACCCCCATGTTACCAGAAGTGTGGTTATCCAGCCACACCCACCTTTTGTTTGTTATTCTGTTTACCTTGTTTGTTGTCAAAACCCAGGGCCTTTGCATGTTAGGCCACACACCGCTACTGTAGCCAATCCTAATGAGTTTCTGCTGTTGGGTGTGGCCTATTATGCTAATGAGTTCCTGCTGGGCGTGGCCAACTTGGGAGCCAGCCGGAACTCCATTCCTGTGCGTTCCTGCCCAAAAATAGCCCTGCCTATAATGTATGAATACAGGCATGGTGGCTAATTGGAGTTAGTCTTCCTATAAACCCAGAGAAATTGGGAGTCTAGGCTTGGATTCAATTGGGAGCGGGGACAATCGCCAGCCAAACTGCATGCCTGTCTTCATCCACTCTGGGTAACGGAAGCTGGCTTCTAAGTGGGGTTCTCCAGATTAAAAAACAGACATCGAACAAGGCAGAAGGAAACTGAAATACAAACCTGGCAGCTAGCCAGATCTGCGAGCATCCCGAGTTTAAAGTGGACCTCTGAATCCAGCCTCTAGGCAATTTGTTTGCCAGCACTGACCTTCTCACTCCATGACCCTCGATAAGCTGCTAAACAGAACACCGAAGGCCGCTGGCTTAGGGCACAGATCTGCTCGGCAGCTTCCCAAGCTGCTGGATCAGTGCAGTAATGTCCTGCGGGAAGCCTGGGAAACTCTTTCACAAAATGTTTCCCTGATCTTTGCTGCACTGCACTGCAAGACCAGGGTGCGCCAGAACAGCCTCTCTGATACCACAAATCAGGCTTGTAAAAAAAACACTCACCTAGTCATCA
>NW_015164181.1:3882591-3967523 GCF_001447785.1 Gekko japonicus | reverse complement strand
ATATGGGGGAGGCGACTTTTAAAAGGCCACAGATTACCAATATGGGTCATACTGGCAGGCCAAGCTATCGAAAAGCCGGAGGGTTTAGTAATGTGCAGAATTCTGCACTGGGGAAAACAGGGTTCGAGGCAGGAGGACATACCTTTTTGGCCAAAGCAAAATCATTCCCAGGAGCTAACGTGGAAAACTAATTCAAGGAGCCCTGACCCAGTGAGCCCAGGCGGACCCGGAAGCGAAGCACGGTCGGCCCTGGGCGGTATTGGGATGGGAGACCTCCAAGGAATACCAGGGTTCCAATGCAGAGGCGGGCAGTGGCAACCACCTCTGAAGTCTCTTGCCTTGAAAACCCTACAGGGTCGCCATGAGTCAGCAGCAGTGACTTGACAGCACCCACCACCACCACCACCACCAAAAGATCTCTCTTGCTGTGCTCCTTCCTTCGTCTGAACGGAGGTGCCAATTCAGCCTCCTTATCTGAGAGATCAAATAAAAAACCCTGTGGCAGATTAAAGTCAAACAACATTTATTCCAGCGTGTTCTGTGAGTCAGAGCTCACGCGGTCATACGCACAGAGTGTGCACCCGATGAAACGGGCTCTGACTCACAAAGGCTGATGCGGAAAGAAACGTTTAGATCTCGAACGTGGCACTAGATTTCCATTTGATTTTGTCACGACAGGCAAACAGGGCTACCGCTCTGGAAAAGCTCACACACTTGGCTAAAGTAACAGTCAAAGGCTTTGGGCAACTTCAAAGCGTGCAGATCATTAAACACCCACAAAAGTTCTTGAAAGTAAATTTTTTTTAAAAAAATCAGCCTTACTATAATGGAAGCAGCAATGTCGGGAAACATGGCACGATTTTATTATATAGACAACTCAGAACACTACCCAAAGTATCTTTAACCCCTTCCTCAGATTATGGGATAAAGTTAAATAAGTCTCTCTATATACTTTAATCATGTTGTAACTATATATTAACTATGCATGTTTATAGGAAAAGAAAAAAGAAGGGGAAAGAATTCCTTCTCTTTCTACCGGTATCTATGCTGAATGTTGAGCTCTACCAATGCCTTAATCACTGCCATTTCGCAATTGGTATCAGAAATAAGTTAGCAGCATAACAGTAAATGGTTATTTAAACAGCTGCCAGTTTTATCTACTAGCAAACCCCCAAGGCTTGTTTCCCTTTCGCCTGCATCTGGCTGGAATTTGACCAGAGCAATCGTCCCAATCTAATCAGAGGGACTTCAGAACGGCAGGTACCGACCTACCGGCTAGGAATTCACCAGGAAAACCTGTTCTTTAATCAGCTGGCACAAAGCCAGCCACTTGAATCCACCTGGGCCAGCTCAGGAGAAGACAAAACCAACCACTCGAGGACTCTCCACTCCACCCTGTGTCAATAAGCTCCCTTCGCCAGAACCTTCAAATGGAAGGGAACCGATTGCCCAGACAATTACTTGTTCCAGTTCTTGAAAACACTGCAGCTGGTGAAGCCTTTTGCCAAGGCTGAAAAGAGTCCAGGTGTCTAAATAATAGGACGCTGGGACCCAATCCTCCTCTAGAAAGAGCCACTTCACAGACATGATCTCAGGAGAAGTCAGGGCTTCATGTCAGAATACATGCTTTTGTCCCAGGTTTAGTCCTTGGCCCATCTCCCGTTGGAAGATCTCCACTTGCAGCCCTGACCTGGATAGCCCAGGCAAGCCCGATCTCATCAGATCTCGGAAGCTAAACAGGGCTGGCCCTGGCTAGTATTTGGATGGGAGGCCTCCAAGGAATACCAGGGAGACGCAGAGGCAGGTGATGGCAAGCCATTTCTGAACGTCCCTTGCCTTCAAGCCCCACCAGGGGGTCGCCAGACGTCAGATTGACATGATAGCCACACACACAAAAATCTCCTCCATCTGCAAGTGCTGGGAAAGGCCTTTGTTGCCAAAAAAAACCTCTGGAGAACCACTGCCAGCCCAAGCAGACTCCTGGGCAAGATGGACCACCAGTGGTCTGACACGGTCTATGGCAAGTTACGATGTTCACAGGATCGCCCCCATTTTCATCAGCACTGGAGTGTTTGGCATGCAGCTGCTCACAGAGAGATCCATATCTGCATGAGTTACCACGGAGCTCTGGATCATGGCTGGTTTGCACTCAAACCCTACTGAATGCAATCGTTTTCCACTACACTCCTCCAACAAGCAAGCAGATCCGGCGAGCAAGCTGCCACTTAGCACGCTGCCCGCTTGCCAAAGGTTGCCGGCGCTGCCAGACTCTGACCGGCGAGAACCTCCTAGCCGTCGCCTTGAGGTTGCAGACCGGTAGAAGCCAAGCCAACCTTGGCCAAGTTTCTCCTGAACTCTGGGCCATTTCGTATGGAGCAACTTCAGATGCAGGCCTGGCCTCAGTTGTAAACAGACTCTCTTGCCAGATGTTTGATTGATTTCAGGCCCCCGAGAGCCAGTGTGGTGTAATGGCTGGAGTGTCGGGACTAGGGTGACCTGGGTTCAGATCCCGACTTTGCCCAGGAAGGTTGCTGGGTGACTTTTGCCTAACCTACCTCACAGGGTTGTTGCTGCAGTGATTAAAAATGGAGGACAGGAGAAGGATGGCGTAAGCCACTTTGGAGGGAGAAAAACGGAGGATGTAAGTATCTAAAATTCAATGTAGTTTTCAAGTATAAGCTATCCCACCAGCCCTGCTCCCTAAGATTTTCGGAAGTGCTGCCCTCTTGGCCCGGGCTGCCTTCAAAACCAACAGCATGCAAACCATCAGACAGCAAGAGATCCACACAGCCACCAAACCGTATCACCATAGGGGTTCACCCTTCCCCCGACGGCTGAGCCCCAACCCAGATGCTAGGAGACTCCGCACTGCTTCCCAAAGAGGCACATGGGATTCCACAGCTGGAGGGCAAAAACCCGAGAAAAACTTCCCACTACGTGGCTGGCAAACAGCAAGGATAAGCTCAAGGGCATTCTCTGACATTGCAACAGGACGCGGTGTCTCACTGGTACTGAGAAACCAACTGTTCCGGCGAGACAAACCCATTCTGAAATTAGAAGCGACTGAGAAGTACCCCTTGGAGTAAGGGGAACATCGGGTTTGGCACTCAGTTTACTCCCAGACCGTCAAAGCTGCGTGGAGAATTGGGTAAACAAAGGTTTTAACCCTTAAAGGGTTTAATTTAAAAAAAAAATCAGGCAAAAGGCCAACCATGACCCAGCCAAGGACAGGTGGTCAGAGAGTTCCACGACTCAACTAAGGTCATTCCTGGTTTTCGCCAGCGTGTCCTTCCCCGGCCCCACAAGGCAATGGCAAGGAGACCCTCCAAGCCAGAGTTTCTCAAACAAAACAAGACGCTTTGGCCAGATACAGCACCACAAGCTTGCTGGCCAGATGCACTTCAGGAATGCATCTCTTACTGGAGGAGTTATAACAGAAACAACTACGTTTAATAGGGATAGAGACAAACAAACAGCTGAACTCTTGGGCCATGATCCAAACCTCTGTGGGCCTCTCGGAACACTGAAGATAACTGGGGAAGGCCCTGCTTGCGCGGGGCTCATCCCAAGTGGCTTTCTACTATTTGCCCCTGGACCAAGCAGCTCAGTCTTCCCTACCCTGACTGTAAACGACTCTTCCGGGGTCTCGAGAACATTTAATAGCAGATGCCGGAAATCGAACCCGGAGCCCCAGCACGCAAAGTGGATGCTCTCACACCAAACCACAGCATGATGTAGGTGACAAAAGGGGAGGACCGGCACATTTCAAGTGCCTGAAACAAAAAGACCCTTCCTAATTCAGACGAGGCACCAGGAAGCTTCATTCGCTCGCACAGGATAGCTTCCCAACCGACTGTGCTGTGTGGGTCAGGGTCTGCTGTCCTTAGCCCCCCCCCCCAAAAAAAAATCTGCTACTTCACTTGCTTACTGAACCTCTGTAATCGCTCCAAGCCCCACGATTAACACTAGGGATATCAACCACTAAAGGCTCAGATGCTTAAACGATACCGACTCATTTACTGCTTATGTAGTATATAGATCTTTCAGGTCATTCCATTGCTGACCTGAGAGTGGCAGTCCTCATACAAAGAAACTTCAAGGGGAGAGTACAACGTGAGATTGCTGAACTTTTGTTCATTCACAAGTTCAGAACAATAGAACCCCAGGGCTGAACAGGGACACAGGCTTCTTATGACACTACAGGCGCTAATTTTCTGCCCCTGAGCATTTCTCCCCTGCTCTAATCAAGCTGATTACATTCTGCATTGTACCTCTGCATCCTTTACAAAGCGCTCTTGATAACAACACCCCTTCTGACTGGGATAAAAAGACTCCAATCTCTATTCCTACTCCTGACTGACGAGAGCTTTGACTCTTGGAAGATCATACCCCGAAACTCTTGTTCTCCTCGGAGGTGCTGCTGGACTCGAACCTATCTGTTCTACTGCAGAACAACACGACTACCCCTTGAAACTACAGCACGGAAGACGTTTTAAGTTTTTTTTCCAGCAAAGGGCTCCCGCTGCTTTCCAGGAACATCTCCAGTGGAATGAGTACCTCCTCACCCCCAAGTTGGCCTTACAGTTAATTATATGCACACAAGGCCAGCACGGAAGCAGCACGGTGATCATGTAAATGTTTCTCAAAAAACAAACAAACAGTAGCAAGGCTGATAATATGTAAGAATATGTATGTGGGCTGAATGGTTCATGAGCCTGCTAATTAGAAAATCTATACGCAGTAGCTTTATTAAATAAAACGTACCGCCATAATTAACACACGAAGCCCAAGAGTCATCACGTAAAAAGCCAATCCATGCCGTGCAACAGAGCATCAAGTTACAGGAAGGCAACAGAGGCTGATTCTGCATTGGCTTTTCCCTCCATTGTTTTACGAAACCCACGTTGGAACAGAAATCCCCCTCTGCACTGCATGCTGCTCTCACTTCCTTTGATCATCGGATTTTGTGGTAGCCTCCACACTCCATGCCACTTTCACTTTCTTTGATTACCGGACTTTATGGTACCTTCTGCATAGATTTATGGCCGTTCAGGGGCGACTTTGCAGTCAGTACGGCGTTTCCCCGAGGTATCTGAATGTGGTTTTGAGCTGCACTTTTCCCTCCCAGCTGAGAAAACGTGGAGCGACTGCTAGATGCAGAATCGCCCTGGATCTCCAGAAAGACATCGGTTGTCAAGTCTACAGGGGTCCCATTCCTCTCCCCTCTGTGCTATATTCTACTCGTGCTGTTATCCTCCTCACAGGCCTGCTGCTGAAAGATCTCAACGGCAACAGCCGATGGTTGATTTGCCTTTTTCTGTTTCTCGCTTCAGCATTTGCACAGCAGATGGCAAGACTGCAAAATCACCGGACGATAGAGGAGGACCCTGCTGAGGGACGGGACGAGTCAGTCGCAGGTAGCGGGGTGGAGGAAAGCCCCCTGGCCTTGGCAAGCTGCTGCCAGCGGGTCTTGGGTTTGCTCAGGCCAACACTTGGACTGGATGGGAGACAACTGCCTGCTTAAAGGTCTGTTGATGGCATCTCCGTAAACTGAAACAAGACAAACTGGAACAAGACAGCGTGGAAGCAGGCGTCTGTTCCTCAGATGTTGTCTCCTGGGAACCCTAAGAAGAATTCTCTGCCAACGGAACGGGCTGGTGCTCATAAAGGCCCCAGTTTACACAAAGGGATATGAAACAGCCCCGAGAAGGAGGAGGAGATCGGCTGGCCATAAAAGGGAGGGTACATGCGGGTCCTGAGATGATGTACAGGCCACGGATTCAAGGACGGGCCAAAGGAAGTAATTTCTTACTCAGTGAGGGGATTAAACTGTGGAATTCCCCACGATGGCCACTAGCATGGATGACTTTTCAAAGAGGAGGGCCCTCAACAGCTAATAGCCACGACACTGCAGGAAGAAATGTCTTGTGAGTGTAGAAGGAGAGTGGGGAAAGGCATTGCTTTGGAGGCTGGGCTGGCCCTTTGTCCGGTTAAGACGGATTTGGTCTGTGTGGACCCGTCCAATATGAGCCATGCTTGTTTGTATTTTAAAATTTTAATTAACTATATTAGAAGACGAGCGCACGACACCTGCAGAGCTGGGCCTGTCGATTCCAGAAAGCAGTTCTCCATGCCCAACACGACAGACAGAGATGCCCAACTTGCAGCCCTGGGTATGATCGCAGCAGGCCCTTGGGTCAAAGTAAGGTTCCTATAAAACCGTGGCACAGTGAGAGACTAAAAAATGCTACGTGGGCAGGCGGGGGAATGCTGACCCCTTTGTACTGCCTCGTTATCCCCCACATACACAAATGTCCTGCGTGGATATTTTTGTCTCAGGGGCTTCCCTGATCAGAAGTGACCATACCTGGGGAAAATCAGGCTGGGATGGAAGGCTGGGGGACAGGTTCAGCGGCAGCTCCTCTCTTTTCTTCTCTGGAGAGCCAGTTTGGTGTAGTGGTTAAGTGTCCGGACTCTAATCTGGGAGAACCGGGTTTGATTCCCCACTCCTCCACTTGCACCTGCTGGATGACCTTGGGCAAGCCATAGTTCTGATAAGAGCTGTTCTGGAAAAAGAGCCATTTCTGTCAAGTTCTCTCAGCCCCACCTACCTCACAGGGTGTCTGTTGTGGGGAGGGGAAGGGGAAGGAGTTTGCAAGCCACTCTGAGACTCCCTCGGGTAGTGAAGGGTGGGGTATGAATCCAATCTCCTCCTCCACCTTCTCTGCCTTAGCACTCCCGCTATACTTTATATTAAATTAAAGCTTTCTTCCAACCTATCTGCATGCACAGGCTCATTTTGCTTCCTACCACCATCAGGGCCATGGGGATGGGGTGGAGCTAGGGGTACAAAACATGAAGGGGGTTGGCTGTGGAGGCCCACAGAGCCAGATCACTCATGTGATTTGTTTTCCGACTGGGACTAGATAGAGGGAGGAGGGCCCAGTAGAGTCTGGAAGCTCATGGTGGCTTTTGACATCTACGTGAGCCCTCTTTTTTTACCTAGGAGAAGTGGGGGGGGGGGGGTTGAGCATTCCAAAGGGGACCCATGCCACAATTTTTTTAAGGCACTCCAGCAAAAAGCAAGGGAGGCGTGAGACACTGACACCACCCAGTACGGATGCCAACATGTCTTGCAGGGGACCGGCCCTGGGTTGGTTTGGTTAGCTGTTACCAGGGGAAGGGCTGTCTCGGGCATGGCCCCTACCCTGTGGAATGCACTCTCAGGGGACAGCCATGCCCTGCGGGACTTGCTTAGCTTCCACAGGGCTTGCAAGGCCAAATTGCTCAGGCTGACCTTTGGAGGTTAACCAGACGTTCTGGACCGGTCTGATACCGGTGTGGTGCTGAATGATGTATCTTAATATATTATATGTATTCTCTGATTGTTCTTGTTGGCTTTTAACTTGTTTATTATACGCTGCTGTTGTTTAAGTGTTGTAAGCGGCCGTGAAACCCTCTCTAGGTAAGTAAAAAAAACCAACCATGGGAGAGCCAGTTTGGTGCAGGGGTTAAGTGTGCATGGACTCTAATCTGGGAGAACCGGGTTTGATTCCCCCACTCCTCCACTTGCACCTGGCTGGATGACCTTGGGCTAGCCATGATTCTGGCACAGCTGCTCCTGAAAGAGCAGTTTGTGTCAGAGTTCTCTCAGCCCTGCCTACCTCACAGGGTGTCTGTTGTGGGGAGGGGAGGGGAAAAGGAGTTTGTAAGCCGCTCTGAGACTCTTTTGGGTAGTGAAGGGCGGGGTATAAATCCAATCTCTTCTTCTTCTTCAGTGAGTCCGGCATCAGATACCCCACCATGACAGGAGAGGACTACACCTCTCCAAGGAGGCCTGCCTCCCGCTAAAAGTGCTGGCAAAGCAACAGGACACCAACCGGAGAGCCACGCGCAGAGTGGCTGCAACCCTGCCTTGGTCACCGAGCGAGCCCTCGGCAACAGTAAACAAGCCCATCCCCGCATACCACAACTCTGAACTCCCGGTGCTGGAGGAGAACAAACCGCATCTTGCTGTCCATTGCTGGAAACAGGAGGCTGGGCAAGGATGCTACGAAGCCCCGTGGGGCCCTTCTTGTGTTCTTATAAGGAGGGAGCCATTAAAAGAGCTTTTAGCCGTTATAACTAGATGGATACGACGTGTCCAGAAAGGGTCTGGTTCCAAATACTGAGTGGTGGAGAACAAAACAGGGAGGAGGGGCTGCTTGTGCCCTGCCTCTGGCTGGCTACGGAAGAAAATGGGATGCTGGAGTGGAAGGACCCCTGTTCCGGTCCCGCGGGGCTCTTGTTCTCTAAGCACGCACATCATACATCTCACACACGGGCCTTAAAAGCTGCTATTCATTAAACATCCGTCCGCCTTCAATCCATCCAAAGTAAACCCAAGTGTTCTGTAAATATTTTGTTTAAAAAGACGGAGAGCCATCCTACTCAAGAGTTATGCCACACTTAAAACACAAACCAACGAGTTCAGACCGGAGTTAGCTCTCCGCATAGGACTGCGATCTCACCGGGGGCACGTGTGCCAGTCAGGCCGGGCACACAGGGCTTCCTTTCAGAGTGAGCCCCGGCTCGGGAACAATCGAAACATTATTTCAGCGCACAGCCTCCACGCAGGCACTGCCACTTGCTTAACATGCACCCGCCTGTCCCATTATTCTTCGGCTGCCAAAACAAGCTATGGAGGAAGACGTGTCCCTGGCAAGCTCTTTCTCTTCAAGCTGGATGTTAAAGGTTCTCCCCGCAGAACGGCTTGCTGCAATTGGAAACCGGCATTCTAAGGCATCAGGGACTATTTCCGAGGCGCCTCAAATTCTCCCCCAAAAAACCCAAAACACCTGTTAACAGATGCAGACTGAGTAAAGAACTTCAGCGCAGTTATAAAAAGAGAAGCTCCAGCCAAATCCACCTTTTGTGGGGGGGGGGAGCAGGGGGGGGGGGCTGAAGCAGCAATGCAAGCTCTGCGAGGATGCAGCCCAGTGGCCTGAGCTGCCCAGCCACTCAAAGTTCCAGGTAAGCCGGAGCATCACCTCCCCTCCCACCTCAGGAATCTACATATTCAGCAGGTTGCCTAAGCCGCAGCTATTTGAAGATCCTAAAGGCTCGAGGGAGCAAGAGATGCATGATGCAAGGCCATGGAACGCAGCATCACGAGTGAGGGAGAGCAGCGCATTGCAAGCCAGGTTGCAGGACACTGCGCTGGCGGCGGCGGCACCGTGGAAAGGAGTGTCGAAGAGTGAAGGTGCTGTGAAAGTGGGCCCAACTCAGCAGAATCATAGAATCACAGCGTTGGAAGGGGCCGTACAGGCCATCCAGTCCAACCCCCTGCTCAGTGCAGGATCAGCCCAGAGCTCCCCTGACCAGTGTTTGTCCAGCCGCTGCTTAAAGACTGCCAGGGAGGGGGAGCTCACCACCTCCCTGGGCAGCTGATCCCACTGTTGCACAACTCTTAACTGTCAAAAACATTTTTCCTAGTATCCAGCCGGTACCTTCCTGCCCTTAATTTAAACCCGTTATTGCGAGTCCAGTCCTCTGCTGCCAACAGGAACGGCTCCCTGCCCTCCTACAGCAGAAGAGCCTGTGAGTTGGTACACAGAAAATCACGGGTTTGGTCCCTGTTAGTTCTGGTTAAAGGACCTCAGACTTCAGGTGCTGGAAAGACCTTTTTTCCGCCCACAACCCAGGAGAACCAGTTGGAGGAAAGGGCACTGGGATACAGAAGCAAGGGGCTGGAATAAAGGGGGGACACACAAGCCTGGAGCCACCTGGTATAGAGTCCTATTGCCAGTCCATCTAGCTCAACTCTATCTGCCCTGTCTACCAGGGCCCCCCCACACACACACATTGTGGACTGGCCGGCCTGAGGAAGTCAGGATGGCTCCCTCTCTTCTGGCTCTCTGCAAATGATGCAAAAAGCTGTTCAGCCTCTCCCTTATATGTATGGACTGGTAAATTCCACTTCATTGTATCTGAGGACGCGTGCGTGCACACAAAAGCTCATACCTTGACTAAACCTTTTTTGGCCTTAAAGGCGCCACTGGACTCAAACTTTGATCTATTGCTTCAGACCAACACGGCTACTCACCTGGATCTATACAAAACTGAATTACTCAAGAGGGCTTTTCTGCATAGGCAATAGGACAGCACTGTGCAAAAGGCTTCACAAATCTTCAGGGACTGTGGTTTCTCTACTCCTGCGTATCGTTTGCTGTATAATTTTGCGTCATTTAATGTGTCACGTTCACACTTCTGCTTTGCTTCAGTTCTGCTTTTTAGACTTCTGGTTGGCTCTGCAGCCCAAATCCTATTCGTTTACTGAATGTCCCATCTTGCTGATTGTGTTGACTCGCTCTCTTGTAATCTGCCTCCAGTCCAAGTGAGAAAGAGTGGACTACAAGAAAAGTAAATAAAAAAATTTAAAAAAATTAAAATCTGAACAGCAGTGACTTTTCAGGGCCTCCTGCAGGGAAAGGCCTTCCACCTGAGAACCTTTCAGCAAAGACAATGGGGACTGAACCTGGGACTTTCCACATCCAAAATATGTGCTATATTCCACTGAGATGCGACTTCTCCCCTCTTCAGGATAAAATTGCTCCATGGATTGGGAATGTGTCCATCGCTCAGTGGTGTGTGTATGTAAAGTGCTGTCAAGTCACAGCCACTTATAGTAACCCTGGAGAGTTTTCAAGGCAAGAGATGTCCAGAGGTAGTTTGCCATTGCCTGCCTCTGTGTAGCATAAGAACACAAGAGAAGCCAATGTTGGATCAGGCCAAAGGCCCATCCAGTCCAACAATCTGTCACACAGTGGCCATTATCTAATTCCCTTTTGAAGCCGTCCATGCTTGTAGCACCCACCACTTCCTGTGGCAGTGAATTCCATGTGTTAATCACTCTTTGGGTGAAGAAGTACTTCCTTTTATCCGTTCTAACCCGACCGCTCTGCAGTTTCATGGAGTGCCCACGAGTTCTTGTATTGTGAGAAAGGGAGAAAAGTACCTCTTTCTTTACCTGCTCTTTCCCATGCATAATCTTATAAACCTCGATCATGTCACCCCTCAGTCGTCTTTTCTCCAAGCTAAAGAGCCCTAAGCGCTTTAACCTTTCCTCATAGGGAAAGTGTTCCAACCCTTTTATCATTCGAGTTGCCCTTTTCTGCACTTTTTCCAAAGCTATAATATCCTTTTTAAGGTGTGGTGACCAGAACTGCACACAGTATTCCAAATGAGGTCTCACCATTGATTTATATAGGGGCATTATGATATTGGCTGATCTGTTTTCACTTCCCTTCCTAATAATCCCCAGCATAGCATTGGCCTTCTTTATTGCAGTCACACACTGTCTTGACATTTTCAGTGAATTATCTACTAGGACTCCAAGATCTCTCTCTTGGTCAGTTTCTGCCAGTTCGGACCCCATCAACGTGTATTTATAGTTAGGATTTTTGGCTTCTTTGTGCATCACCTTGCACTTGGCCACACTGAACCCCATTTGCCACATTGATGCCCACTTGCCCATCCTCGACAGTTCCATTTGGAGTGCCTCACAATCCTCCCTTGTTTTCACCACCCTGAACAACTTCGTATCATCCGCAAATTTAGCCACTTCACTGCTTACTCCCAACTCCAAATCATTAATAAGTTAAAAAGCATCGGACCGAGTAATGATCCCTGCGATACCCCACTGCTTACCACCCTCCACTGAGAAAATTTCCCATTTATACTCACTCTCTATTTCCTATTAATTAGCCAGTTTTTGATCCACAAAAGGACTTGTCCTTTTATCCCATGATTTTTGAGCTTACTTAGGAGCCTTTGATGAGGAACTTTATCAAAAGCTTTCTGGAAGTCAAGGTAAACAATATCTATTGGGTCCCCCTTGTCCACATGTTTGTTTATTCCCTCAAAGAACACGAACAGGTTAGTGAGACAAGATCTTCTCTTACAGAACCCATGCCGAGTCTGCCTCAATAGTTTTTGTTCATCAATGTGCCTACTAATTCTTTCCTTAACAGTTTCCACCAACTTACCCAGTATCAATGTCAGACTGACTGGCCTATAATTTCCCGGATCTCCTCTGGAACCCTTTTTAAAGATGGGAGTGACATTAGCTACCTTCCAGTCCTCAGGAATGGAGGCAGATTTTAATGAAAGATTACATATTTTTGTCAGATCCACAAGTGCACATTAGCGACCGAGGAATTCCCTGGTGGTCCGCCATCCGAGTACTGACCACGAGTGATCCTGCTTAGCATCCAAGCTCTGATGAGATGGGGGCAAGCCTGGGCCATCCAGGACAGGGCAGCTGCAGCAGTAGGTTAGAGACAAAAGATCCCGGGTTCGACCTCAAGCATCTCCAGCCAGCGGCTGTCAAAAAAGACCCTTCCTGCCTGAGAACTCGCCGCTGTCAGGCTATCACGACCAACGGCGCGGCTCAGCAGAAGACAACGCCGTAATGTTCTAAAGCAATCGATGTCATCGGGATCCAATACAATCCAGGTGGCCCTTTTCCTCTAGCTCGAGAGCCAGCCTCAAATCAGAGCAGAGTTCCTCCTTCAGGGAAAAAGCTCGCGCTTGCAACAAAGTGCCTTTTCAGAACAGGGTGACGGGGAGAGCTCTCTTTGCAAAGACAGCATGACGCAGCTCCTTTCCATGCGCGAGCACGTACAGGATTAAAAGGTGCCGCTCCAGCAGCGGGCCAACTCTCCTCTCCTACCCAAATGAAAGGATGTTGGCCAAGGTCCAGTGCTAAGCGCAGGGTGTTAAGCTTCAAGAACATCCAGGACTATCCACAGCAAATAGTTTTATCCATGGTTCAAACAATTAACAGCTTGAGGCTGGTTACTTCTGAATAACAACAATAGACCATAATGAGCCAACAAAGAAAAGGACTACAGAGATTCTTCAGTCACACCCTCCCAATAGACTTTGCACTTCTTTTTGGTACCTGTGTTGAAATCCTAAGCATGTTAATTACAAGGTAAATTTCAGAGGCACAAACACAGAATCACAGAATTGGAAGGGGCCATACAGATCATCTAGCTCTAGTCCAACCCCCTGCCCAATGCAGGACCGGCCTAAAGCATCTCTTCTTGAAAGCTGTCAGTGAAGGGGAGCCAACCACCTCCCTAGGCAGCTGATTCCACCTTTGAACCACTCTGACCGTGAAAACGTTTTTCCTAATATCCAGCCGATACCTTTCTGCATGTAATGTAAACCCGTTGCTTCGAGTCCTATCCTCTGCTGCCAACTGGAACAGCTCCTTGCCCTCCTCCAAATGACAGCCTTTCAAATATTTAAAGAGAGCATTCATGTCCCCCCTCAGTCTCCTCTTCTCCACACTAAACATTCCCAAGGCCCTCAGCCTTTCCTCGTAGGGCTCAGTCTCCAGACCCCCGATCATCCTCGTCGCTCTCTTCTGCACCCTCTCGATTTTGCCCACATCCTTTTTGAAGTGAGGCCTCCAGAACTGCACACAGGACTCCAGGTGCGGCCTGACCAAGGCAGTATACAGAGGGGGCTACGAGCTCCTGCGATTTCGATGCTATGGCCCTTTTAACACAACCCAAGACTGAATTTGCCTTTTTTGCCACTGCATCACACTGACTGCTCATATTTAGTTTACAGTCTACCCTTACCCCAAGATCTCTTTCGTGTACACTACTTCCCAGAAACGTATCCCCCATCCAGTATTTGTGCTTGACATTTTTGTGGCCCAGATGTAATACTGTGCGTTTATGTTTGTTGAATTGCATCCTGTTTGCAACTGCCCACTTCTCCACAGTATTCAGGTCTTGTTGAATTTTAACTCTATCTTCTTGGGTGTTTGCTACTCCTCCCAATTTGGTATCATATCTTACATTGCAATCAGTGTTCCCTCCAAGCTGAGTTAGTATGAGCTAGCTCACAGTTTTTTTAGCCTGCGGCTCACACATTTTTGTCTTCCCTCAGGAAGGATGGCTCCAGAGCAAACTAATTTATGCAGCAACCAAATCGCTCGCTCACAGCTTTAATGCCAGTAGCTCACAAAGTAGAATTTTTGCTCATGAGACTCCACAGCTAAGAGGGAGCATTGGCTGCAATCCTATACACGGAACCTAATGGACTTCTTTACTTGATTTATAGCCCCCCCTTTCCTCCCCAGTGGGGTCCCCAAAGCAGCTTACATGGCCATCCGCTCATCCATTTCATCCGCACAAGAACATACGAGTACCCTAAGATAACCCAGCGAGCTTTTGTGGCAGGGTTGGGGATTCCAACCTGGGTCTCCCAGATCCAAGTCAGACATTCTAACCTTTGCCTCGCACCTGGATGCCTAGTATTGTCCTATAAAATTTACTTTCTGGTGGATTTCAAGGGGCTTAGACTGGAGTCACTCAGCATGGAGTTGCACTGCTAGTCTGCTATACCCCCCCCCCAAAAAAAAATTGAACACTGTTCCGCAACAGGTACCTAACTATGTGTTCCTTGGTGCCCATGTGCTCCTTCACCGAAGCATCTCTTCCCTAAAGTATAAAAACAATCCGGACCTTCTTCCAATTAATTAGTGTAGGAGGTACTTCAAAAGACCTCAGGAGGCATCACCTGCACGTCCGTAGAGTACAACTCTTCAGGAGCAGCTGCCGCCATCACTGGAGAATGCTGGGCTCGGAACCAAGGTTTTGCACAGGGCGGACAGAGTTGACAAACTTTTTCTCCCTCTCTCACGAGACCACAACTCAAGGGCATCCAATGACACTGACAGGCAGCAGATTCAGGACGGACAAACAGCAATACTTCTTTACATAGCGCGTTATTAAAATGTGGAATTCACTGCCAGAAGATGTACTGATGGCCAATGGCATAGACAGCTTTAAGAGGTCGGTCAGTGGCTACTAACCATGGTGACTAGAGGGAACCTCCACATTTAGAGGCAATCAGCCTCTGAATCCCAGTGCCAGGAAACAACATCAGGGGAAAGCCAAAGTCTCTGTGTCCTGTTGTCAAATCCCTAGAGCAGGGGTGTCAAACATGTGGCCCGGGGGCCGGATCAGGCCCCCAGTGGGCTTCTATATCAGGCCCGCAGTGAAACTGGCTGTCTTCTGCTTCTTCTTCCAGTTCTCCTGCTGCTATGTCACCGTAGGTTTGCCGCTTAGATACACACCTGAACAGCACACTCAAGATTACAACAGCACAGACATTTTGATGCAATAATTCAGAGCAAGAGGTGTCAGTCATCAGACACTGTTAAACAAACAAAATATTGCAAGAGTGCTAATGTTTTAAGCATGTTTTTATTTAAAGTTAAAAAAACACCCTTTGTGTTTGTGTCCTTTATAAAGTTTATATCTCCACTACCTGGCATTACGATTTATGACACACGTGGCCTGGCCCAACAAGATCTCATTTATGTCAGATCCGGACCTCGTAACAAATGAATCCAACACCCCTGCTCTAGAGGAACTGGCTGGCCATTGTGTGAGATGGGATGCTAGACTAAATGGACCGCTAAATGGATCCGGGAGGGCTCTTCTTACGTTCTTATGTTAACCCACAATGTTTGGCGATTGCCTCCAAGCACTGCATCCTGTCAGCCCTTGGTCCTCTCTCAACATTCCCACAGGCTCTGCAGGTCTGGGATCCCCGAAAGAGGCACCTTAAAGACAAATACGCTTATCATGGCAAAAGACTGTCGGTCAGAGGTAAATCCCACTCTGCCGAGCAGTCCTGATGTCCCACTGGTTTCTTTTCAAGTACACATGCTTCAGATCTGGCGGCTTGACTGTATCAAGATGGCCTCAATCAACCCATCTCCTGGCCGCGCAAAAACCAGTTAAGACCTTGAGATAGCAAAAGAGGTTTTGAAGCACATCTGGTTAAATGGGCAGGTGCGCATCCCCCGAGGTCATCCTGGCAACTGTTCATGTTTTTATGAGCTACCCTCTGCCCAGGGCACAGGTGAGTCATGCCAATCTGCTCATGGGGCACGGAGGTAGGGTGGAAAGCTATTGCAGAGAGGTGGAGTAAACAAACAAAACTGGAGCTCTTTTGACTTTGACCACCGCCCCCTGACTCCTCTTGGATCTTCTTGTTTTGCTTTCCAGTTCCGTCTTTCAAGCGCCTCTTTTAAAGTAGATGCGAGGGTTCGTTTCAGGACACAAGAACCCCCCTTACAGGACAAGGAACACTGAGGTCCTAGTCTACACACACAACCGCAGAAGGTAAAACAGACTGTGGCACTCGCAGAAAGAGGCTGCCCCAAATCCTCCCCTCTTCCAGGGAAGCACCTCACCAGTAAAGAACTGGCATTTGAAGGTGAGACGGGGACCCCCCCCCCCCTCGGCGGGGGGGGGGGGGGACTAGATTTGTTCTTGCAAGGGAGATTTATTTACAAGCAGAGGCACGCTGAAAAACGTGCTCCCTCCACCTACAGCCCTAAGTGGCACGACCCCGAGTCCTACTGCCTGCGTACACCAGGGCTAAGCCTTATCTTTGTTTGCTTCTCCAGTCTCCCACCAGTCACACCTAGGCCGTCCCTAGCCTGCCTCTCGCCATGCAGTTCAATTCAGCGACAATCCTGTATGCAAAATCCCTACAAAGAAAGGCCTGAAATCCAAAAAGATCTACATCAGATGTCCCCCCCCCCCTTTTTTTTGCCGTCAAGTCACAGCCGACGTCTGGCAACCCCAGGACGTTTCCAAGGCAAGAGACATTCAGAGGCAGTTTGCCATTGCCTGCCTCCGCACCACGACCCTGGATGTCCATGGAGGTCTCCCATCCAAATACTAGCCAAGCCCAACCCCGCTTAGCTTCCAGGATCTGCGGAGACTGGGCCTGCCTGGGCTATCCAGGTCAGGTATGTCTGATGCTGGGGAGAGAAAACACAGCGGCCTCCTGTCCCTGTTTACTTAGGAGTCAGCCCCACTCTATCCATGGGGGAGTTAAAGGTAAAGGTTCCCTTGCTCGAAAGCCAGTCGAGTCCGACTCTAGGGTTGCGGTGCTCATCTCCGTTTCAAAGCCGAAGAGCCAGCGCGGTCCGGAGACGTTTCCGTGGTCATGTGGCCGGCATGACTAAACACCAAGGCGCACGGAACGCTGTTCCCTTCCCACCGAAGTGGTCCCTATTTATCTACTTGCAATTTCTTGCTTTTGAACTGCTAGGTTGGCAGGAGCTGGATCTAGAGACGGGAGCTCACTCCGTCATGCGGCACCTGGGTCTCGAACTGCTGAACTACTGACCTTCCACAGCCTGCAGTTCAGCTTCTTAACCACTTGAGCCACCGCAGCTCCATGGGGGAGTTACTCCTTGGAAATAAACCCCATTAAATCAATGGAGACTCACTTCTGAGTACACACACATAGTCCTGAGTCGTGTGTCTCCCTTCAAGGCCTCCCCCCCCCCTTTCCGCCAGTTCTTACAAAAACCACCATAGCTGCATTTTCTCTGCTCTGGCACTCGATTCCTCCCTTCGCTAAGCTTGTGGTCACCACATCTCTCTCTCTCTCTCTCCTTCCTTGCCTTCAAGTCAGAGAACCTAACTCCACGGGGGAAAGAAAGGAGAGGTGGCATTAAGCTTCTTAGAAAGGAGCCTTTCAGGAGGATGCCCGGCATGAGGAGTTTCAGGCACCAAGTAAAAACCGTGCTTTCGCTTTTCTCCCCCCCCCCCCCAGTTGTGCCGGAGATCTTCTCCTTTGCGTTGGAGGTCTGGGCCCTCTTCCTCCTCTGCTGTTGATTTCTCCACCATTTCCTGGTCTGAGCTGCTCACAGATATTACTCAAAAGAGGGCTTTTCTTTAAAAGCAGCTGGCCTTTTTATGGAGCGGATATTATCTCGTTTTGCATTTTATTGCTTTGTTTTGGATGGAAGCTGCTCCGGGTGCCTCACGGCTGGCAGGCAAAGTAAGGATGCTTCAAACAAAATATCCAGCATGCTCGACATCTTCCGTACCAAAGTTTGTTTGTTTTTCAAAGGCTGGCATCTGAGCATATTGCCAGCTTTACCTATCTCAGCCATCTAATGCCCCGCAGCTGTTTCTGCATTACAGCTGTGGGAGGAGGTAAGGAAGATGAGAACCTTTAGGAACAGGCTCCAGAGGTAAATATGGATCCACAATTGTAAAACCCTCTGGGTAGGAGCTACATCAAATCTATGTTCTATCGATGTGGACCCCTACCAAACGCGCAGGCAAGGTGGGATATAAATCTAAAATAATAAATAAATAGCTTTCCAACAAGAAGCTGAGGGCAGAATATATGGCTCCCTCCTTCTCCATCCCCACAACCCTGTAAGGTAAGTTAGGCTGTAAGAGAGCAATTGGCCCAGTGAGCTCACATGGCATAAGCGGGATTTGAACCAAGGTCTCTCAGGTCCAACACTCTGTCCAACACTACACTCTTCTCTGCAGTGCATTATCAGGTCACAGTAATACCAGATCAATGCAATGCAATACCAGGTCAATGCAATCTGGCACTTTAAGAAAAGCAAAAGCCACCCTGTTTAAAATGCCTTTGGTGTCGTGTTTAAGAGCAGCAGGCTCTAATCTGGAGAACCGGGTCTGATTCCCCATTCCTCCACATGCAGCCAGCTGGGTGACCTTGGGTCAGTCATAAGTTCTTTCAGAGCTGTTCTCTCAAGAGCAGTTCTCTCAGAGCTCTCTCAGCCCACCTTACCTTCCAGGGTATCTGTTGTGGGAAGAAGAATGAAACACCGAGTGAAGAGCAGGGTATAAATCCAACGCTGCTTCTTTCAATTCTGAGTTCAGAGACATCAAATCAAAGCTTTTGGAAGGAGGCAGGAAAGAAGTTGGCATCCATAGCATTTGCCTTCTGCAGCTGTGCTTTTACAAAGAACCCACCAGGTCCTGCCACAGTGCTCTTGCACTTCGCACATATTTGCAAGTGTAAGGAGAATCCTCGGCCAGTTTCTCCGAAGTAATCATCCATGGCCATCAATCACAGTACAAAACTAGCCGTGCTTCTCTTGATTTATTCTTGGATGGAAAAGAATAGATCCTTCCTCTGGTTTATCAAAGTGACTTAAAACCAGGAAAAATAAATCAACCATTCAAAATGGGTTGCTGTTTTGCTTAGATTTGCGAGAGCAGTCTACAAAAGGTTCTAAGAAATCGGTTGTGCCACAGCCTAAGGCCCCGGACCCACGCTGTAGATCAGAGCTTCAGAATTTCACCCAAGGACCACTGAAACCTGGGAAACCCCTTGAAGGAAGATGGCTCTTCACCCCTGCTCTGGCAGCCTACCCCAAAGTGCCCTAGCTGAGAAAAGCAGAGAGCTACACGGACCTCTTGAAAGGCAGTTATTTGGAAGAAGGTGCTGGGCTGGCCTAAGCAGACTTACGGTCTATCCAGACTCATGGTTTATCCAGGTCTTTCAAGTATGCTGTTCTCAGATCTTGCAAGACTTCAAAAGATTAAAACTGGCACCTTGAATTGCACCCGGGGAACGAGCTGCAATTTTTGACCTGGCGTTTCATGAACGCGCTTGCCCAAGGCCAACCAAAAGGCGATTTGCTGTGTCCTGGGCAAGCTCATGTTTCCAGATGACCTTCAAGGGCAGCCCCATGCAGACCATTTTACAGCAATCCAACTGGGAAGTGACAGAAGCATGGACCGGGGTTGTTGGGCTGGCAGAATTCAAGAGGGATGAAAAGGTAATGGGGTTAGTTGCTAAGTGATAACAGGTGCTCCTGACAAGTAGCCCCAGTGGCTTCTCCAAGTGCCACAATGGGTCCTTTTCAGAAGAAGAAGAGATTGGATTTATACCCCGCCCTTCACTTGGAGTCTCAGAGCGGCTTACAAACTCCTTCCCTTCCCCTCCCCACAACAGACACCCTGTGAGGTGGGTGGGGCTGAGAGAGCTCAGACAGAAACTGCTCTTTTTCAAGGACAGCTGTGCCAGAGCTTGTGACTGACCCAAGGTCACATCAGCAGGTGCAAGTGGAGGAGTGGGGAAGTAAACCTGGTTCTCCCAGATTAGAGTCTGCGCACTTAACCACTACACCAAACTGGCACTACACCAAACTGGCTTATGGGAAGATCCCATAAAAAATGCACAGACCCCCCCCCCAACCGGAGTTAAGAGCATCTGCCTTCCCCACCAGCAGTTGCTCTTTGGAATTAAGATTTGGCCGGCCTCTGGATCACAGGGATTTCCAGGGATTTCTTCTTACCCCCCACAAGCTATACCCTCCAGCAGTCAAACTGATAAGACTAAATGACCTCAAGCAGTAAGACTGATCCTTCGGGCTTGGTAACGCCCTGCCCATCTTCCCAACTGCTGCAGATAAGCCAAAGGTAAACGCACACCGCATTTTCCACAGCCCAACCAGACAGAGCACTGAAACACAAAACTATTCCCTCTTGGCAACCTCGAGACACAAGGAAGGGTGGAAGAAGTTGCACAACTATTCTGAAGGCAAAAAGCCCACATACTGAAGAAAACAAACCTTCACACCATATGTTGTAGTGTGTCAGTTTGTTGCATTCCAAGGCGGGGGGGGGGGGAAACCTCCACTAACTTGGCAATAGTCCAGGCTAGCCGGATCCCATCAGACACCCGGAACTAAGCACTTGCATGGGACACCAGCAAGGAAGTCCATTGTCGCAAGGCAGAGGCAGGCAATGGCAAACCCACCTCTGTTGGTCTCTTGCCTTGAAAACCTCACTGGGCTTGCCATAAGTCAGCTGTGACTCGACAGCAAAAAAAAAAAATCTTGGCAAAGGACTCACTTCTGTGTCACTTGGACAGATGCACAAAGGTTATGCTTGTCAAAAACTCTACAGCACAATCCCTCAGCGTCTCTTATGATCCACTTCACTAAAATATACAACTGCTAGTACGGCAGAGGCAATTTGTGTTGAGATTCAAAAGCTTTTGTGCACTTGCATACATATGCCTCTGCAGCAAATAACAGTGGCCCCAGGAGGTGGCTGCTAAGTTTCAGCACAAATGCTTTGTGAAAAATCTACTATTGCAATATTTGAGCATTCACAGCAGAAACCGTCTCTCTCAGAGAAGGCAAACCACCTTTGACTCACAGCCCACACACCTCTCAGGCCTCCTGTTTCCTGTCTCCACTGCATATTTTCATGACTTGCTTTTGAAAATGCTAATTTCTCCGCTCTCGGCACAAAAACAGAAGGCAGGGAATCACCAAGTTGCCCCCCCAAACATTTCTCACTGAAGAATCCCATGAACGCAGGGCGACCCTGCAGACATGATATCCTGAAATTACAACCCTCGCCAAACAGCACAGGGCAGACCTGCAACACAAGTTGCATCGGCACCCTGTTCTCTCAACGTTTACTCAAGGGAGTTGCACTGTCTGTACACAGCGGGGAGTAAACAGAGCCGGCAGTGAGGTGACATAATTTGGGGCTGAAGTGTCAAGCGGATGGAAACGGCTCCTGTTTAAAGGTGCATTCCCACCCACACTTTCCCTAGGAAGGTTAGGACTTCAGCCCCCAGTAACTCCCTGAGTTCAGAGGAACCAGTCGCTGCTGTTCCAAGGCAGAAAACAGGAAACATTCCGCAGCAAAACATCTGACTGCTCCCAACGCAGGGACAGAACGGGCGCTCTTCCCACTATGTACACTTCTGGGTCCTGCCACTCTTCTCTGTCCCGCTCGGCTAAGGCCTTCAGACGGCCCACTTCATCCCACGATCCACTCCAAAATGCCAACCCTGCCAGTCCCTCCGGCCCTCGATCGCCCACTCTAAGCAAACCTAGAGTCCCTGGGCTCTTTTCCCAGTTTGACCCTCCAGCATTCCTTTCCACACCAGCCCCCTTTTCTGAGTCCTCTTTGTTGACCCCCTGGATCAAGCAATGACGGCTCCCCCATGAATTCCGCCACACCCAGCTCAGACCCACAACTCCTATTCCCACGTGACCCCACCCACACCCTGAAGACAGCAGCTATCCCCAACAAGCCCTTCCCATCCCTCAGCTCCCTCCTTTTCCTAGCAGTGGACTCCAAACAGCCATTTATCCTGTCCTGCAGCGCACCAGGATGACTCTCCACCCCTCCCCCATAACAAACCTATTCAGAGTGCCCAGGCTGACAAACCGGCCAAGGATCACGTGACCGAGGACCGGAACCCTGGTCTCCCCACTCCAGATCGGGTCCTGCACCCAACCCAAGCGCTTTCTCTGCCAACTGGGGCGCGTGAACTATACCCCTTCAGGAGTCTCTGGTCTCCCATCTACCCTTCCCTCCCAGCCCACCTCTAGCTGACTTAATTTGGCAGAAACACAAGACACAGATGTTGCATGTAATTTGTAAAAAAAAGTTTTTAAAACTCTTATTCCCTCCCCCCAAAGAGACACCCATTTCCCCCACAGCTCCCTTTCGTCTCCCACACACTGCAGCCCTTTCAGTGAATCCTCGGGGGGGGGGGAGCCCCCACCCCATCTATCCCAAAGCAACAACTACCTGCTCCCCCACTCCACCCAAAACTTCTCACGCCCCCCCTTACACAAAGAAGTTCCCCATCTCCCAAATAAGACCCCCACCCCTCAGATCCAGAAATATTCTTGCAGTACCTTCCCCCCCCCTTATTCTGAATGCAAGTGGGAGTCTTCCACGTTTTCTAGTAAAGCTCCCCCCGCCCTTGGCAAACTGTGCCTCTCATAAAGCATCGCATGCCTCCCCTCCCAACTTTTTGCCCCCTCCTGGTACACCTATTGAAGCCCCTCCCGCCCAACTCTCCATATGTTCGACCCCCCCCCACCTTCCCAAACCTTCTCTCCCCCCCATGCCTCTCATAAAGCCCCACTCAGCACCCAACTCTTCCAATGCAGCCCCCCCAACGCCACATCATCAACTTTGCTGACCCCCTTTTGCCCCCCACTTCCCGCCCCTCCCCAGCAAGCCCCTCCCACCGGCTGGCACCCCAGCACTCAGCTCCGTCCTCTTGCCCCTCCCACTGGCCGCTCGTTGAACCTAACTGGCTCCCCCCCTTTTTCTCCTTACATGGTACAGCCGGCTAAGGGTCCGTCCTTCGCCCCTCCTCACCTCCGCTTCGCGTCCTCCTCCACAGCAGGCCAAACTCAGACTGACTGAGCCAGCGGGAGAGGAGTGGGCGAGGTCCGGGCCGGGCAGAGGCGGAGCCCGGCCTCCATGCTCCACCCCTCGCCCGGCCCGCCAGCCACACAATGCGCAGCGGCGGGGACCACTGCCATGGCAACGTAGGGAGGCGGGGCCGAGCGTTGGTCACGCGGACGAAGAGGCGGGGGACGAAGGGGGAAGAGACAAGGGCCGCGCCAGAGTGGCTCGAGCCATAGAGAAGAGGGTTAAGGCTAGAAAAGCCGGTTGTCTAGAAAAGCGAAACCAGCCGTCCACTCTAGCCACACGGAGGTGACAATTCTTGTCAGAGGCGAAAAAGTGGAGAATCTGCGAGTTCGAATCCACTGGTGTTGAGACCGAACAAAAATCACGAAACAATTAAATACATTATTAAAAGGCCCTTTAGGTGTTTAACTGGGAGGAGGGTTTTTTCAATTGCAAGGATTTTAAGTAGAAGCTGGCTTTATTTTAAGAATGGCACAAGAGGAGAAATTCCGGGGCCGACCCCAACTGCTGAAAAGGCAGGATCCATTTCCAAATATTTTTCTTTACAAATATTTTTGAAGAAAAAAATAAAAATTAAGCCTTCTATCCTAATCAGGCAAGCCAGTTCCTGGGTTTCAAATATTTTAATTGTAACATGTCTCAAGTCTAAGAAAAGCAGACTGCTAAGTGCTGTGAAATTGACTACTATTTTTAAGCCATTAACCACAAATATCATGATGCTATTATTGTAATCAGCATTACATTTTTATTGAAAGCCAGCTCAAGAACACCTTGCCCTAGAATTTTACTAAACATAAAAATACCGAAGACAAATACAAAAAATATACATCCTTTAACTTCCAGTAATGTAAGATTTACAAATGTTAAGATATAAACAGACATATCCCGTACAAACAAAAATACAGTAAACAACTGCAAGGACAGGAAACTGGATGGCAGAAAACAAAATTCATGAGGAAAAACAGCACATCCATCCCCTACAAAAATGACTGAGGGAAGATACTTTTGTCCTTCTTCCATAATATTAATTCACTCCCAATTACATGGAAAAGCCAAAGGGAGGCCAAATGGATGGATGGACTTTTATAAATCTAGGTCACCACCTTCTCACAGCAGCCATTTTGAGCAAAAGATAAGGTCTAGTCACGTAACGTCCATGTTCAAAAATGTCATCCACAGAGTCTTAATCACTTGGATATGGAGCAATATTCAGCCTGAGGGGAAAAGTTCCATAAAGCTCATACACTTGGGTACTGCTTTATTTGATCGTAATACTAATACATTTTTATCCCATCCTTCCTCCAGGGAGCTCAGAGTGGCATCCATCATTCTTCCCTCCACCGTTTTACTCTCACAACCACCCTGCAAGGTAAATTAAGGTGAGAGAGACGGACTGACCGAAGATTATCCGGTGAGCCTCAAACTGAATGGGAGCATTTAAAGTATTTCCATATAAAATCTGTCTCAGGCACCACCCTATATAGCAAGACACAAAGGCACTTTCTACTATTATTTGGGTTTCTGCCAAAACCCAAAGATCACAGCTGCACCCACCCCAAAAAGGATAACTGACCCATTTTGGCAACCTTTTAAACCTGGCTTTGGTCCACTAAGATTAACACCATCTAATCAGTTGACTGGACCGCTCGCTCTTCCAGACATGAATATATGCAGAGGAAAATTCTGTTCACTGAGAACATTTTTATATCGTTAATCATATTCTTAATATTCCAGAAATAGTAGCAACCCTGTCTTGGCTTGGGGACCTCCCATAAATTCCAGTAACCCCAGGCCTCCCAGCAAATTCCAGCTGCCCTGTTACTTAAATGGTAAGTGATTTCCCTGTTCTGCACAAACTTTGTAAAAAGCCAAGGAAGGCGGCCTAATATCCAATCCACATCATACTGAGGTGAATGCTTGCCAGACAAGCTGGTAACTCTGTACCTGGACTGAACCACTTCATATTGCAGGCAGGCACTGAGAGCCAGTGTGGTGTAGTCAAACCCAAATTTCACCCCCCCCCCCCCCCGCCATGGAATGGATGACCTTTGGCCAGCCACACACTCTCAACCTAACCTATCTGATAGGGCTGTTGCGAGGACAAAGCGGAGAACAGGGAACTATGTAAGCCACTTTGGGTTCCGACTGAGGAGAAAAGCAGGGTATAAATTCAGTAAAACAAATAAATGAGGCAACGCTGCTCCATCCAAATCCATTTCCTGCATAATGAAAACGATAAACTACCGTGCACTGTTTAAAAAATATATATATAAAAACATTCAGTGGCGAAATCCCCCACCTGCAAACCAAAACAACACAACATAAATACCCATTTACCACTTCAACTGTTGTCTGTGAGAACAATGCAATCTGAAAAGCATTCCGCATCCAGCTAATTTGACTGACAGCTCCAGGCAATTTTCCAGTATGGGTGTCTTCTGTTAGGCTAACTGTTTTCTTTCTTTTCTTTTTTTAAGGGACTTTTTTGCTTGCTCAAAGTGAGAAAACCAATTTGGCTGCGGGCTGCCACCTACTTGAATCCGAGTGCTGCAGCTTAAGATGGTTAACTCACAGCCATTTCCAGCTGAGGGGGAGCCAATGCACAGAGACAAAAGAGAGGAACTCTCCCTCCTTTCCCCTTCTTCTGAACACCTGGGCCATCCCTCTCCATGCTGACATCTGCAACTTGCACTTCCCGAGATACAAGAGAGCCAGCCTCCAGGCAGGCTGCCAGTTGGCTTAAAACCCACACCTGTGAGTATCTTCCATTACGCTCCTTCTTCAGTTGTTAACTAGCACCTTCCGCTGGTTCCCAGTTCTCAAGGTCCAGATCCACCTGAATCCCAACTGGCTGTAAAGATAAGAAAAATGTGCTATCAAAAGACAGTGGTTCATTTTTAAAGGGCTATCCAGAAAACTAAATGTTACCGCCTGCCTATCCTAAGATGCCTTGAGTAGTATAAAAAAGGCAGAAAACGAGGCATTAACACTCAAAACCTGGGGTATCAGATTTACCTCATAACCAGGCTTGTAGCCATGGTGGGGCATTTGGGGGCGGAGCCCCACCACAGATGAGCCCTGCCCCACCATGGGAAGATGCCAGACACCGCCCCCCCCCCATGTCCGGTGTGCTATGCCCCTTACCCCTGCCTCTCTGTGGCCTCGATGGCTCTTCCAGGGAAGCCGCCTTGCCACTTCCGGTCAGTTTCACCCCCACATCAGCCCAGGTGTTCAGCAACTGATGGGGGGTTGGACTAGATGATCCTGGAGATCCCTTCCAACTCTATGATTCTATGATTCCCTTTCCTTCCCCCAGCCTCCCCACCGCTGCAGGGGGCCTGGAGAAGGAAAGGGAAGCCACCCTGCCACTTCTGGTTAGTTTCACTCCAGGCCAACCAGCTGTTCAACCTAACAGCTGATCCCTGGGGAGTGAAACTGATCAGAAGTGGCAGGGCAGCTCCCTTTGCCTTCCCCACCTGGGGAAGGAAAGGAAAGCCGCCCTGCCGCTTCTGGTCTGCCCCCCCCCATGTGCTCCTCCCCCACAAATTTTCTGTCTATGGGGCTGCTCATAACTGAGACCTCTGTTCCAGTACAGAGCAAGCCAAACCACTGTGGGGCAAAACAATGGCCATTGTTTCTTATTTCAAAAGTGTGCAACCTAGTTTTCCCAAAGGATCTGATCATAGCAGTGGCCAACCTGTGGGGCCATAGCAGGGAGCCAACAGCCCAGAGTCTAGGCCGAGTGGGTCTAAACAGCCTTTCACACGCCTCTATTTCTGGCACAGAATCATAGAGTTGGGAGGGGCCATACAGACCACCTCGTCCAACTGCCTGCCCAATGCAGACCAGCCTAGAGCATCTCTGATAGAAAAACAGGCTCCAATGCTCCCCCCTCCACTTTAAGTGATGCTCTGTAGCTCCACAGAGAAACACAAATGGTTAGCCATTTTCCTGTCAGGGCTCTTGCACACATATCGAGATTATCATCTGTGGCCCCCAAGAGACAATCTTCGGGTGTCCTCACCTGCCGAGGAGATTTTGTTAAGGACGCAATTCGACAGCCGCTGGTTTTCCCGCAAGATTCCTTGCCGTTCTCTAACAGCACGCGACTACTAGGCACAAAACTCCAGGAACGACCCAGTGCTGGTTTGATTTGCCCGCTGCTGGCATCTCGAGTCACGTGATTGGTCACCTGAAAGAAAATGGCTAGCTCCACCTCTGCAATTGCTCCACCACTCTGTATGTCGAGAAGGTAGACAAGGCAGTTGCTCCCAACCCCTTCTGGACCAAAAAATGACACTTCAGAAGAAAACAGATATGATTTTGGGTGAACAAGAGGAGGTTTTCGCCCAAAAAACCACCGAACAAACAGAAGAAGCTTAACACTTGGAATGAAAATTCTCATGTCAACATTAAGGCAGTGAGTCATAAGATTTGAGGAGTTTGCCTAGAAAGAAGATAACATGTTCCACAGGAAGATGGGCCCAATTCACCAATCACTTTTTAAAAACATGTACAAAATCTGGTTATCTTTGCTTTTAGGGGGTAAAAGTTTCAGAATGTCCCACGAAGGGCGTTGAGATCAGCAGATAAGAATCTCCTGGTGATTCCCGGCCCCAAAGATATCCGGCTGGCTTTGACCAGGGCAAAGGCTTTCTCAGCCTTGGCCCCAGCCTGGTGGAACTCTCTGCTGAATGACATCTGTGTGCTGTCTGATCTATTAAAATTCCGCAGGGCATGCAAGGCAAAGATGTTCTGCCAAGCCTTCGGTTGAGGCCAGCGACAGTTCCTTTACATCTGCCCGGCACCCTCCCCTCCCTCCCATGAAGATATGAATGCTAAATATGCCATCTTGTTTAAATATCTGTGATCCCGGTCACATGGGCCGTAAAGGGGGGGGGGGGAGAGCGTGGCAGTTTGGACCGGAGCAAAATAACACGCGGCCACCCGATCACAGGTCCCGTCAAAGTCCCGTGGGTAGGGGCGAGGTGGCGATCACACGATGCTCCTGCAGCGCGGCAAAGAAGTGGCGCGATCTCACCAACGGCATGCGCGATTCTGCGGAGCAACGGAACTTTCACTTTCCTCTTTGTGCGCATGCGCCGTTGGGTGCTTGTGCGCAACCTGTGGAGACTTGGGGGGGGGAACTTTGCGATGGGACATGGGCAGGCGCCGGATGCCACGGACTACCACCGGAAACGCGATCAGACGCCAGCCCTTGCCCCGCGGTTTCCGGAAACTAGTACCTCGGAGGTACTAGTTTTTAACTCCGCATCTTCAGCGGGAAGCCTCGGGTTCGCCAGGGGAGCTCTACGCTTCCCAGATGTCACGGTGTGATCGTGCCTGGAAAATCCGCCTATCATCCGTCTCAGTAGCGTGGCTAATGCTCCGTGTGACCGCAGCCTGTGTTGAATGTTTTAATACTAAATTCTGTAGTTTTAACTGGTTTTAAGATTGTATTGGATTTTATGTTGTTGTAAACTGCCCTGAGCCCCGCGCAAGCAGGGAAGGGCGGTTAAGAAATCAAAATGCATAAATAAATATATTTTTTTAAAAAACTGGCAGGCTATAGTTGGTTGGACCATAAGCAAAGTCAAAAGGGAAGCAGGCAAGTAGGCAGAGTTTAAAATTTAGATCCCACTTAAGAGAGTGCATAAAAAGGCCTACTGGAGGCCTGCGAATTGCAGTTCTAGGAAACAGGCTGACATGCAAACCTAACATTTTTAGGACTGTACGATAATCATCCTTAACAAAAGAGCGTTCAACTTCACCCATATAACTACAGTTCCCAAGGTTCTCAGGGATGGAGGGCTGGCTCCATCTCTGTGACATGATACAACCACATTCAAGCCGGTTGAATCTGGTTTAATGAATTCATACCACAGACTTCAACACACATGAACACATGAAGCTGACTTTTACTGAACCACACCACTGGTTCATCAAGGTCAGTAGTGTCTACTCAGACGGGCAGCATCGGCTCTCCAGGGTCTCAGGCAGAGGTTTTCCTGTTGCCTGCTCCTTTCATCTAGTGTTGCCAGGGTCTGAACATGGGACCTTCTGCATGCCAAGCAGATGCTCTACCATTTAGCTATGGCTCCTCCAAATACTTGAGAGTTCAAGCATCTCCAACTGATACAGAGAACAAGACAACAATAGGACCTTAGCATCACATCCTGCTTGTCCACTTCCCCAAAACACCTGACTGACTTGCCTTGTAAACACGATTACTAAGCTAGATGGATTTGTCTTTTGTTTTAGACTTGCAAAAGTATAAACTTGCGGTTTATGTTTTTGCATACTACTTACGCTTGGGGTCCCTAGTGTTTGACTTTTGTTTCAGACCAGCAAGAGCCATTAGTTTCATTTCAGAACCCAAATTTCCATAAAGACGGTGGGATCTTGGGTTCCTTTATTTTTACACATTTAGGGCGCATACTTGAACAGATCTCTCTCTCTCACACACACACACAGCTGCTCCAGCTTTGGCAGTGGTGAAAAAATGTCCATTGGCTCACAAGACCATAAATCAGTGGCAAAGCCCTTGCTTTGCATGCAGAAGGTCCCATTTCCAATCCTAGATAGCTGCTGTTAAGAATCTCAGGTGCTCAGAAAGACCTTCGCCCGAGACCCTGGAAAGCTGCTACCAGTCAGATAGACAGTACTGAGCTAGAGGGACTCTACATAAGGCAGCTTTGTCCATTCATGATGGGGTACAGGGGGAGGGGAGCACTCACCACAACAGCCACTCCAAGCTCCTTGGCCAGCGTCTTCAGCTCCCGAGCCACGTGCATCATGAGGGCCATGCCTATAGAAAGAAATAGCCCTGGCATCCAGAATACATTTATAACATTGAGCTGCGGTGGCTCAAGTGGTTAAGACGCTGAACTGCAGGCGGTGGAAGGTCGGTAGTTCAGGAGTTCGAGACCCGGGTGCCGCATGACGGAGTGAGCTCCCGTCTCTAGTTCCAGCTCCTGCCAAACTAGCAATTCGAAAGCAAGAAATTGCAAGTAGATAAATAGGTACCACTTCGGTGGGAAGGTAACAGCGTTCCGTGCGCCTTGGTGTTTAGTCATGCCGGCCACATGACCACGGAAACGTCTTCGGACAGCGCTGGCTCTTCGGCTTTGAAACGGAGATGAGCACCGCAACCCTAGAGTCGGATTCGACTGGCTTTCGAGCAAGGGAACCTTTACCTTTACCTTTTCCCCAAAAAAGCAATGCCTTTTGCAACAAAGCCATCATTCGACATACAGCATACAGTCAGAACTTCCAGTAACCTAGATATGGTGGCTTGTGATATTCTGGAGGGATTACCACTCCCATAATGTGATGTGTATTTTAGACGTATGCCAAGCCCCCTTCCAAAAAACCCCTCCTTGTTGTTTGTCCTTGCCTGCATATTCTCTCTGGCCTGTAGCTGAGCTACTGAGATGTCACAGAACATTCACAAACATTCTCATGGCCGGAGGTGAAGGGTCGAGGTCAGCTTGTCGAGAAACAATGCAAAGGCAAGGAAGGACTTGGGGGCGAGGAGATTCTTGCCTTTCAGAACGGGAAGGGCAACTGCCTGTTTCCCCCCAGTTGTTACTCAGTTTAAAGACCCCTGCACAACAATGGGGCTGCAAACAATATCAGTGCTCATGGGAAGAAAGACAGATAGAAACTTCTAATACTCACCATCAGGCTGCCGGCTTCCCAAAAGAGGGCAAATCACAGCGGAGACAGAATCTACCACTAGAATCTTCACCGGCGCAGACGCCCTAATAACCTGCTGAAAGCCACAGGGAACCAAAAGGCCAGTGAAGAAAAGGAAATGGACAGAGAGCAGACACAGCCAGAAACAAGGACCCACCCAAGAATACACCACACCCAAAGTCCCAATCAGGAAATGTCATCTTGTCCCAGAGTTCCCTGGGAGCACATGGACCAGGCATCCTTGGTCGACCTCTGGCAGGCCGCGGGCTTCAGAACAAGCTGAACCCGGTCACTGGTGAAGGACTAAGGAAGATGGCCTGGCCCTTTTTCTTTGTTTATTTGCAAAATACACCTCTGAGGTTATCAGGGGCTCTGATCCGCGGGGCTCCCACCTCCTGAGCCACGGTGCTCCGGAACTCATGCAAGACATCCAGCAGCCTGTAGGCATCGAACACGCGAGTAACTTGGATCCTCTGAAGCGCCTCCACCTGTAAAGAGGAGAGGATCAAACAGGCAGGGGACATGGGCAAGGAGAGGCACAGTATTCTGCACACAGAAAACAACACTTAAGAGCACTTTTGAACGCAAGGCAGATGCATTAGTGTTATTTTATTCACCTCATTTACACTCTGCTCCAATGGGACCCACACCAGCTACATTGCTCTCCCCCCCTCCATTTTATCTTCACAACAACCCTGTGAGGTAGGTTAGGCTGAGAGTATGGAACTGCCCCAAGGTCACCCAGCAAGCTTCCATGGCATGAGTGGGGATTCGAACCTGGGTCTCCCAGATCCTGTAACATTCTAACTACTACAACCACACTGGATCTCCCCCTATGACACATGCTCATTTGGGGCTGAGGCTGCGCATGAGCGCAACAAAACCAGTTGCCTCATTCAAGCCAGAGACCAAATTCATGAATTGCCGATTCACAGCTCAGCGACAAGAGCATCTCCTGAAGTGCAATCTGGCACTCTAGCAGCCTCACAGCTTCAGTTCAAAAAGCAGTACAAGATTCTAGTCCAGAGGAACCCCCTTTGTTGCCACAGAACTAAAAGGAACCAAGAGGCTTCCAACCCTGTGCACTCTCTGTCTCCCTCTTTCGCTCTCTGTCTCCCTCTTTCTCCCTCTTTTGCTCTCTGTCTCCCTCTTTCGCTCTCTGTCTCCCTCTTTTGCTCTCTGTCTGGTAGATCCATGAGGAAGAAGAGGAGGAGATTGGATTTAAACCCCGCCCTTCACTACCCGAAGGAATCTCAGAGTGGTTTACAATCTCCTTTCCTTTCCCTTCCCCACAACCTGTGAGGTAGGTGGGGCTGAGAGAGCTCTTTCGAGAACTGCGCTTGAGAGAAGAGCTCTGAAAGAACCACCGCAACACACTAGTGCTCAGCGAGGAGAGAAACTGGCACCCCGCTGACTAGCTACAGCAAGTAAGTAGGAAAAGGTGATCCTGATCCAGCTTCATTCTTTATCCGTAATCTGCAGCCTCTATTGGCTAGCGGCGGCCCTAGAAGAGCAGGTGGGTTGCAAATATGTCTCCCTTCCGCAGAACTATTTATTTGCTTCATTTATAGTCCTTTCTTGCGCAGCACCAAAACAGATTGTTTCATCTATTCAATTAATTCATTTATACACTGCCTTTCTCCCCAGTGGGGGTCCAAAGCAGTTTACATCCTTCTCCTCTCCTCCAGTTGACCCTCACAACAACCCTGTGAGGTAGGTTAGGCTGAGTCTGTGACTGGCCCAAGGTCACCCAGCGGGCTTCCATGGCACAAGTGGGGATTCAAATCTGGGTCTCTTGGATCCCCGTCTGACCCTCTTAACCCACGCCACACTGGAAACTTTTTAAAACCAACAATATATACAATAAAGGTTCTTTACAAGCACCCACAAATATTACAACTGACAAAAGAGATTCCTGATAAAAAAGAACTGGCGTCACGTGATGCTTCAGTCCTGATGGCTCTTAGTAAGTCTGTCCCAGAGTCGATGTCATCAGCTTGGTAGTTAACTCCTTGATGTCTGACTTGAAACCAGTTTGCAGCCATCTGTATCGTATTCAGGGGTCATTTCCTACAGGAGCGCACAGGAGCAGAGCTCCGGCAGTAAAAAGCCCAGGGGACGGGCACATACAACAAGCTCCACCCCCTGCTCCCAGAGGCCCTCAGTCAGAGCAAGAAGCAGCCAGGTAAGTTGCAGAGCTCTCCCCCCGGCCCGCCGGTCCAAAACAGTCCAGTGACAACTTTAAGACCAAGTTTTATTCAGGTACAAGCTCTCCCTCCTCTGCGAGGACAGATCTACACGTCTCACCCCGCCCCCCCAAGCTAGCAATCCAAAACAGTCCAGTGGAGCCTGAGCAATGGGTGTTGCCTTCTGACACACTTCCAGTGATGTCAGGGGGTGTGGCATATGCAAATAAGGTATGCTAATGAGCTCCTGCACCTCTTTTTCTACAAAATGACCCCTGATCGTATTCCAGCTTCATTCAGATGTTGTGTAATGGGTTTTAACACTCTCCGAATTCACAAGGCATCTGAAGGAACATCAGGGAAGATAAAGATATCCTCATTGATAAGCTTAAGACTGCCTTTCGTTTTAGCTTCCTGGAGTATGCGATTCTTAGTACGCAAATCTAAGAACTCCGCCAGAATGTCACGAGGTCCTCTACGATGATCTGAAGTGAGTGGTCCCAAACGATAGGCTCTAACCACCATCAGGGCTACCCCTTCTTCAAGTTGGAGGGTGGTGGCTAACCAAGAGGAAACACAGGTCGTCAGCTCAGTTGTCCTCTCCGACTGTTCCACAAATCCTCTGAATCTGAGGAAGCACTCTCTAGCTTTAAACTCCAGGGTAAAGATTCTCTCTCTTGCCCACGATTCATTGTGTTGCCATTTTCTGATGTACTCTTGATCAATGTTCCCTCTAAGCTGTGGAGTCTTGTGAGCAAAAAATCCACTTTGTGAGCTACTGGCATTAAAGTTGTGAGCGAGTGATTTGGCTACTGCATCAATTAGTTTGCTCTGGAGCCATCCTTCCTGAGCTAAGATGAAAATGTGTGAGCCAGAGGCTAAAAAACTGTGAGCTAGCTCACACTAACTCAGCTTAGAGGGAACCCTGCTCTTGATTAGTGATTGCTGTTTCAATCCTTCTGCATAGAAAGCTGAAGTGATTCCAATGCTCCCTCCAAGCTGTGGAGTCTCGTGAGCAAAAATGCTACTTTGTGAGCTACCGGCGTCAAAGTTGTGAGCGAGCCATTTGGCTACTGCATAAAGTAGTTTGCTCTGGAGCCCTCCTTCCTGAGCTAAGACAAAAATGTGTGAGCCGGAGGCTAAAAAACTGTGAGCTAGCTCACACTAACTCAGCTTAGAGGGAACACTGATTCCAACTGCTCCACCATCGGTTTAAGCATGTCATTTATATTTTCAAGCATTTCATTTTTAAAAGACCAAAGTAGTTCCTTTAAATCTTGTTTGGTAAGGTTTGCTTGTACAATCGTCTGACTCCTGTCTTCGGCGGCCATCTTGGAATTGGCCCTTTGGCTCCCTCTAGCTGCCCCGCCGTCCATTTCAGTGTTAAAAAAAGTTTTAAAGCCGGGAGTTTCAGCTTCCCCTGCCTTGACTCATGCTCCGCCAGTCTTACCCATATTCTGGGTGCTTATAAGCTCCACTGCTGCCTGTTATGTCGGAGGGGATCCAAGGGGAAGGTTAGAGCTTGTTTATCTGGCGTCCGCCATTTCCCAAGCGGATACCACACCCCCAATGATTCCATTCCTGACCCAATGTGCTTTGCATACGCCTTGAACTAAAACATGCGTCCTGTGCGTCTGCGCATCGGCACATGAGGACGCCTTCTGGCCCTGCCAAGCAAACACTGACCTGTCCTTCCTCAGCCTCCGTCCTGCCCTGGAGCAGCTGCAGCAAGCGAGTGGCTGTGAACCCCCCGGTAGAATCGATATACAGCACACCCTGCTTGAGGCTTTTGGAGACATTTGCTGCAATGTGGAGGCACGCCTAGAAACAGACAGCAGGAGAAAAATATGACGACCAAAAAGCAAGATCAAAATATTTAATTCAAAATGGGAAAGCAGTGTCTCTTGCCAGACGTTTCGCTCCAAAGTCTGCCTACCTGAGTTTTACCACTCCCAGGTGATCCCGTGAACTCCATCACCTCCCCAGTGTACAAGCCGCCATCCAGAAGCTTGTCTAAACTAAAAGAGGAACAGATGAGAAACCAAACAGAATTGGGAATACCTTTATCCCTTGCAAAGGGGATCATTGAGAAGAAGAAGAAAAGAGATCAGATTTATACCCCTCCCTTCACTACCCAAGGGAGTCTCAGAGCAGCTTACAAACTCCTTTCCCTTCCCCTCCCCACAACAGACACCCTGTGAGGTAGGTGGGGCTGAGAGAGCTCTGACAGAATCTGCTCTTTTTCAAGAACAGCTCTTATCAGAACTATGGCTTGCCCAAGGTCATCCAGCAGGTGCAAGTGGAGGAGTGGGGAATCTAACACGGTTCTCCCAGATTAGAGTCCGCACACTTAACCACTACACCAAACTGGCTTGGTTTGCTTCACCTCTATTCATTGCAATGAATTTCCAGTAAAAATCAGAAGACACCACTGGCCATTATTCTCTACATCGTGGGAACACTCCACCCTTTGGCATCTTTGTGACCAAAGCCCTAGAAGGATACAAGGTCCAATTTGAGATCATAATTGTCAATAAGGACCTGGGTGGGACTGAACCTCCTTGCCTTTTGCTCCCCGTAGACAAGATGGCAGTGGAGCTCTTGAGTTCTTCGTAGACATCGGCACCGTTGACAGGGAAGGAAGAAAACTGAGCCAGCAACACACGCCGAACAGCAACCAAGGCCTTAAAAAAAAACGAAGGCAGACCAAAGTTGAGCTCAGGTCTTAGACCAGAAGGGCTCCAACCAAAGCATAGACTTCTGGGGTGAAACGGTACTAGGAATGTAAAGAACAAAGATTATCCTAGTCAATATCCTGCCCAAGAGACCATCTGTTAATGAGGAGGGGCTCACAACCCACTGGCACAGCAACTGCCTGGCATATCAGGGTTTAGCCCTGTCATCTCCACCCAGATATGGATCTTGGCCCCGTTCTATTAGCCAACTTTCTCAGGAACAATTTCTGAATATTATTTATGAACTTAAAGGGTATAATTTGCCACTAGGACCTGTAGTCACGTTGCCCTATTATCTAAAAGACTGTGTGTGTCTTAGCCACAGGTAGGAAGCAAGAGTTAGTTTATTATTAGTTTCTCTAACAGCCAGATTCCCAATCTTTAGTAGTACGCAGGACCTCAGCAGAGTTCCTCTTGCTCTGGAACTCAGTCAACAAGACAAAAACTGTAATGCATGCTGAAAAACACAATTGTGGCCACGGGCACACGGGCAGGAAAATGCGGGGGGGAAGCGTGGCTGTTTGCCCCGAAGCAAAATAATGCGCGGTTGTGCCAGCAGACGTACCGTGGAGGTCCCGTGGTAGGGGGGAGGTGCCGAGCACACCACAATCCTGCGCCGCGGCAAAGAAGCGGTGCGGCAAATGGGTGTGTTTTTTCTCCGGACACCAAAGTGTGTGCATGCCTTGTTGGGTGCTCATGTGCATCCCATGGACAGTTGGGGGGAAAAAACCCTTTATACGAGGGGGCATGGGCGGGCGCCGGAACTACCACCGGAAACCCGATCAGACATCCGCCCTTGCCCCGCAGTTACCGGAAACTAGTACCTCCGAGGTACTAGTTTTAGCAGGAAGCCTCGGGTTCGCCACGGGAGCTCTACGCTTCCCAGATGTGGCGGTGAGATCGCGCCCGGAAAATCCGCCTATCTTCTGTCTCTCTAGCATGCCTAATGCTCCGTGTGGCCGCAGCCTGTAGTAAGACAGCGTGTTTCAGTGGCCAACACTCACCTTGTAGGATAAAGAACATTTCCGGGCAATCATCTCCAGATCTGATGAGACAAGATCCATCACTACAAAGAAAAATTTGAGGGAGAGAAACAAATTGACATAATAATACAATTACTGTGTTAGACGTATCCCCTGCTATGGCAGATATCTGCCCTACTGATTATTTTTGTGTGCATTCTATTTTATGTAAATATTTATACCCACTTTCCCCTTGTGGCCCAAAGCCATGTATATAACCAAGATTAAAAGCATAAAAAATACGATAAAATAAACATCAACCCACCTCTCACCCCAAATCCCAACAGTTTAAAGCCCATGAAAGGTTCTCAAGAATAAAACAGCTTTACAGTGCCTCCTAAAATATTCTGAAGATAGCACACTCTCCCACCTCCTCAAGGCAGACCTGACCCCTCTGCAAACTGGAATATCTTAAAACAAAAAATAAAATTACGCTTAAAAAAAAAGTAATAAAGCAATTTGGGATTTGATTTCAACATGCATTAGAGAACAACAACAGCAGAGTGTTCTGTTGCCTACGAGGGGGGGGGGAAATACAATTCAAGAAGTTGTGGGTTCAGATCTTGTTTCTGACATGGATTAATCCAGTGGCACCTTAAGCAAGCCCCTCAGTCTCAGCCTCCCAATCTGTAGTAGGACAAGGTGGGTCATGTATACCACCGTGAAATCCCCATTGTAACAGTAGTGGAAAATTTAGTTTGGATTCAAGCCACTGTCTCCAGTTAATGGTAGCAAATCTTGGAAAAGGCCTTTCACTGCCTGAATCCTTGGAAAACTGCTATCAGTCAATAAATAATATTGAGCTAGATAGCCAAGGGGTTTGAATCAGTAGAACGCTGATTTATTGGGTCATGTACTCTGACCAGCAGGGGCGTAGACTTTCAATTTTTTGGGGGGGGGGCTGTCAGAACCCACAGCTAACAACGAAGTACACGCATTCAGGAACGGTTATACTTTTATTGCAAAGCTATAGATGCAATAACACAGGCACTGTTAGGAATGGCCACAGCCAGTAGAGCCTAATAGGATATAGGGTTTTTGTATGCACCCCGCCATGGCATTGGCCAATTAGGCACCCTCCCGCGCACGGGATAAGTCAGGCAACCGTTAGGTGGCTAAAGCTGAGAACTCGAAGTCTCCCACGGTACATAGGAGCTCTCCAGACAACACACCCTCCTCCTGCACATCTGTAGAGATAAGCGTTTCAGCAAAGGCATAACAGCAGGGATAGGAATGCAATAGCAATTAACAAGACACAGAATGAACTCCCCAACCCCCAGGGGCATTGCTATGCTAGGTCCTTAGAAGAACTGAGGCCCAGCGACATCATAGGGAGGAGCCAGTGACATCACAGGCCATTGTCACTATCTGTGGAGGTGGAGCCATGTGGGATTTAGGGGGGGCTGGGAACCCATGGGAACCCCCACAGCCATGCCCCTGGGCCTGGAAATGCATGGGAACCCCCACAGCCATGCCCCCAACCCAGGAAAAGGTGGGAGTTGTCCAGTGGTTATAGTGGTATCTCAGCGGTCTCCTGCTGTGTCTTTTTAAAATTCACTTTTAGAATAGTCACTTTGAGATCTGCAAATATAGATACCATATGCATAAGATAAACAAATGGTCACAAGTTTGGCAGTAAGGAAGGCAACACAGAAAAGCCTGTAAGGGAACATTTTAAAAGTTTTCCTGCACATTCATTTACAGGAGTCTGGTTTCTGCCTTATTCCTAAGGGTGACTTTGTACTGAAATGTACTAAATTACGGCATCACAGATTGCTAGGGATTGTCATTCCACTCTGGGGGCTGTCATTCCAGTCCCAGAGTCGCCTATCTGGGCCCAAAGCTCTTAATGGAAAACTCATTCCGCATTTTCTTTGCAACTTTTTTTGTGCTGCAATGTATTTCAGTGGAGCCCATGCAAGTCAACTGGCATTCCTGGCTCCCATTATTTCCAATCGTCCTTCAAGCCTCTCCCATTGTTTCCAATGGGCAATTCTGTCATTACTTTTATACATCCCAGTCAGTTGCCCCTTTGAAACTGCACTGCACCATTTTAAGTAACGGCAAAATGAAGAGCACAAACATGTACAGAGTGTTCATTTCTTGCCAATATTCTCTCTGGGCTGCACACAGGGCAAAAGGAAATTTTAAAAGGCCTCTGACCTGCATGCCCCCCCCCCATCTTGTTCATGAAGATGGGCTTACCATTTAAAAATGAAATGAAAATTGAAAGTAGAGTTTAGGAGTGGTTGAAGCACACACATCCCTCCACTACCATGAAAAAAACAACTTTCAATCAAGGATATATAAACCCAAGTAAAATAAAATAGAGACACAATTTTCCCCCAAATGCAAATTGAAGCCCAGTAAGTATGTTGGGCTCAACAGAGGCTTGTAGTCTGACTATTGTTATATTGAAAGTGGGTGGAGACAGACAGGATTAAGGACCTTTCTTTTCCAACAGACACCAAACATATTCAAGGATTGATATGTTCTGAATATCGTAAACCTTAGTTATTAACCTAGAGCGTGCAAAGATACAACCAAAAACCTGATGGATCCAGCAGCCATTCCTGTTGCAAGGAATGTTATCAAATCTCTTTCCCCGCTCAGGTTTTCCCGTCTCCAGAGATGTGTCTTCCTAAAGATTCTTTAGCATTTGGTACATCCACATATATGCCTGAAGAAGGAAGGGGGATGTTTAACCATCCCACTGACTATCCTGCTAGCTTAATTAGCATTTGTAAGAAGGTGAGCCTGACTTCCTTCTTTCTAGCCCAGAGGGAAAAACCCACAGGGGAAAGGTTTAAACCCAATATTGCCTGGCCCTGGTTTCCCAGGGGAGGCTAAATCTTCCCCGGAAAAATTCGGGGAAGGCCCAAGCCCCCCCCCCCCCATAGTTTACGCCTATGCTGATCAGACCAACACCTGATGCTGGTTGCCACCCACTTAGTATCCATGGCTCCACCACTTGACCATGTGTTTTGAGAGTCACAACCAAGGATTCTTAATTACAACTCTAAAATACAAAGATCTTAATCTTCTGGTCCGATACAAACCCTATTTAATACAGACTTTATTTAGCATACTTCTTATCCAGAGAGCCAGTTTGGGGCAATGGTTAGGAGCGTGGACTCTAATCTGGGAGAACCAGGTTTGATTCCCCACTCCTCCACTTGCACCTGTTGGATGACCTGGGGCAAGCCATAGTTCTGTCAGCCCCACTTACCTCACAGGGTGTCTGTTGTGGGAAGGGGAAGGGAATGGAGTTTGTAAGCTGCTCTGAGACTCTGAGTGAAGGGCGGGGTATAAATCCAATCTCTTCTTCTTCTGTTTTTCTCCCTAATGGGGACCCAATTACATCCATTCATTTAGACTGTAAGCCGTTTAGAGCAGGGACCCAGCTCTCTCAGTTGTATTATTTTCTGAACCACCATGGACTTTGATGGTGCTATACAAATATTATTTAAAAGCATTTTAAAAAGAAGAGTAGGTTTTTATACCCGCTTTTCTGTACCCTAAGGAGTCTTAAAACAGCTTACAATCACCTTCCTGTTCTCTCTCCACAACAGGCACCTTGTGAGGGCTGAGAGAGGGCTGAGAGAGTTCTGAGAGAACGATGACTGGCCCAAGGTCTCCCAGCAGGCTTCATGTGGAAGAGTGGGGAAGCAAAGTCCAGATTAGAAGATGCCACTCTAAACCACTACACCATGCTGACTCTCATGGTGGTTTAAAGAGGGCTGTGGGCAACGTTCCCTCTAAGCTATGGAGTCCTGTGAGCAAAAATTCCACTTTGTGAGCTACTGGCATTAAAGCTGTGAGCAGGTGATTTGGCTACAGCATCAATTAGTTTCCTCTGGAGCCCTCCTTCCTGAGCTGAGACAAAAAGGTGTGAGCCAGAGGCTAAAAAACTGTGAGCTAGCTCACACTAACTCAGCTTAGAGGGAACACTGGCTGTGGGACATCTGCAGGGTTGCCTGTAAACTTTAAATACACCTTTCCCCCAAATTGGACACAAAGTTCCTTCCTATTTTTCCTCTCCTCCTAAGGAGGTCCAGTCTTTACCTGTTCTGACACCGTTGTCCTTCAGCTGTTGGACCATCTCAGCCGTGAGGCCAAGGCAGAGTCCCACACGGAGGATCATGATTCTGCTGGTATTTCAGCCTAGACAGGAAAACACGGGGTACTGAATGGCTTTGGGACCCCCAAGAAACGAGACCAGGTGAAGTCCACACTGACACCAACACACACACAAAAATCACACTGCTGTTCGACGCTATTAATTATACCTTGAATCAATTGTACAATTTGTCGGGAGATCTGTAAATTGAATCTCCCAGTATTTTTTTAAAGGAAACAGAGACCCAGATAAGATCACAGTGTGGATTAGGACTGCAATGTAGGGGCAAAAGGGGTACCATACAAGCCTCCTCTCCCATATGGGTTCCCCAATCAAGAGTAACTCCCTCCCCTCCCAAGTGGATTATAAAGATAGGACAATAGTTACATCAGAAATCAATCCAACTTGGGCATGTTGTAGGTTATCTTTGATAAATTAGTTTAAATGTTATTCCTTCCTTTGTTATGATGTCTTGTATAAACTTGTATTAAGGGAATTAAAAGCAAAATAAAATATTTTTTTTTAAAGTGTAACTCCCTCCCCCAAAGCAGCTGCAGCCCCATACTTTTCCAGCCAGGGACCCAATTGTAACACCATGCCACAGAGAAAACTAATTCACATTAAACTTTTTATTTATTTATTGTCTCTGCTGTTTTTGCAGCCAGTCGTAAACAGCAAACCCTCATTAAATACACTTGTGAATGCACCCATTTCCCACACAGCCAGCACAATTTGTTTTTATTTACTTCACTTGTACCCCATCTTTCTCCCCAATGGAGACCCAAAGCAGCTTCATTCTCTCCTCTCCTCCATTTTATCCTCACAACCACCCTGTGAGGCGAATTAGGCTGAGAGAGTGTGACTGGCTCAGGGTCGCCCAGCGAGCTTCCACGGCAAGAGAGGGGGTTCGAACCTGGCTCTTCCAGATTCTAGTCGCTTCCCTCAGAGTAAGCCCCAAGCCCCTCTGAAACGACCTGAGCACGATTCTGAGCAGACGTGCTTAGGGCAGCAATGTAGGGTAAAAAAAAATAATCCAGATCAAGTTTCCAGCGCTCGCGGAGGCCTAGTTCTCACACAGGAAGTCAACCTGTGGCTGGCCTCTGCCCCTTTAACCTGAAGTGGGTGGATTTCACTGGCCAGCTCCACCACACACCAAAATGTTAGGTGAGCACAAGGGGGGTGGGGGGGTGTTACAAGCTTTCTCCTTGACAATTCACTTTTCTATGTGCAGGGATTGAGGGTGGGGGATCAGGAAGGGCACTCCAAGGCCTGAGGTGTAGCTCAGGAACCGGGGAGACTACCTGCATGAAGACAGACCAAGATGGGTAGCTGCTGTTTTATTCTGTCTGTAGCAGCAGTAAAGAGCAGGAGTCCAGGAGCACCTTCAAGAGGAACAAAATTTGTGCCAGGGGATGAGCTCTCCTGAGTCACTGCTCCCTTCTTCAGATACTTGAAGAAGTGAGCAGATACCACTGAAGAAGGGAGCGGTGACTCAGGAAAGCTCCTCCCCTGCCCCAAATTTTGTTAGTCTTGAAGGTGCTCCTGGACTCCTGCTTCTTCTTTTTTTACCTGCATGAGAAAGAGGCTTCAGTCAAGCGTCTCTTCGGAAACAGCACTTAATTTAAAAACAGAGCATAAAGAAAGCGCCTCCCGCGAGCAATAATAATATCGATAGCAATAATAATATGCGCTTACCAATGTTCCCTTTAAGCCGTGGAGTCTTGTGAGCAAAAATCCTACTTTGTGAGCTACTAGCATTACAGTTGTGAGCGAGCGATTTGGCTACTACATAAATTAGTTTCCTCTAGAGCCATCCTTCCTGAGCTGAGACAAAAATGTGTGAGCTGGAGGCTAAAAAAACGGTGAGCTATCTAACACTAACTCAGCTTAGAGGGAACACTGGCGCTTACTACTTTCTGAACAGACGCTGATTTTTGCAAAGCAGCAAAAAAAATGGGGACAGAAAGGCATGCAACAGACAACACCAAGTTAAAAGAACTTTCAGCTACCTGGCCTGCTTGCGAAAGCACAAATGCATTAACAAGACCCGGCTACCTGCTTTCCTTCCGTAGTGCTAAAGCCTCCACTTATTCCCCTCCGTGCAACTCCGCGTCTCTTTCTTGCACCTCTCTATAGCATGTTTTGTTCCTAGACTGGCGAGCTCGCCTCATCCACCCACTCATGCTTTGGTCCTTTAGCGCCACCTGCTGGAAATACAAAGAATTCCTTCCAATAGGCGTGTGAAGACACGAGATCATCTGAGCGGCCGCCGGCGAAAGCTCGTGCCGGAATGATAAGCCACCCGGACGTCTGTTTTATTTTGAACAAAGAGAGGACAGCGCTAGGTTGTATTACCACTAGGGGCTTCTGTACACATGCATATACATACATACAAGAAAATGAACCATAATGGAATCGCGACCAGATCAAACCAGAGCGTAGAACCTCCATGCTCAGGGGCAGTATACCGCTGAATGCCAGTTCCTAGCAGCCACACCCAGGGGCTCCAGGGGAAATAGTTTGAGCTCTGTGTCTGCCTGTTTACTGTTTTTAAAAAAAATCAAGGAAGATAGGTGTTTCTTTCAGTCAGAGAGATATAATTGTCCATCCGACATTAAATTAGGGTTGCCAGCTCCAGGTTGGGAAATAACTGAAGCTTTTGTGGGCCGTTTTCAAAGCAGCCATTTTCTCTAGATCGTTGTCAGCTGAAGATCAGTTGTAATCCCAGATCTCCAGCCACTACCTGGAGGCTGGCAACACTGTAGGTTGTCAGAAACTGCCTTGCCACACTCTACCTGGGGCCTCCCAGAATTACTGTCCACATGCCTGTGGCCAGGTGACAGAGATCAGTTCCCCTGAAGAAAACGGCTGCTTTGGAGGGTGGACTCTATGGCATTTTAACCCATTGACGTCTCTCCCCTCCCCAACCCCTGCCCCCCCCCCCATCTCCAGTAATTTCTCAGCCTGGAGTTGGCAACCCTCCATATGCTTGAGTTTCCCCTCATCGTCAAAGTGATACCCTATTTTCTGGTCCCTGTCCCTGATAAACTACTCCCTCTCTTTTGTCCTTATTTTCATGAGGGTGGGGGATGCCTTGTTAGAGAATGTCATTATTGTGGATTACTAGTGCTGTCACAGCCTTGGCCTGGATAGCCCAGGCTCGTCTGATTTAGTAAGAAAGCCATAGCAACTGTACAGAATAAAACAAAAATAAAACAAAAAAACCCCCAGCAACACACATTTAAAATTATCAAATTTGTATATAGGTCGACAGTTATCAGCAGTAAACTAATTAAACTCAGGGAGATTTGTTTTCTTAATCACCGCAGCTAGAAAGGAAGCCACTATAGCCGTGGTTTGATTGTCAGGGAAGTTATCAGACAATAGCAGTGAAACTGCCCAAGGAAGGAGGGGAAGCTTTGCTTTTCTCATAACGGGAATGATGTATCTCTCTCTTTCCTTATTCCACTTAGGGCAGAAAAGCATTATATGATCCATAGTTTCTATCATCTCTTGTCCACAATCACAAACACGTTCCGAAAATGGAAGTCCCAAGAAATGACCAGAGAGCACCTTAGAGGGGAAGGAGTTAAGTCTCGCCAAGGTGAACGCTCTGCGTTGTCTTGGGATCTTTAAAGTGTAGCAATATGCCGGAATAGCCTCGGGGGGGCATCAGATTTAAGAAGCTAAGCAGGGCCAGCCCTGGTCAGTATTTGGATGGGAGACCACCAAGGAATACCAGTACACAGAGCCAGGCAACGGTAAAGCACCTCCGAAACATCTCTTGCCTTGAAAAGCCCTAATGGGTAGGGTTGCCATGTCCCCGCTGGCCACTGGCAGGGGAGATAGGGATGTGGGGTTGCGAGATCCAGGTTGGGAAACTCCTGGAGATTTGTGGGGGGGGGGGATCTGGGGAGACGAGGGACCTCAGTGGGGTCCGATGCCCTAAAGTCCACCCTCCAAAGCATCCGTTGTCTCCAGGGGAACTGACCTCTGTAGTCTGGAGATGAGTTGTAATGCTGGGGGGTCCCCCGGTCCCACCTGGAGGCTGGCACCCCTACTATGGGGTCACCATAAGTCGGCTACGACTTGATGGCAAAAGAGAAAGGAGTTGTCATTCTTCCTAAGTAAGACCACAGTGTCGCAATGGGATTTGGAACCTGGAGCAAGTTCTCGAAGTTACTGGAGACCCGCCGGCTGTTGCAGCTGCTGCTGGGATTCTTCCCCCCCCCCCCCCCCCCCCGGGGAGGGAAGCCATTTGTTCCGTCATCTCAAATATCTGACACATCCTTAAATAGAATGGGAAAGGGGTCTGCACACTTCTTCGGCAGGGTGAGCGGCCCTCGGAGCCTTTGCGCATTTGCCATTTAAAAGTCAGCTGTCTAGTTTTGCTGTGTCCTGATGCAGCTGTTGACACGCTCGTTTCAGGGAATGGTTGAGATGTGTGATTTATTCCTGATTTAAAGGCGAGGTGCTCCTCTGGAAGCTAGACCCTCACCCCTATGGTCTCACTCACTGTGCCGCAGTCCTTGGCTCGTGACCACTTCATTGAGCTATATATAAACATACAAATCCAGGAGGGCAGACTTTATCAGTGTGCTACGAGGGAGGAGACGGTGCAGGCCGTGCGCTCGGCGAAGGAAAACTCATCCGGCTAGTGAACGTTCTGCTGTCAAGGTGAGGAAGGTTTGGGGGAGAGAGGAGCATGGACTGGGAGTTTATAAGAAAAGCATGGAATAAAAACCAATTGTATGATTTGTTGGTGCGTTAAGCAGTATTCCCTCTAAGCTGAGTTAGAGTGAGCTAGCTCACAGTTTTTTAGCCTCCAGCTCACACATTTTTGTCTCAGCTCAGGAAGGGATGGCTCCAGAGCAAACTAATTAATGCAGGAGCCAAATCGCTTGCTCCCAACTTTAATGCCAGTAGCTCACAAAGTAGAATTTTTGCTCACGAGACTCCACAGTTTAGAGGGAACATTGGCGTTAATTATTATTGCCAGGGGTAGCATTTCCCCACCACCACCACCACCACATTGGCCATGGCAGGTGACTGTGATAAATCCCAGAGGCCCTTTGAAGCTGCCCAAATATGGAGAGGGACTGTAGCACTGGCCTGAGAGCTCGTAAGTGACTGAGAGCAGACCCTGGGAAGTGCCTGGTTCACGTTCTGGCTGCGCCAAAAGCTCATTAAGTGAGCGATTCTCAATTGCCACGTTTATCCCTCCAACCTGCAGCGTGGGAATAAATAATGCTTGCCTTCCAGTTGTCGGGGATGTTATCATGACCACCTATCCTGTCTCACGGTTCCTGCTTATTGTACTCCACCCACTTTAAGAGAGCCAGTTTGGTGTAGTGGTTAAGTGCGCGGACTCTAATCTGGGAGAACCGGGTTTGATTCCCCACTCCTCCACTTGCACCTGGCTGGATGACCTTGGGCAAGCCATAGTTCTGCCACAGCTCTTCTTGAAAAAGAGCAGTTTCTGTCAAGAGCTCTCTCAGCCTAGGCAGGGTGTCTGTTGTGGGGAGGGGAAGGGAAAGGAGATTGTAAGCTGCTCTGAGACCCCTTTGGGTAGTGAAGGGCGGGGTATAAATCCAATCTCGTCGTCTTCTTCTTCTTTAATTTGCTTCTTCTTTAATGTAGAGAGCCAGTTTGGTGTAGTGGTTAAGTGCGCGGACTCTGATCTGGGAGAACCGGGTTTGATTCCCCACTCCTCCACTTGCACCTGCTGATGTGACCTGGGGCCAGCCACAAGCTCTGGCACAGCTGTCCTTGAAAAAGAGCAGTTTGTGTCAGAGCTCTCTCAGCCCCACCCACCTCCCAGGGTGTCTGTTGTGGGGAGGGGAAGGGAAAGGAGTTTGTAAGCCGCTCTGAGACTCCGAGTGAAGGTTGGGGTATAAATACCAACCTCCTCCTCCTCCTCCTCTTTAGCAGAGCTAACTGATAGATTTAGGGGACTCCCACAGGAGCTGAGGTTACATCCATGTAGAGCTCAGATTATTGGATCTAGGACACATTTTCTGTTTTCCTGTAAAATGTATGCTGAACGTAAGAGGTGATGCATCAGCTTCATGTAGGGCTGCCAGCTCTGGATTGTTAAATTCCTGGAGATTTTTTTTTTTTTGGGGGGGGGGAGCCTGGGGAGGGCAGGGTTTGGGGAGGGAAGAGAACTCCGTGGGATAAGGTACCATAGAATCAGAGGCAGAGTAACCATTAAGCAGACGAAGCACGTGCTTAGGGCACCAGGGCCAAAGGGGGCACCACAAAGTTGGGAAAAGGGTGAAAAGCTTCGTTTGTACAGTCTATTGTGTTATCATATGAATAAATTTTTATATTGCTGCAACCTGCATTGTATATCTTGTCAGATCAACAACTAAAATGGACTGGGTCAGTGTGGAAAGCAGGGGGGGCACCAAGATTGGTCAGTGCTGAGGGCACCAGTGAGCCTTCATCCGGCCCTGCATAGAATCCAACTGCCAGAGCAGCCATTCTCTCCGGAGGAACTTATCTCTTTTACCAGGACAGAAGCACAAGAGGGGAGGGCAAGAATGTGGAAATCCCACCCCCACCCCTAGGTTTATACTTTGAAAGGGTGTAGACTTTCCAATTTCCCGGGGGGGGGGGGCTGGGCCAGAGGCATTGCTGTGCTAGGAGCAAGGGTGGCTCCCGGGGGAGGCTGAGCACTTTCCTGAAAATTTCGGCGGGGGCTGAAGCCCCGCCGCCCCCACGAAGATTGCGCCTAGCTCTCTTAAAGTTCAATTTTTAAAAAGCAGGGTGAGAAGTCTTTTTAATACAACAGTCTTAGTAATAACTACCACCAAAACAATAAGTTCTAGGGTGAGTGTAAGTATATCATTCACTAGGTTGGTAAAACAATACTTCTATTCAGGGCTTTTTTTGTAGAAAAAGCCTAGCAGGAACTCATTAGCATAATAAGCCATACCCAACAGCAGAAACTCATTAGCATATCAGGCCACACCCCTGACAGCACCGCTCATTAGCATATTAGGCCACACCCACATGTTACCAGAAGTGTGGTCATCCAGCCACACCCACCTTTTGCTTCTTATTCTGTTTACTTTGTTTGTTGTCAAAACCCAGGGGTTTTTTTTGTAGCAGGAACTCCTTTGCATGTTAGGCTACACACCCCTAATGTAGCCAGTTCCAATGAGTTTCTGCTGTTGGGTGTGGCCTGTTATGCTAATGAGCTCCTGCTGCGCGTGGCCAACTCAAGAGCCAGCCGGAACTCCGTTCCTGTGCGTTCCTGCGCAAAAATAACCCTGCTTCTATTCTGACCAACCAAGATTCCCATGACAATTTGTAAGCTTTCAAGACAAACATCTATTTATTTATGCCCCACTTCTCTCCCCGATGGGAACCCAACGCAGCTTATCACAGTTCTTCCGCTTCTCCACTTTATCCTCATAACAACCCTGTGAGGTAGGTTAGACTGTCTATGTGTGCATGACTTACCCAAGGTAGGGTTGCCAGCCCAGCACTGGCAAACCTGGGGAGATGGGGGGGTCATGGTAAGTGGCATCATGCAGGTACCACGATGTGACTTCCAGGGTTGCCATCCATAGTGTTACCAGCAATTCCTAGAGTGGAGTGACATCACTTCCAGGTCGTCCCTGGAAGTGACATGACATGATCAAAGCAATGGCAATTTCCCCCCTTCCTTCTAGCTGCCAGAATGGTGGTGGGCAACAGGTGCTGGGGGGCAGGAGATCCTCCCACCCAGTGGGAACCTTAGAAAAAAAACAAGAGATCACAGTGCGAAATACAAACCAGAAATACAATACACTGTGATTTTAAAAAAAAAACGCATTAACCATTATCCACTACACCAAAGATTGAACAAACTCAAATGTCTGCAGAGTGCAGTAGTAGGAAATATTTGCTTGTTTTCAAATCTTCATAAATGGTTAGACTGGTAGAGCTTCATTATGTTTTAGGATTTTCCTTCAGCATATCAAGAACTAAACTTCAACCGATGAAGATTGTCGAAATGGGATTTCGTATGGATTACTGTCCCTACTTCTGCAAACATTTCCTACAACTGCAAACATTTTTGTTAATGTTTTGGCTATTTATTATTTGGCCACATTTTGTAATTTTTGTAGATGTTCAACATCTTTTTGTCACGTGATCAATCTTTAGTGTAGTAAATAACTGTTACTGTAGGTTTTTTTTATTGTATTCCCAGTGAGAACCTGGAATCCTTGTTTTCATCATGAACTCAAAAATGACATCACAAAAAATGACATCTGACTCAACACCCTAGGATTCACCTGTGTGGATCCTAGAGTGTTGCACCAACACAGCGACATCACTTCCAGGTTCGTGCCAGAAGTGGCATCATGACATTAGCACAACACCACTGCTCCAGAGAGTTTTTGCAGGAGCAGTGAGGCCCAGAGCAGGATCTGTCCTTCAAGATCATTGGCCCATCATGGTTTTCCTCTGACTTGCAGCTGCTACCCAGTGTCTCGGGCAGAGAGGGGTGCTGCCCTTCAACTGGAGATGGCAGGGACCAACAGAGAAGGAAGTTGGACAAAACCCAGGGGTCGTTTCGTAGAAAAAGAGCTAGAGGAACTCATTAGCATAACTCATTAGCATATGCCACACACCCTGACATCACCGGAAGTGTGTCATAAGGCCACACCCCCTGACATCACCGGAAGTGTGTCATAAGGCCACACACCCCGCCCCCAATGGCCCCGGCCGCCGGCGGCGGCCTTGCAGCTCCACTGCCGAACACCATGAGGGGCCCGGCGGTGGACCTGCAAGGCTGGTGGGAGTGCAAGGAAGCCCCGTGAAGGCTCTCCCTGGCCCCAGGCAGGCAGGGATGGGGAGAGGCAGGGAGGAAGCAACTTACCCTCCCTCTTCTCCTGCCTCCTCCTGGCTGAATGAGGGCCTGAAGCGGGGCGGCCGGAAGCAGGGGGCGGGGCTTCGTCATGTGCCCCACCCCACATACCTCACCCGGGGGAACTGCGATCCCCCGCGATCCCCCCCGAAATGACCTCTGACAAAACCACAAACTGTGGAAGCGCCCTCCATTTGAAAAGCGTTCCTGCTCAACTGCTGTAGTATCAAAAGCTGCATTGAAAGGCCCTAGATGTTCTTTGAAATCCCTCCTGTTCTGAGACTGATAATGTTGGCACCTTTTCCTAGATGGAAGACCCTGTGCAGCTGAAGGATGAAGGGAATAAATATTTCCAAGCCAACGACTACGAGAACGCAATTAAAAGCTACTCAAAAGCGCTGAAACTCGCCAAAGACAAGGCACTCCAGGCTGTCTTGTACCGAAATCGGGCCGCTTGTTTTCTGAAAAAGGTGAGGCTACCAGAGGGGAAAGGAATACTCACAAGCAGGTACAGAAACCAACATTTGTTATTTATGAAAGACCATCGTTTGTCACAGCTGGGGTGTGTGTGTGTGTGCATGTGTGTGTGTGTGTGTAAAGTGCCATCAAGTCACACCCGACTTCTGGCAACCCCAGCAAGGGGCTTTCAAGGCAAGTAAGAAGCAGTGGCGGTTGGCCATTGCTTTCCTCTGCAGTCTTACCCGGTAGTCTTATCTACTGGAGGCCACCTGCTGTCAATCATGCAGCTGAATGGGAAGATGGTCATCAAGCAGAGGGCATAAGACCAACAGAAAAGCCCTGCTCGATCAGACCAGTGGTCCATCTGGTCCAGAATCCTGTTTCATGCAGTGGTCAACCAGCTTCCTTAAAAGGCCCCCAAGCAAGGGATGCAGAGATGGACAGTGCCTTCCCCTGTACTCACCTCTTGTCCAGCTCCTCAGCAACTGGACTTCAGAGTTATACCACGTACAAGCATATAGACATCTGATCCTTTAAAGCCTTCTGGTATTACATTCAATAAAAACAATTCTGGTACAAAAGGAATATTTATCGCTAACATTTTCTGTAACATCTCATGTATCCATGCCCAATATTTCTTAGTTTTTGTACACGACCACCACATATGAAAAAAAACAACCAGTACTTTGTAATAATCACAGAACTGGCTTTTGTCTCTGCTGCTATACCACGAAGTCAGCATTTTCACTGCTAGTGTTAAGTCGCTCACTTAACAAAGCAGTCGGAGGATGATTCACCAAGAACACAACTTTATTCTTCAACTCGAACACAACTCCAACAGGGATCAACATCTGATAGCCAGAACAGCCTTTACATTGCAGCTGTCCTGCTTTTAAACATTCCCGGCTAATGTAGCCACACCCACTGTACAAATACCAACCAATAAGGTTGTTCACATAAGGACCAATCACGGATGTTCCCGCTCAGGGAGCTTGCTTGAAAGTGATTGGTTAGGTGCTTCCTGGGCTAGTAACACGATTGGATGGATTTGGATCCTAGCCCAGGACGAAGCTTTACATTACACTTCAATTAGATGTTTCACAACATATCGTGCATTCAAGGCAGCTTTGAATACACTACAGCTAGAAAGAATCCTGATGTACGTATTGAACCCCAAAGGAGACCTCCTTGTCAAGGGTTCAAAATGGAAAAGGTTAGTCTAGGGGAGGAGACTCTAGTTTACATCAAACCCAAGTAGCCGGATCGGTCTGCAGTAGAATAGTGACACCTGAGTCCAGTAGCACTTTAGAGGTCAACCAGACTGTGGGGGAATGAGCTTACAAGAGTCAAAGCTCCAAGTGATGCTAGTGTGAAGCTTCAGAATCACTAATGACGATCTTTCTTCTTCCCAAATTTGCAGGAGAGCTATGCCCAGGTGGCATCAGATGCATCTAGAGGTAGGTTTGAAAACGGATCCGGATTTGTGAGATTTGACCTAGAGGCGTTTTGGCTAGCCGCTTGCTGTTGGCTTACCGATAAGGTGACCAACGACACGGGACAAGAGCCCACCAAAAAAAGGAGAATGGTGTCACAAAATTTGCATGTGATAGGGATGCCAACCTCCAAGTGGGGCCTGGGGATCCCCCGGAATTACAGCTCATCTACCAGACTACCGAGATCAGTTCCACTGGAGAAAATGGAGGCCTTTGGAGGGTGGATTCTGTGGTATTGTACCCCACTGAGGCCCCTGTCCTCCCCAGGCTCCACCTTTGAATCTCCAGGAGTTCCCCAACCTGGAGCTGACAACCCTACACACACACCCCCACTGGCAGCCTGGGGGGACCTGGAAACCTGTACATTCAAAGCTGCAAATTTACACATTATTACAGTAAACAGAAATACAGGTCTTCGTAGCACGAGGCCGGCTCTGTCTGGGCAGTGAACAGAGCTCAGCTCCTTGAGTGACAACTTGTCAGTCAAATCTCTACGGAAAGTGTATTGGGTCATAATTTAACCAGACCCACTTCAACCAGTTCTACTGGACTGACTGAAGCAGTACCCAGACATTCCAGAGGACAAGAATCCAAAAAGAGGGCTGTCCTTTGCAAAAGAGGGCCACCACCGTGCTTATGGATGGATAGGCAAAAGGCCTGCTTCTGCAGTATTTGTCTCAGGGCCCGGTATCTGTACTACAGACTGACCACGTTACCGCCACCAGTGTTCCTTCTAAGCTGCGTTAGTGTGAGCTAGCTCACTGTTTTTTAGCCTCCAACTCACATGTTTTTGTCCGAGCTCAGGAAGGATGGCTCCAGAGTGAACTAATTTATGCCGTAGCCAAATCGCTCGCTCACAACTTTAATGCCAGTAGCTCATAAAGTAGAATTTTTGCTCACAAGACTCCACAGCTTAGAGGGAACATTGACCACCCCCCCCCACCACCCCGCTGTTTCCCACCAGCTATCGATATCGATCCAGCTGACATCAAGGCCTTGTATCGGCGCAGCCATGCTCTCGAGAAGCTGGGCAAGCTGGACCAGGCCTTCAAAGACATCCAAAGGTGTGCCTCGATTGAGCCCCGAAACAAAAACTTCCAGGAGACCCTTCGCCGTTTGGGAGCCAACATCCAGGAGAAGGTAAGTGCCGAGGGACCAGGAGCTGAGGAGGGCTGGAAGAACTAGAAGCATTTACAGCCCAGAAACTGCTTTCCTTTGGCCCATCTTGCTGCTCTCATGAGGCCTCTCAGTATAAGGTTGGCAACTTGGCAACTGCCCAGTGGGCCCTGGAGATCCCCAAGAATTACAACTGATTACGCTCCAAAAATGTGTCTAATCTTTTCTTAGAGCTATCTGAGCTCCATGAGCACAACTGTACCATACGGCGATGAATGCCACAAGTGATCCATACATTTTGATTAAACTCCTTGCATAAACAGATTTTTTTTAACTTTTCAAGTTTATGTATATATTTTGCTTTCAATTCTCAGATGACTCATTGCAACTCCCCCATGGGGTTTTTAACACAAGAGGTGTTTGGAGGTGGTGTGCCATTAGGGTTGCCAACCTCCAGGTGGTGACTGGAGATCTCATGCTATGACTGATCTCCAGGAGAAAAAAATCAGTTCACCTGGAGGAAATGGCCACTTTGGAAGGTGGACTCTGTGGCCGTTATACCCTGCGGAGGTCCCTCCCCTCCCCAAGCCCCACCCTGCCCAGGCTCCACCCCCAAATCTCCAGGTATTTCCCAACCTGGAGCTGAGACAACCCTATCTGCCATTGCCTGCCTCTGAGTAGTGACTCTGGTATTATTTGGTGTTTTGCCATCCAAATACTGACGGGCCAACCCTGCTTAGCTTCTGAGATTGGAATAGCCTGGGCTATCTTGGGGGGGGGGGTGTTTATGGATGGGTGGGTGAATGGATAAATAGATAGACAGACAGACAGACAGATACACAGACAGACAGAGACACAGATGCATAATTTTTAAACAAGGATGACAATGAACTGGGTAAAGATGACAAGTGCAACATGTTCCCAAGCACCAACTATTGTTTTTTAATCTATATGACACTGCATTTACAAATCCCTGGGTGTGAAAGTTCATCTGTTTTAGCAGTGCCTGGCCACTCCATCTAACAAGGATGATGGGCAGAGGAAGTCAATCATCTCAGCTTCCCAATGAATGGATGCCAGATTGCAGGCTATTGCTCATTTTGCTCTTTTGCTGCGCTATGTAGGATATTGTCGAAGGCTTTCACGGCCGAAGTTCATTAGTTGCTGTGGATTTTTCGGGTTGTGTGGCTGTGGTCTTGGCATTGTAGAACCTGACGTTTCACCAGTAACTGTGACTGGCATCCTCAGAGGTATAACACCGAAAGATGGAGTACTCTCTGTGTCAAAGTGAGAAGAAAATGATAGGCAGGTCATTTGTATCTACTCCAGATAATGACTCAGCCCTACCCCACCTTCTGGAGTAGATATAAATTACCTGCCTACCATTTTTCTTCTCACCTTGACACAGGGAGTACTCCATCTTTCTGTGTAATACCTCTGAGGATGCCAGTCACAGTTACTGGCGAAACGTCAGGTCCTACAATGCCAAGACCACGGCCACAGAACACGGAAAATCTGCAGCAACTACATAGGATATTCTCTGTTCCCCTGTGAAACAAGAATATGTGATTGTGCAGTCTCTTCCTACAATATCCTTTGATGGGTTTTTGAAGAAGCTATATAGCCTGGTTCACTCCACTGCTGGCAAAGTTACTTAAAACTGAATAAAGAGAGAAATTTAAAAAAGTTCCCCAGTAGGAAGTGGATAACAGCAGCTTAAACTGCATGGATGAGGTTCAAAGACAGGTGTGGAAGGGTCCATTCCTTCTATTCCGAGGTGTTTGTTTCAGCTGAGTTTTGGGGGCTCGTGGCCCTTGCAAGTTAAAGTTTTAAAAGCTAGGCTGAACCAGCAGGGTATAGTGGTTAAGAGCAGTACGCTCTAATCTGGAGAACTGGGTTTGATTCCCCACTCCTCCTCCACATGCAGCCTGCTGGGTGACCTTGGGCCAGTCCCTGTTCTCTCAGAACTCTCTCAGCCCCACCTACGTCACAAAGTGCCTGTTGTGGGGAGAGGAAGGGAAGGCGATTGTAAGCTGCTTTGAGACTCCTTCAGGTAGAGGAAAACGGGGTATAAAAACCTACTCTTCTTCTACCCAATTTTTTGGGTAGCAGGCATAGGGTTGTTGTGTTTTTTTAAATCTCTATTGTTTCCTATTCTCTAGTCTAATGCATGGCCTGTGCTCTTTCTCACCCCTACTGCAGTTGCGGATACAGTTCTCGACCGATGCCAGAGTGCAGCAAATGTTTGAGATCCTGCTGGATGAGAACAGCGAGAAAGAGAAACGGGAGAAGGTGAGCGTTTTTGAGTAAGAGCCTAGGAGGGGGATTCCTGCTGGGAGCACAGCTGTTGTGTGCCATTTTTCCCCAGGTCCAGAAAAGTGTTAGAAAGTCACAAGAAGCAAGGCGGAACACCTGCCTACCCAAAGACGTATAAGCACAGAGGACTCCCTACATGTTTTATGATCCTTGTGTGTCCACGTGTGTCCCACCATGTCTGCTGCAGTCCTGTCGGCCAGGTATCACAGTGTTCCCTCTCAGCTGAGTGAGTGTGAGCCAGCTCACAGTTTTTAAGCCTCCAGCTCACACATTTTTGTCTCGGCTCGGGAAGGACGGCTCCAGAGCAAACTGATTTATGCAGCGGCCAGATGGCTCGCTCACAACTTTCATGCCAGTAGCTCACAAAGTAGGATTTTTGCTCACAAGATTCCACAGCTCAGAGGGAACATTGTGCCCAGAACGTAGTTCTCAGGTGTGTAGGGACCTGATGCAGCCTGTGGAAGAGGAGGCATAAGCCTCCCCCCGGACCACTTCCTCCTTCCCTTTATGGACAGCCTGCAATAGCCCCGAGGAGCCACTGAGGGAAAGATACGATAACCAGTATTACTATTTATTTATTATTTTAGACCACCCTCCCCTCAAGGTGGACTCAGGGTGGTGTAAAAGGTAAAGGTAAAGGTTCCCTTGCTCGAAAGCCAGTCGAATCCGACTCCAGGGTTGCGGTGCTCATCTCCGTTTCAAAGCCGAAGAGCCAGCGCTGTCTGAAGACGTTTCCGTGGTCATGTGGCCGGCATGACTAAACGCCAAGGCGCACGGAGCGCTGTTACCTTCCCACTGAAGTGGTCCCTATTTATCTACTTGCAATTTCTTGCTTTCGAACTGCTAGGCTGGCAGGAGCTGGAACTGGAGACGGGAGCTCACTCCGTCATGCGGCAACTCGGGTCTCGAACTGCTGAACTACCAACCTTCCACAGCCTGCAGTTCAGCGTCTTAACCACTTGAGCCACCGCAAGTTAAAAACAAATAACATCATAATTAAACTGTTCAAATGAAGAGCTATACAACAACAAGGTCCTGAATCCTAAGGTGACATCATTTACAGGTTTCGTAACTCCGCAGGGGAGAGAGGAGGACTAACCATTGCTGCCCTCAGCCATATGCCTGGCGGAACATCTCTGCCTTGCAAGCCCCGTGGAATTGTAATAGATCCCCCAGGGCCCAGATGTCAGTCGGCAGAGAGTTCCGTCAGGGCAGAGAAAGCCCTGGCTCTGGTGGAGGCCAACCAGACACTCTTCTGGCCACGGACCTCCAGCAGATTTTTATTGCTTGAACACATGAAGTTGCCTTCTACTGAATGGGATTCACTGCCACAGGAGGTGGTGGCCAGTGTTCCCTCTAAGCTGAGTTAGTGCGAGCTAGCTCACCAGTTTTTGGCCTCTAGCTCGCACATTTTTGTCTTAGCTCAGGAAGGAGGGCTCCAGAGCAAACTAATTTATGCAGTAGCCAAGTCGCTCGCTCACAACTTTAATGCCAGCAGCTCACAAAGTAGAATTTTTGCTCACAAGACTCTACAGCTTAGGGGGAACATTGTGGCGGCTACAAGCATGGATGGCTTCAAGAGGGAATTGGATAAACATATGGAGCAGAGGTCCATCAGTGGCTCTTAGCCACAAGGTATAGATACGAACTCTCAGTCTGGGGCAAGGGATGCTCTGTATTCTTGGTGCTGGGGCAACAGTGGGAGGGTTTCTAGTGTCCTGGCCCCACTGCTGGACCGCCTGCTGGCACCTGGTGTTTGTGGCCATTGAGTGACAAGAGTGTTGGACTAGATGGGCCTGATCCAACATTGGCTTCTCTTATGTTCTTATGTCATGAGACTCTTGGTCCATCAAAGTCAGTATTGTCTACTCAGACTGGCAGCGGCTCTCCAGTCCACATCATCTTTTACCTGATCCTTTTAACTGGAGATGCTGGAGATTGAACTTGGGACCTTCTGCAGGCCAAGCAGATGTTCTGCCACTGAACCACAGCCCTTCACTTATACCATGCATATACCTCACACAGCCCCTCCACATATACCATAAAGAGCATTTATAAGGTTCCCCTACAGGGCAAGCAACAATGCCCTGACATTTAGTTTTGGGGAAACAGCAGAGGGGGGAAGGTTTGAGCTGGCTGTCCCTGCATGCTACAGTCCACCATCTGAATCCCCCCCCACCCCCCGCTGCACACCTGGATATTAAGCTGCAAGCATGGAATTCCCAAAACATGGCTGATCAACAGGAAGGGGAGGGGGGCATCGGGACAACATCATTCACAAAAAACTTGCAGAGTTTTTAATGCAGAAACAACTTTTTAGATAGAGACACAACTCTAAATCACTCTGTTTTCAAGATAACAATACAGGCTATTTACTGCTCGAATAAGACGAGGCCAAAAAACTGAAAGGAAGTGAAAATAATTGTCTAAGGATGGAATCTTGTTTTAGCCAATGAGGAAAGAAGGGTGTACCATTTAAACACATAATCCTCAGATTACTCCCAAAGCTGGTGGACCTCCTGATGGCATCTGAGTTTTGGCCAATATGTGAAACAGAGTGTTGGACTGGATAGGCCATTGGCCCGATCCTGTTGGAAATGTATGTGTTTACAAGGTCTGATTCAGTCATTATAGGGTTAACTTGTATTCCTAGTTTGCTATTGTTTAGACTGACCTGGAAGGGATACCTGGCACTGAGCCAATGGGGAATTAGCCCGGGAAAAGTAACTTCTACTTTGATGCAGATTGGTCATTTGTTTCAGGTGACTTCCTTTCAAGGGTCAAGAAGAAGGAGAGAATTTCTCCATTACGTGTGTGCTTGTTTTGTCTGTAGGCAGCATAGAAATGTAGCTCTAAGTGTTATGTTGATTTGTAGTAATCCCGTGAACCCTTTTCCCTTAGAATAAAGTATTTTTAAAAGCAAAGAACTTTCTTCTTTCCAATAGAGCAAGATCCATCTAATAGTCTAAGTATTAAACACTTTTTGACTATTTTACAACAGATCCAACATGGCGTCTCCGATGTTCTCATGTTAGGTTCTTATGAACCTTGTTTGGACCGTGGTCCTCTGCTGCTTCCAAGTCCATGAAGTACACAAATTTTTATTTTCTTCCCCCCACCCAATCAGGCAGCAAACAACCTCATTGTCCTTGGTCGGGAGGAGGCAGGAGCGGAGAGGATATTCCAGAACAACGGTCTGCCCTTGCTGGTGAGGCTGATAGAAACCAAGAACCCAGAGCTGATCCTCGCGGCCGTGAGGACCCTTTCGGGGATGTGCACAGGACACAAGGCACGGGTAAGAGGGCTGTGGTGTAGAAGTTCTCTGTCAGTCCTTTGTGGTATCCTACAGATGTCGGCCTCCAGGTAGGACCTGGGGATCCCCTGGAACTCCAGCTCATCTCCAGACTACAGAGGTCAGTTCCCCTGGAGAAAATGGATGCTTTGGAGGGTGGACTCTAAGGCATTTCACCCCACTGAGGTCCCCGTCCTCCCCAGGCTCCGCCCCCAAATTCACAGGAATTTCCCAACCTGGAGATGGGAGCCCTGCCTGCAACTCTATAAGTGTCAGGGCAGACCCTGACAGGCATCACGTACAGTTGCCATCCCTCCCGATGGGGGCGGAGATTCCCCCATATTTGGGGCCCCCAATCTGCCACTGACCAGCTGGCTGGTGGGGGAGCCCCACCCCCAAAGAGCCCCATCCTGCCCGACGTTAGGGTTGCTGGTGGGGGACTCCCGGGTGGATCCTGGCATGTGCGCACGTGTGCGAAGCGCAAACGCGCCACATGCACATCACAGGGAAGTGACGTTATGATGCTGGGCACGCTGGGGCCGGGGCCACGACCATACAACGGAAAACCATACAGTTTTCCCTTGTATGGCCGTGGCCCCGCCGATTCCCCGGCGTCAGGGAACGGGCCTCTGGGGCGGGGGAGGTTTCCACCCCCCGGGGGGACTTGGCAGCCCTACCTGACGTGCCCAGTGTGATGATGTCACTCAGAGGTGATGTCGTTGCACTGGGCACATTGCACTCTAGCATTTGACCAAAAACTCTCTGGTGATCACAGAGGTTTTTGCCCATATGCTAGAGCGTCCCGCCCGACGTGCCTGGTTTGATGGCATCACCTCCGGCACGTGCCAGAAGACTCCTGGAGCAAGAATGAACCCCCCCGCACACACACCCCAGCAGCCAGGTAAGACCTGGCAACCCTAACATCACGTGACCGGCACTCTGTGCTGAATATAGGGTTGCCAAGTCCTTTGTACTCACCGGCAGGGGACTGTCTGTTGGCTCCGGGAGTTGCTGCGGGAACTAGGGTTGCCAAGTCGTTTATATCCACCGGCGGGGGACTGTCCCTGGGCTCCGGGAGTCGCTGTGGGAGGTGCGCGCGCGCCGCCTGCACGTCACAGGAAGTGACGCACACCATAGAGCACTTTGGGGGCGTGGCACCGATCGGCAGAGGGAAAACCATAGAGTTTTCCCTCTGCCAATCGGGGCCACGCCCCCAACCTACTCTATGTGGTTGCATCACCTCCGGTGACGCAACCACGCTGCACTTCGGGGGGCGGGCTTCCCCCCGCGGCCCGATTCCACGGGGGCAGAAATTGGGCCTCCAAAGCGGGGGTTTACCCGCCCCCCGCCCCCACTTGGCAGCCCTAGCTGTATATGGAAATCAGCATCAGAACAATGGAGGATTTCCCAGTGCATTGACTGTGCTTCACAAGCAAGACCAGCAACCCAACTTTAAGCAGCGTTACACCCTTCTAATTGATCTTCTTAGGATTGCACTGCAAGTCATTTGGAATCTGGGGAGAAACTCAGAGGAGGCAAAACTTGGAAGCAGTCATGAGATGCAGGACAGCTCAGCGGTCTCCAGGAAGCCACCTGAAGACCACTGGCTCACCACAGCCAAAGCTTGGCTGGCGCCTTTTTGACCGATCCTCTTCGGAAAATACATTGCCTGCGCATAGAAGTCTGAGACCCCCGGGAGAACACTGGGATAGAATCCTTCACTTTGGCATGCTAATTTTCTTCCACATAAAGTTTTTAAAACAATCAAAACAGCAGGCTTTCGCTGGCAGCATAAAGAGCAGCATAAAAATCCTTTCACTGGCAGCATAAAAATCCTTTCACTGGCAGCATTAAAATCCTGGGGAAACCGCATCACAAAATTCCTGCCTGGTCCAGGGGTTTGGACCACTGTTCCCTCTAAGCGGAGTTAGTGTGAACTAGCTCACAGTTTTTTTTAGCATCTGGCTCATGCGTTTTTGTCTCAGCTCAGGAAGGATGGCTCCAGAGCCATTTTCGTGTAGTGGTTAAGTGCGTGGACTCTAATCTGGGAGAACCAGGTTTGATTCCCCACTCCTCCACTTGCAGCTGCTGGATGACCTTGGGCAAGCCATAGTTCTGTCAGACCTGTTCTCTCAAGGGCAGTTCTGAGCTCTCTCAGCCCCACCTACCTCACAGGGTGCCTGCTGTGGGGAGGGGAAGGAGATTGTAAGCCGCTCTGAGACTCCGAGTGAAGGGCGGGGTATAAATCCAATCTCCTCTTCTCCTCCAGAGCAAACTGGTTTATGCAGCAGCCAGTTATCTCGCTCACAGCTTCAATGCCAGGAGCTCACAAAGTAAAGTTCCTGCTCACAAGACTCCACAGCTTAGAGGGAGCATTGGTTTGGACTGGATGACCCTTGGGGGTATCTTTGAACTCTCTGTTTCTATGAAATATTGTTGTTTGGCAGTTAATGATTCCCATAGGAAAAGAACTGCATTAGTCGAGTGATTCCCAATGTGGGGGTCATTTGTCTCCTGGAGCCAACATCCTTCTCCCCCAGAGCAACTTTTCCAAAAAGCAAAAGCCAATCCTGGCGTTTCTTCACCACGTTGGAGCCGGAAGGCATTGCCTCGGTGGCTGCAAAGAGTACCCCTGCGGAAACGCCTGCCTCCACCAGAGGAGGATGTTTGGCTCCGCAACCTCCTAAGATGTTGTGATTGGTCCCTCCCAGCCTCCTCTTGGAAGCCATTTTGTTGTGGCATCCCCTAACTGTTCTCAAAATCCCTGTGGTGTGCACAGGCTGAATAAGTCTGGGGATCCCAGTGCTTATTTGTTGTGGCACAACCCCAAGAAACAGACGGCAAACAATAGGGCTCAGTCTAGGCTTGCCAACCTCCAGGTGGGTTCTGGAGAGATCCTAGAAACAGCTATTTTTGGGCAGGAACGCACAGGAACGGAGTTCCGGCTGGCTCCCAAGTTGGCCACGTCCAGCAGGAACTCATTAGCATAATAGGCCACACCCAACAGCAGAAACTCATTAGGATTGGCTACATTAGGGGTGTGTGGCCTAACATGTAAAGGAGTTCCTGCTACAAAAAAAGGCCCTGGGTTTTGACAACAAACAAGGTAAACAGAATAAGAAGCCAAAGGTGGGTGTGGCTGGATGAGCACACTTCTGGTAACATGGAGGTGCGGCCTAATAGGCCAATGAATTGTGCTGTCAGAGGTGTGGCCTAATATGCTAATGAGTCCCTGCTGTTGGGTGTGGCCTATTATGCTAATGAGTTCCTGCTGGGCTTTTTCTACAAAAAGCCCTGCCTAGAATCAGGGGTCATTTCGTAGAAAAAGAGGTGCAGGAGCTCATTAGCATAACTCATTAGCATGACTTATTTGCATATGCCACACTCCCTAACATCACCAGAAGTGTGTCAGAAGGCAACACCCACCGCTCAGGCTCCACTGGACTGTTTTGGATTGCTAGTTATTGGGGGGGGGGGACGACATGCAGATCTTTCCTCACAGAGGAGGGAGAGCTTGTACCTGAATAAAACTTGGTCTTAAAGGTGCCACTGGACTGTTTTGGGGTGGGGCTCTGCAACTTACCTGGCTGCTTCTTGCTCTGACTGAGGGCTGCTTGGAGCAGGGGGTGGGGCTTGTTGCATGTGCCCACCCCCTGGGCTCTTTACTGCTGGAGCTCCGCTCCTGTGCGCTCCTGCAGGAAACGACCCCTGCCTAGAATTATAACTGATCTCCAGAGACCTCACAGCTCAGTTCCCCTGAAGGAAATGGCTGCCTTGGAGGCTGGATTCTACAGCATTATACCCCACTGAAGTCCCCCCCCCTCCCCAAACCCCATCCTTTCCAGGCTCACCCCCCAGACCTCCAGGAATTTGCTAGCCCAGAGTTGGCAACCCTAGCTCAGACCCAAATAATCCCCACATTCTTTCTTCGAACAGGCCACCGCCATCCTTCACATGCTGGGAATTGAGAACATTTGTATGTGGATGTCCATAGACCACGAAGAGATCTCGCTGGCCGTCTGCCACCTTCTCCAGACCATCACTGACTCCTTAACTGGGGAGGGCAAAAAAGAAGAACATGGGAAAGAAGATGCTCTGGTGTTGGGTAATTATCCTTGGTAACAGCCTGACAAACTGACTAGTAGTGGCCCTAAAATTGCTTTAAAGGGCTTGATTCTGGAGCAAATGATCAGGAACTAACCCACTGAGATGCGTGGCCTGACAGAAAGCCCAACACCAACCAGGGATGCCTGCTTCATCTGCTCCCACCAGGAGGCTGATGCTTGGTATTCCTTGTTCCGTTTCCCCAGATTCCGCTACCCTTGTTCCTAAGATTCCTTGGGCAGAGGGAGGGGCTGCCACACTAGTTTAAATCTGTGGGGCATATATGAATTTCATCTTGCATAGCTTGAGAGCCAGTTTGGTGTAGTGTGCGGACTCTAATCTGGGAGAACCGGGTTTGATTCCCCTCTCCTCCAATTGCACCTGCTGGTGTGACCTTGGGTCAGTCACAAGCTCTGGCACAGCTGTCCTTGAAAAAGAGCAGTTTGTGTCAGAGTTCTCACCCCACCCACCTCACAGGGTGTCTGTTGTGGGGAGGGGGAGGGAAAGGAGTTTGTAAGCCGCTCTGAGACTCCAAGTGAAGGGCGGGGTATAAATCCAATCTCCTCCTCCTCCTCCTCCTCCTCCTCCTCCTCCTCTTCTTCTTCTTCTTCTTCTTCTTCTTCTTCTTCTTCTTCTTCTTCTTCTTCTATTTGCTGAAAGGTGTGGATGTGGTTTAAAACAACCAATCCTAATCAGTACACATGTTATCAGACTATAAAAATATTTATTAGCTCACCTTCCTATTATCTATCTATCTATCTATCTAATTTGTGTGTGTATATGTGTGCGTATCATTTTTATCCTGAACCCCCCCCCAAAGAATTAACGCGCATCATTGTGGGCCTTGTTGCCTGGAGTCCATTCTGAACTCACCCTAGTCGATCAGGCAATTGTCCATTTCAAACCCCATTCATGTATTTGCATTTCTTTAAAAAAAATGAGGTTGCTTCATGCAAAGACAGACCTTTAGCTCATCTAACTCAGTGCTGCCTACCCAGACTGGCAATGGTTTTCAGGCAGACAAAGTTGTCAATATTTCCTTCCTGTGCTTCTTTAATCGGAGATCCTGGGGATTGAACCTCAGCTGGGGCCTTCTGCCTGCCCGTACGGGTTGTACTGCAGAGACCTGGTCCCTCCCAACAGATAAAAAGTTGGAGTAGTGACACATATTTACCCCAACATCTATTTTTACTGAAATTATTTTGCGTTGAACTTCTGTCGTCTTCTGTGCAGACACCAAGAAGGATCTGAGGAAGATCACCGTGCACCTTCTGGACATGCTTCCCAATAAGAAGGTGTCGGGGCAAGGGCGGGACCGTGCGCTCAACCTGCTCAATAAAAACGTGCCGAGGAAGGATCAGAGGAACCACGACAATAGCAGGACCCTCTTTGTGGTTGACAATGGTAAGCACCCCTTTAAAACTCTCTCTTCCTGTCGAGGCTTCACAACAGGACAACAGAACGGAAAACAGCTTGTGTATCTGAAATATTTACACCCGCATCTCTTATTAATGTAACAGGAAGATGTGTAGAAGCATGGCGACAGTGCCATTCGCAAACATGTTGGTCCAAGCTGTTGTGACCACCTGACTGCCCAGTATTTTCAGCCCATCAGCCGTTGCTGAGTGGTAGAACTCCTGCTTTGCATACCAAAGGTCCCAGGTTCTGTCCTTGACATCTCCAGCCTGCAAGGGCTGTTACGGGATAGGTCCTTGCCTGGAGAGCTTCTGCCAGTCAGAGCAGAGAATACTGAGCTAGCGTAGCCAATGGTCTCTGACTTAGTGTCAGTGAAATAGAAAAGTACTGTGAGACGAGTCTCTAAAAGGTTTTTTACAATGAAGAAATATATCAAACAATAATTTTAAGAACTTATTTCAAATAACTTTGAAATAATACAAGCAATGAAACAAAAATTGTGAATGGCTCCAGATGGAGATTGCAGATTGGTGCCTGGCTTGATTACTGTATTCTACACCGTGGATTTTTCTCAATCTTAGAGGCTTTACCAACATCAGAATTTTATGAATGAGGAACTTTGGAAGAATGCAGATTGGTGCCTGAGGTTAGGATTTCTTATGAGTAAAGATTTGTTTTTCTCTGGGGAAGACAGCGAAATCCAGAATCCTTGTCTCAACGAAGAATTTTTCTGCATGAACTTTGGAATGGACGTGTTTATTTTCTGTTTGGATTGTGGATTGGTTTCTTAATGAATGCAATTGCACATCCCAACGATTTCACTTGCATTTTCCGGTGTGCGTGATATTGTATTATTTTGAAGAACAGTATATGGTGATGAGTGATTACAGGTTTATTTGAAATGTTACTTAAAATAATTGTTCGAAATATTTCTTCATTGTAAAATCCTTTTAGCATCTTTTCTTTTAGTTTTCTGTTTCATTGACATTCTGTATACTGTGATCCTTCTAGTGCTCAGGTTTGAGAGTGTAAGTCAGCTTCTTCAGTTAGGGCCCCACATTCTAACATGAGCTGATCCTATGTCCTTTCTCCCTCCGCCCTCCCCAGGTCTGAAAAAGATTCTGAAACTTGTTGGCCAGATCCCAGACATGCCCAATTGCCTGCCGCTGACGGAGAACACTCAGCTGACAGCTTCTGTTCTTCTGAACAAACTGTACGACGACTTGCGATGCGATCCCGAGAGAAATACCTTCCGGGAGACCTGTGAAGAGTACATTAAGTGAGTAAAGCTTTCGGGGTCTCATATGGATTTCCGAGAATAGACAAAGCACAAAACAGGGGTTTAAGACTGTCTTTGGGGTCCAGGACCAAACAGAAATTTATTATCGGAATGGTAGAGCATCTGCTTGACATACAGAAGGTTCCAGGTTTAATCCCTGGCCTCTCTAATATAAAAAGTTTCAATATCTTGTTGAAGGCTTTCGTGGACGGAGTTCATTAGCTGTTTAAGATTTTCCAGGTTGTCTGGCCATGGTCTTGGCATTGTAGGACCTGATGTTTTGCCAATAGCTGTGGCTGGCATCCTCAGAGGTATAACACAGAAAGACGGAGTACTCTCTGTGTCAAGGTGAGAAGAAAAATGGTAGGCAGGTAATTTATATCTACTCAGGAAGGTGGGGTAGGGCTGAGTCATTATCTTGTAGGAGTTCCCCAGGCTGTGAACATGCTAATGGAGGAGCTTTCCTACCCCTGAGGATGCCAGTCACAGCTACTGGCAAAACGTCAGGTCCTACAATGCCAAGACCACGGCCACACAACCCGGAAAATCTGCAACAGCTAAAAAAGGTTCAGTTAAAAGACATTCCTCTGCCTGTAGAGAGCTGTAGCCCTTTGAAAGAGGCAACCCCGAACCAGATGGGCCCATCTATAAAACAATTTCAAATGTTTGTATATATTCTTATCTATTGTGGCTCCCGGGACTTGAACCATAAACTTCATTTTTTAAAATTTTCTACGTTTTTAATTCAAAGATAAGTCACATATACATAAAATCCAATAAGCATAAACAGTAATGCATTCAACCCTATTTCAACGACGTGTAAACAAATACAGTTAAGACGTTTCAGTAGATCCATATATCAAAATTAACTTTGCCTGACTGAGGCCTTATGCTCTTCGTTTTGTTCCCAAGTATCCTACCACTAATATGTGAGTGTCTTATAGTACCATTAAGATATAAGTAAAAGCTTGTGGAAAGAGGGATCAGACCCTAAAATAAAGGCTGACTAAAGCAAGAAAAAGCAACTCATAAACGAAGCCGTTTGGCGTAGCCTACATGTGCTGGTAGAATGTCATGTTCTGTGAAGTAGGTGATTAATGCAAACCACTTTCGTACGAATCTAGACTGTGATCCTGAGTGCCCTCGCGTGTGTGTCTCGTATGTGTCAGCTATTTTGTCCATCACGTAGTGATCCCAGCATTTGTTCCGCCATTGATGGAGAGATGGGGGTAGCGCCGATTTCCAAGAGGCAGTAATGACAAGCATGGCCGTTGCAATTAGGGTGGCAGGCAATTCAGAACGATAAACTTCATGAGGCCTACAGAGCACGTACCTCAGAGCCCTCTCCAGACCCAGAAGGGATTTGACATACACTGCCGTTGACTTAGCTATTGCTGTTGGTAGACAGGGTTCGTTTCGTAGAAAAAGAGCTAGGGGAACTCATTAGCATAACTCATTAGCATATGTCACACCCCCTGACATCACCGGAAGTGTGTCATAACGCCACACACACCGTCCCCAACGACCAGGCAGGCAGGGGTGGGGAGAGGCGGGGAGGAAGCAACTTACCCTCCCTCTTCTCCTGCCTCCTTCTGGCTGAATGAGGGCCAGAAGCGGGGCGGCCGGAAGCAGGGGGCGGGGCTTCGTCATGTGCCCCGCCCCCCTGCACCTCACCCGGGGGAACTGCGATCCCCCCGAAATGACCTCTGTTGGTAGATAATATGGGCTGTAAAGGTTAGAAGCCTGGCCTTCTGGTCATTATTCACGTTATGGACTGCCTGAGCCTTTCAACGTCATATGCTGGAGAATGAACCTGGGGCTGTCTGCGTGCCAGACGCTCTACCACTGAGCCCGCCCTTATAGAAAATGCATCTTCCCGGTCTATGTTCATGTACATACACCCAGAGTCCTGGCTCGGCCTTGACATACCATAAATCCGAGCTCAACAAACAAAACTGCTGCAAATCTTGGAAGGAGAGGACAGGTACATCATGGATGCTCGCCATTTGTTGCCATACGCAGGGGTATTTTCTCTACTGAATCCAAAACTTGGAAGAATGGTTTTTGTAGGAGAGCAAAAAGGTCCATTTCACTAGACGGTGATAGGGACACTTGTAAATAATCTCCACTGCACTAACCCATGTTTTGTTTGACTTCACCCAAAGTTCTCAGTATTCTGTGTGCCTCCACCTGCCTGTAGGAGCAAAATCGACCCCAAAGACATGGATAAGACCCTGCATGCCATTCAGGTAGTGTCTGGAGTCTTGCAAGGACCTTTCGATCTGGGTAACCAGCTGCTAGGAATGAAGGGCGTCATGGAGATGATGGTGGCCCTGTGTGGCTCCGACAGAGAGATTGACCAGCTGGTGGCCGTGGAAGCCCTCATCCATGCCTCGACCAAGCTCAGCCGGGCCACCTTCATCATCAGCAATGGAATCAGCTTGCTGAAGGAAATTTACAAGAAGACCAAGAATGAGAAGATCAAGATCCGAGCTCTGGTGGTAGGTTCTCCTAGACCTGACGGGGTTGTGGTGGTTTGTCTATGCATTGAAATGTCCTGGAATTAAGCAGTGGCAAGATTGTTCCACTGATTATTAGGGATGCATACCTCCATCCCATGAACCAGAACAATTCCTCAGACTAAAAGTTCATTTGCTGAGTAAAATTCATGTTCAGGTCAGACTAGTGAATGGGAGTTGCCATGGGTGCGAAACAAAAATTGGCCACGTCAAGCAGGAGAACCACATACCCCAATCCTGACTATGGCCTTCTCCACATTCTTATTTTACTTGTTGGTAAGTTTCTGTTTTGGGGGGGAGGAGGGTTCTGTTCTGTACATGTTTTGCTCCCTCTAGTGGTCAATTCAATACCGCACAGGTTTATTGCCAGCCTATCGCCCTGCAGGCTTCTATGCTGGACATAAATTTGTGTGATATCAAATCAGCCACTAGAAGGAGCGAAACACATGAAGAACCGGGGGGAGGGGGGGAGGAATTTACCAGTGAGTAAAGTGTCGTTTCCATCACTTTGGATGGATTCCATTTGGTTAGCTTTTCATATAGCTATGCAGGGGTCATTTCGTAGGAAAAGAGGTGCAGGAGCTCATTTGCATATGCCACACCCCCTGACATCACCGGAAGTGTGTCAGAAGGCAACACCCACCGCTCAGGTTCCACTGGACTGTTTTGGATTGCTAGCTATTGGGGGGGGGACGTGCAGATCTGTCCTCGCAGAGGAGGGAGAGCTTGTACCTGAATAAAACTTGGTCTTAAAGGTGCCACTGGACTGTTTTGGACCGGGGGGCCGGGGGGGGGCTCTGCAACTTACCTGGCTGCTTCTTGCTCTGACTGAGGGCTGCTTGGAGCAGGGGGTGGGGCTTGTTGCATGTGCCCGCCCCCTGGGCTCTTTACTGCCGGAGCTCCGCTCCTGTGCGCTCCTGCAGGAAATGACCCCTGGCTATATGGTATGTTTCTGCCTCTTTTAAAAAAAATCATACTGCTCAGAAACTAAGATTGTCTAACTCTTTGCCACACTGGACCCACAAAGTGATTTTTTTAAAATCCTCTTTCTAGGGCCTTTGCAAGCTGGGCTCTGCCGGAGGGACTGACTATGGCCTACGCCAGTTTGCTGAAGGATCTACTGAAAAGCTAGCGAAACAGTGTCGGAAGTGAGTGACTGGCTTGGAAGGCCTTATTGTGATGTGGGTGGGGCAGATTATCTTGCTGTCCAGTCTTACCCTTGTGTCGGGATTCTTAGCAATACAATCTTCCCCATTGTGAGGTGTTTGATCAGCAGGAGAAACATTTGTCCTCCGTATGCTCTGGGGTGGTGGCAAGTGCTGGCAAGTCGCAACTGATCTATGGCATCCCCATAGAGTCTTCAAGGCAAGAAACAAACAGAGGGGGTTTGCCATTGTCTGTGTCACACTTTTGTTGTTCAGTCGCACAGTCGAGTCTGACTCTTCGCGACCCCATGGACCAGATCACGCCAGGCCCTCCTGTCTTCTGCCGTCCTCTGAAGTTGGCTCAACTTCATGTTCGTTGCATCTATGACACTGTCTAACCATCTCATCCTTTGCCATCCCTGTCTTCTTTGACCTTCAATCTTTCCCAGCATCAGGGTCTTCTCCAGTGAGTGCTCCCTTCTCATTTGGTGGCCAAAGTATTTGAGCTTCAGCTTCTGGCCTTCCAGGGAACAGTCAGGGTTGATTTCTTTTAGGATTGACTGATTTGATCTTCTTGCAGTCCAAGGGACTCTCAAGAGTCTTCTCCAGCACCACAGTTCAAAAGAATCTATTCTTCGGCGGTCGGCCTTCCTTATAGTCCAACTCTCGCAGCCATACATGACTACTGGGAATACCATTGCTTTGACCATGCGGACTTTTGTTGGCAGGGTGACGTCTCTACTTTTTATCATGCTGTTTAGGTTCGCCTTTATTTGGCATTACAGCACAAATCCAAATAAAATACACTGGAATCTATGGTCAGAAAGAACATCTCCTCCTTGAGGCCTGGTAGAGAAGTTTTGCTACAGGTTCAATGATTTCGCTCTTATTTGAGGCTAAAAGAATAAAGGTCTTACGAACCTCGGATCGACCCTCCAAAGGTAGCAGGAAAGGCTTTAAAAATACAGGACGAAGATCATCATAAAATGTACAGTGCAAAATAACATGATTATTATCTTCATGCTATCTTCAGTCTTGCTCATCCCACATGGACACAACCTATCTGTAGATGGAATTTCTTAAATCTCCCATATAACAACCATAGATGGGAGAACATTAAAATGCATTGCCTGTGTCTATGTAACAATCCTAGACTTCCTTGGTGGTCTCCCATCCAACTACTAATCAGAGCTGATCCTGCTTAGCTTCCGATATCAGATTAGATCAGGGTAGCCTGGGCCATCCAAGCCAGGGTATCTGCCATCAGGTAGATGATTTAAAGATTATTGTTAACAAGAGATATGAAGAAATATCAGCGGCCCATATAAGGTCAAAAGGGTGGAGGTAGGATCCAATCAGCCATTTGGGGAGGGGGTCTAGAACGAATCCAAAACATGACCCCCCCAATCCATCTCACACAGACAAATCTCATCCGTCATATGAGACAGAAAAATATTCCTAAAGGTCACATATCATGGTCATGGGCTTGCAGGTTAGAGCAGTCCCCTTACTGGGATTCCCAGGTTAAGATTCCCCACTTCCCTTCCCACCAGAGTAGGTTCCAGATGGAAAACCAAAATCTAGAATTACGGAGAATATTGGGGGAACAGAGCAAGGAACAAGGTTGGAAGCCACAGGGACCCCCAGATGAATGCAGACCTGGGGCAAAGTCCCCATTCTTGGGGGGGGGATGTCATTTTTTGTGTGTGCTGCAGCAGTCTCTGCAGTGGAAGAGATTAGCACCCGGCTTGTGTTCCTGCAGGTGGCTGTGCAACCCCGCCATAGATGCCCGCACTCGGAAGTGGGCCATAGAAGGGCTAGCCTACCTGACCCTGGATGCTGATGTCAAGGACGATTTTGTGGAAGATGAGCCAGCCATGCAAGCCATGTTTGAACTCTCCAAGGTAATGCCCACACGTTCGCTTGCACATGTGCGACACACTTGCAGAGTCTCACATACGGTGATGGCTTAGAAGGTAAGCACCAGGATTTGTACAGGATGGAGTGACATACATTCAACTCACGCAAGTTTGTGCTATCAGAATTATTGGTGGACTTTAATTGGCTATACCAGAGGCCTATCCTATATAATAATAATAAACAAATATACAAGTATTTAGGATACAACATCTGGCCTTATACTGCATATGTATTTAACATCTTATGTAAAAAAAATTTTTTGAATGTATGTCAAGTTTGTAATTTGGATTGTGACCACTGAGGAAGGCCCTTTGGGGGCCGAAACGCGTTTGGTTCAGTTGCACTGCACTAACCCATCTATGTATGAATGTTGAGAAGTTTTTTATGTCTGTATGTGAATATTTTTAATGAGTCTATTTTTAAAAATGTGTACACCTGAATAAATTTTGTATTTTCATAATATTTAGTGTTAGTTTAACCCTTGTGGATCCATAGCAGCTTTTTGGGTTGAGTTTTCCTTCCCCCCCCCCTTTTTCCTTTCCCCTTCCCCTCCTTTTTGTTTGCGTTAGAAGGTAAGCATGCCACAACAACAGCCTTTCTCCAGCGGATGAATGCAGCAGGGGGAAAATAAACTATGCCATTTATGGAGGCCATAGATCAAAAAGCCGTGCCTCCACACACAACACTCCAGTAACTTATGGAACTCACTGCTACAAGAATGTAGCAATAGTCACTTTGATAGCTTGAAAAAGGAGGTTAGACAAATCCATGGAGGAGGAGAGGTGCATCCGTGTGTTTTAGTGGCCATATGGAACATCCATGTGCCCAGCCAGGATACCTCTGAAAATGCTGGGTAAATGCCAAGAACCATTAGAAGGGGGCCTTATTTTTAACAAGGCCCACAGAACCCAACCCAAACCTGAGAGAAAGCCATCCTTAAGAACATAAGAGAACATAAGAGATGCCAATGTTGGATCAGGCCAAAGGCCCATCCAGTCCAACACTCTGTATCACCCAGTGGCCAGAAATACCAGGTGCCATCAGGAGGTCCACCAGTGGGGCCAGGACAGTAGAAGCCCTCCCACTGTTGACCCCCCCCCAAGCACTAAGATGACAGAGCATCACTTGCCCCAGAGTCCCTATCTGTACCTTGTGGCTAATAGTCACTGATGGACCTTTGCTCCATATGCTTATCTAATTCCCTTTTGAAGCCGTCCATGCTTGTAGCCATCCTTGGCTTTAAATATCTGACCACTTTCCCTTTTGTCCTCTGCAGTCGAGCGACAAGACCATTTTGTACTCCGTGGCTTCCGTCTTGGTAAACTGCACCAACAGCTATGACGTCAAGGAGATTGTCCCAGAACTTGTGCAACTGGCCAAATTTTCCAAACAGCACGTGCCCGAAGAACACCCAAAGGTAGGCTGGAATCACAGAGGGTGGCTACAAAAACTCAGGAGGGGCTCCGGGCTGCCAGGGCATCAACCTGCAGGGCGAAGGAAGAGCAAAGGGCGGAGGGTGTGGACACACTAGCAATGGAGTTGGAGGGCAATGAAAGTCAGCCAGACCCCATCAGGTGAGTCAGCCTCCCCTCCAGAAGACCAGTTGGATGAATGTGTGTTGTGTCCGCGGACCGCTACTGGGCGCCCGCGATACAGCGGAGCTTGAGTCCGGAGAACAATGGGGACCAGGCTCCTGCACCCTGCCACTAGGGGAACCAATGGGACATTGGTGGGAGGTTTAAATGGGCCAATGGGAGGTTCCCCAGACTGTATACAAGTGGCCAGTCGGCCATTGGTGGGTGGTGCGTGTTGTGTACTAGTAAAGTGTGCAGTGTATCATGTATGTCTCAGCAATTCTTCCATGCGGCTAATCCACTACACAACAATGTGGCCAGGAACCAATGCTGCTGGGAGGGGCAAGCTGCCTGCCCTGGCTGCTCTGGCCCTCGTATTACGGGGGGAGGCAGAATTCCCTTCAGGCGGTGCCCAGCATGGGATCCGTGAAGACAGATCGATTTTATTCATGGCAAAAGCCAGCACATTAAAACAGATAAAACCATAGCAGGTTAAACAGGAAAACCAATAAATGTAACGTACAGTATTCTGGAAAATGGTGTTGCCAATCATAGAAAAAATAACTCGCATAAGGATTCCAAACTCTCCGGAGTCTCTTTTATTAAATTGTTGGAGTGATTCATTTATGACTAATCAGAAACAAGAAATAGTAGCTCTGTTATTGCTGGCAGCAAAAACCTCACTTGTCCAACTTTGGAAATCTGTTAAAGTTCCAACATTGAGACTTTGGTTTGATAAAATTCGGGATATAGTAGTTAATGATAAAATTGCTATGCAACTGTTGATTGTGGATGGTTGTGTTAAAAAGAATACAATTTTTTTGGAAAAATGTTTTTCCTTTTTTCCATTTTATAGAAACTGAAGGGAGTCAATTTAATGTTCTTCCTATTAAATATAATAAGTTTGCATTGTATTAGTTTTAAATGTGCTATTACACCTACAAGAATTGGTGTTCTAGATTTTTATGGTTTTGTACGTTTATGATTAATTATTTGCTATTTGTTTAAAGTTAAGTTATTAAGTTATATTGTATGGTTGTGGAGTTGTAAATGTTATAAAAATTAATAAAAAATAGTTTAAAAATGTAACGTACAGATATGAGAACATGGCAATTATGACGGACGTAGCCATTGTTAGGGAAAGGTTTCCCTTGCTCGAAAGCCAGTCAAATCCAACTCTAGGGATGCGGTGCTCATCTCTGTTTCCAAGCCGAAGTGCTGTCCAAAGACGTTTCCGTGGTCATGTGGCTGGCGTGACTAGATGCTGAGGCGCACGGAACGCTGTTACCTTCCCACTGAAGCGGTACCTATTTATCTATTTGCAATTTCTTGCTTTCGAACTGCTAGGTTGGCAGGAGCTGGGACCAGAGATGGGAGCTCACTCCGTCATGCGGCACTCGGGTCTCGAACAGCTGAACTGCTGACCTTCCGGTCTGCAGTTCAGCATCTTAACCACTTGAGCCACCGCAGCCCACAGCCATTGTCAACATACATACAAAGTGGCTAAATGCCTAACGTTTACCCAACCGAGCTACTAACTTTCTGTCTCTTGAGGCAAGCCAACCAAATTTGGCTAATTTGAGTATAGCCTTAGTGTTCCTATTATCCAGAAAGTTCTTCAGGAGTGGAAGTGAGAGAAATAGCTGTGGAAAACAGGAGGTTATCATGACAAGAAGCGGTGGCTTCCAACCTCAGGGGCAGGTCCAGATGCTGAAGAGGGCCTCGAGGCTGCCATCTTCAGGATGGGAAATTCCTGGAGATTTGAGGGTGCAGCCTGGGGAGGGACCTCAGTGGGGCACCAGGCCCTAGAGCCCACCCTCCAAAGCCCCCATTTTCTCCAGGGGAACTGAACTCTGTAGTCTGGAGTCCAGTTGTAACTCCAGGAGATCTCCAAACCCCACCCACAGGTTGGTGAGAAGAATCCTCGGGTGGCGGACAAAGTGTGGAGGGAGAAGGTCACCTGTAGGGAAGGTCTAGAGAAGGGAGGGAGGAAATTCCTTGGTAAGGGCTTTTCTGAAGAGATTACCCTGTAGTTGGTTGATGCACCAGAATAAAGCTTGAAAAGCAGGCAGCTGGTATTCAGAAGAAGAAGAGAAGAGATTGGATTTATACCCCACCCTTCACTACCCAAAGGTGCCTCAGAGCGGCTTACAAACTCCTTCCCCTTCCCCTAACAGACACCCTGTGAGGTAGGTGGGGCTGAGAGAGCTCTTGACAGAAACTGCTCTTTTTCAAGAACAGCTCTTATCAGAACTATGGCTTGCCCAAGGTCATCCAGCAGGTGCAAGTGGAAGAGTGGGGGATCAAACCCGGTTCTCCCGGATTAGAGTCTGCACACTTAACCATTACACCAAACTGGCTCAGAAGATGGTGTGCAGGAAAGATGGACCACTGCCCCCACCCTAAATCTCCTGTAGACATTCCTGCCAGCAAGCCCATTTACAGGGCAAGACAGAACCTAGGTAACTCCCTCGCCCCCTTTTCTTTCTTACCCAGGACAAGAAGGACTTTGTCGAGAAGCGAGTGAAGCGTTTGATCAAAGCCGGAGTCACCTCTGCGTTGGTTTGCATGGTGAAAGCGGACAGCGCCATTTTGACGGATCAGACCAAAGAACTCTTAGCTCGGTAAACTTTCCTACACTTGCGTGTGTTCAAAAATTGGGTGGGAGGGCACAGTTGCATTGCAGGTACTCATTTGCATATTAAGCGACACACCCCTAATGTAGCCAATCCTCCAAGAGCTTACAGTAGCTCCTGTAAGAAGAGCTCTGTAAGCTCTTGGAGGTTTGGCTACATTAGGGGGTGTGGCCTAATATGCAAAAGAGTTCCTGCTACAAAAAGAGCCCTGATAGGAGTACAGTGATCTATTCCGCTTCATGGCTGCCTATGACTGTAAGTACGCTCCCGACTGTGTGGTTTCAGCACCACTTAACTTGTCATGTTTCAGAGCTCATGCCTGGTTTCCGCTCTGCTTGCAGAAACTCTTTGTCTTCAGATTTCTGTAGTCTAAAACTGTTATACTGTTCATTGGACGTCCTGTCTGTCGATTGTACTTGACTATGTAATCCACCTTGAGTCTCAGTGAGGAAGACAAACTATAAATGACCTAAATAAGCAGTGATTGTTTTTATGAAAGATGGCAACATCAGTACAGGAAGTAATAATGAAGACTGCACCTTAAGGAGGCTTCACATCCTGCTGTATTGGGGGATCTCATCAGCGAACTATACAGCCAGGATTGGATCAATTTCTACCCCAAATATACCAAAACTCTACTCTTGTGTTTGAGGCAATACAACGTGCACACTGAATTGTTATGGAGAAAGAGGCGAAACAGAACGGCTGCCTTGGACTGATCCCTGGTCTATCAAGGTCCATCTCATCCGACCTGACTGGCAGCGGCTCTCCAGGTTCTCGGTTTCTTGTCCTTTGCATCACCTACCTGATCCTTTTAAATGAACGATGCTGAGAATTGAACCTTCTGGGACCATCTGTAAGGAAAGCAGGTGTGCTGCCATTGTGCTGTGGGCCCACACAGGAAAGTACACTTATGTCTTCATCTATAGATTGTAAGCTGGAGGGGGGCTGTAGCTCAATTGCAGAGCATCTCTTTGGCATGCGGAAGGTCCTCCCAGGTTCAATCCCTGGTGTTGTTGGTGTTGTTCAGTCGCACAGTCGAGTCCGACTCTTCGCTACCCCATGGACCACATCACACCAGGCCCTCCTGTCTTCCGTCGTGCTCTGAAGTTTGCTTAATTTCATGTTTGTCGCATCGATAACACTGTCTAACCATCTCATCCTTTGCCGTCCCCTTCTTCTTCAATCCCTGGTATCTCCAGTTAAAAAGGACCAGGCAGTAGGTGATGGGAAAGACCTCTCTACTTGAGACCCCAGAAAGCTGCTGCCAGTCTGAGTAGACAATACTGACTTTGATGGACCAGTGGTCTAATTCAGTAGAAGGCAGCTTCATGTAAGCTGCTCAAGGCAGGGACCTGTGAAGTGACAGGCACATTCAGGGCACCGTATAAAATAACAACAATTGTATATATGTTGGCAGTGTTTTCCTTGCCTTGTGTGAAGACCCCAAAGAGCGTGGCACCATTGTGGCTCAAGGAGGCGGAAAGGTATGTGCAATTCTACTTGTTTCCTACTTGTATCTGATGAAGGGAGCTATGTCTTGAAAGCTTATACCCTGGATATCTTTTTTGAAAAAAATTATTTTAGTATTGTGTGTCATGGTGACTTCTGGTGACTCCTACTGGGGTTTGGACATCTTTCAGAGAGGTGGCTTGATATGCCTGCCTCTGCCTCCCAGCCCTGGTATTCCCTGGAGGTCACCCTCCCAAGTACTAGCCAGGCTCGGCCCTGCTTAGCTTCTGAGATCTGATGAGATCGGGCTTGCCTGGGCTATCCAGGTCAGGGCATACCCTGGAAATCTTGTTGGTCCTTATGGTGCAACTGAATGTGAATCTTGCTCACCTGCAGTTCTAAGAACACTTTCCTGGGAGTAAGCCCCAGAGACTAAAATGCAACATATTTCTGGGTAGACCTATTTAGGGTGGTTATGTTACTCTTGCACTTGCCAAGACTGGAACAGGTACCCCTGTTTTGGAACACAACTACCAAGTAATGTGAAAAAAAATATCAAAGTATCTCTCTGCCAACACAAATTGTTGGTGGCCTTTGACAAAGAATCCGAAAGTGACAGCAGGATAACATCCTTTATGGGGACCACCTAAAACATTACAAAGCAATAAGCAAGCTTTCGGGCAAAGCAGAACTCTTCTTTAGCCTGTGGAAGAGCCTTAGACGATGAGGAAGTTTGCCTGCTGCTATGTGAAGTTGACTTGTCCTAATAAAAGCACTACCCATCCTTTACTTTTGGACTCTGCTGTTGGGGAAAAGCAATGCAGGTTGTCTTTCAAACCTAATGTGTACAGTCCAGTTTCCTTAATACCAAGGAGAGTCAGAGTGCAATACTATGCAGAGTTACTCTGGTCAATGTGCTTCAACTGTGGATAGGATTGCACTGTTGGCTTCCTCCGAAGTGCTACTGTTCAGCAGATATAATGGCAGAATGGGGAACAGTATGAATTACACAGCCTGCATAAGAAGGCGTGCACATGAACATACAGAGAGCTGCCTTATATTGACTCAGACCCTTGGTGCATCAAGGTCAGTATTGTCTACTCAGACTGGCAGCAGCTCTCCAGGGACTCAGGCAGAGAGGGGTCTTTCACATCACCCGCTGCCTGATCCTTTTAACTGGAGATGCCAGGGATTGAACCTGGAACCTTTTGCATGCCAAACAGATGTTTTACCACTGACCCACAGCCCCTCCCCTAAAAGTTCCAGACTGGCAACCATGTTACTATGTAGCGGCAAAATAAAACAGGAGTCCAGTGCACCTTAAAGGTAAAGGTAAAGGTTCCCTTACTCGAAAGCCAGTCGAATCCGACTCTAGGGTTGCGATGCTCATCTCTGTTTCAAAGCCGAAGAGCCAGCGCTGTCCGAAGACATTTCCGTGGCCATGTGGCTGGTATGACTAAACACCAAAGCACACGGAACGCTGTTACCTTCCCACCGAAGTGGTACCTATTTATCTACTTGCAATGTCTTGCTTTCGAACTGCTAGGTTCGCAGGAGCTGGAACTAGAGACGGGAGCTCACTCCGTCATGCGGCACACTCGGGTCTCGAACTGCTGACCTACCGACCTTCCACAGCCTGCAGTTTAGCGTCTTAACCACTTGAGCCACTGTAGCTCCTAGTGGCACCTTAGAGATGCAGAATATATATTTCAGCATAAGCTTTTGAGTCAGAGTTCACTTCTTCAGATATACAGAGTGTATATCCACTCGGAATGGCTTGATTTCTCTTTAATCGGTTACAGTTTCCAGCTGGCCTCTCTTTGTAACCTCTCCCCACACCCATCCACTTATCGCAATGCTTGTTTATGCTAAAATAATTGCCATGAATGTACACTTGATACACCTGACGAAGTGAGTGCTGACTCACAAAAGTGTAGGAATAAATGTTGCTAGTCTTTTAAGGGCGCCCCATGGATTCCTGGTGTATTTTGTTGCCCAAGAACTGGGAAGAGAACTGCTGGAAGCTGATCCTTTTATTTTGTCTTGAGATGCTTAACACAAATGTCATGGGATTTAGTTTTCTTTCTTCCACGTTCATCAACAGGCCTTGATACCATTAGCTTTAGAAGGCACAGAACTGGGCAAAATAAGAGCCTCGCACGCCCTTGCAAAGATTGCTGCCGTTTCCAATCCAGACATAGCCTTCCCTGGTGAGAGAGTGAGTAAACCCCTTGTTTTCTGTAGACTTTGTGATGCAGCAACAGTGGGAAGAAGGGCCAGGATCCAGCAATAGGGATGCTACGATGTCTGCCTCTCTCGTAGGTGTACGAGGTCGTGCGGCCTCTGGTCAGCTTGCTGAACACAGAGCGAGACGGGCTACAGAACTTCGAGGCTCTGCGTGGTCTCACTAACTTCTCTGGGAAAAGTGACAAACTCAGGTAAGCTCCATACCAGGGATTCCCCGTCCTTTCTAAGCCTGCAGGCCAATTTGGAATTCTGACATGGGATCGAGGGCACAGCAACAAAACGGCTGCCGCAGAAGGCGGAGCCAGCCACAAAACGATCGCCACCAGTGTTTCCTCTAAGCTGAGTTAGTGTGAGCTAGCTCATCGTTTTTTAGCCTCTGGCTCACACAGTTTTGTCTTGGCTCGCGAAGGGGGGCTCCAGAGCACACTAATTTATGCAGTAGCCAAATCGCTCGCTCACAACTTTAATGCCAGTAGCTCACAAAGGAGAATTTTTGCTCACAAGACTCCACAGCTTAGAGGGAACATTGATCGCCACCGCTTAACTTCAGCAACCCAGTGTGGATCCTTGCGCTGTGGTGGCAGCTGCTGCCAAAGCAACATTTTTAAAAAATCCACACAGCCAATCAAATCTTCACTAGCCAATCAAAAGCCTTGGTGGGTAAAAGCCCTCCCTGGCCCCTCCCAGTCCCTAAAATCACTTGGTGGGTGCCAGAGAAAGTGTTAGCAGGCACTTTGGGCACCATGTTGGGGACCCCTCCTCTACAGAGTCTCTGAGGATGTGCAACTGTAGTGTAGCCAGGACTCCTTGTACACTGCGGTCACACTAGACCAGCGGAGGAACTGCCACTCTCAGTCTTTGCAAAATCACTCTAATCTCCACAGAAATCAGTGAGCTTAGACTGGATATATAGTATTGCACAGTTAGCCCAGCATTCTACATCAGGAGAGTCACAGCTGGATATTTGCAGGGCTATTTTTGGGCAGGAACGCACAGGAACAGAGTTCCAGCTGGCTCCCAAGTTGGCCACGCCCAGCAGGAACTCATTAGCATAATAGGCCACACCCAACAGCAGAAATCCATTAGGATTGGCTACATTAGGGGTGTGTGGCCTAACATGCAAAGGAGTTCCTGCTACAAAAAAAGGCCCTGGGTTTTGACCACAAACAAGGTAAACAGAATAAGAAGCAAAAGGTGGGTGTGGCTGAATGACCACACTTCTGGTAACGTGGGTGCTATGCTAATAAGCTGTGCTGTCAGAGCTGTGGCCTATTATGCTAATGAGTTCCTGCTGGGCTTTTTCTACAAAAAAACCCCTGGATATTTGCCTGCAAAGTGGTGGTGGAAAAGTGTTGCTGAGTTGCAGCAGCTGACATACGGCGACCCTGTGGGGGGTTTTCAAGGCAAGAGACAAACAGAGGTGTTTGGTCCTTGCCTGCCACTGCCTGGCTACCCTGGACTTCCTGGGTGGTCCCCCACCCAAGTACTACGCAGGGCCGACCTTGCTTAGCTTCTGAGATCTGACGAGACTGGGCTAGCCTGGGACATCCAGGTTAGACTACGAGCACAAAGCTGGGCAAAAGTAGAAAACAAAGGAAAGGCCAAGGGTGGGCTTCTGGTGCTCTTTCATACACGCAGGAGGCAAAACAAATAGACTGTAGCTAAGAGTGCCACTGGGCTGTTCTCAGCTGCTCTTCGCCCTGGATGGCCAGAGGATGGTATAGCAGCAACCAGTGCAGTAGGGGATCAAGTGAGACGAGAGAGTCACTGGGTTCCAGCTGGTCCTTTAAAAGCTAGTTACTAGTCTGGTCTAGCTGCTAAGTCTGGCTAGCTGCCCATTTGCCTGCTCCAGTTTGGTGTAGTGGCTAAGTGCGCGGACTCTAATCTGGGAGAGCCGTGTTTGATTCCCCACTCCTCCACTTGCACCTGCTGGATGACCTTGGGCAAGCCATAGTTCTGGCACAGCTGTTCTTGGAAAAGAGCAGTCTCTGTCAGAGGTCTCTCAGCCCCACCTACCTCACAGGGTGTCTGTTGTGGGGAGGGGAAGGGAAGAAGATTGTAAGCTGCTTTGAGACTCCTTTGGGTAGTGAAGGGCGGGGTAGTTTGCTTCTGTCATCCCAACCCAGACAGGGGGGGCAGATTCTGTTTGTTTGGTTTTTAATGCAATCGCCGCATTGTGTTTGTTGGAAGTGAAGGACAGTGCAATGTTCCTTTGGACAGAGCACAGCAATACTTTGGAGAAGAGCAGTAGAGCTAATAAGGCTAGATAGGCCAGTCCCTGTGGCCTTCCATTTGTGTGTTCTGCTGCAGTAACTCACAGAAAGCTCATCCCCTGCCACAAATTGTTAGTCTTTAAGGTACTACTGCTGTGGTGGCTCAAGTGGTTAAGACGCTGAACTGCAGGCTGTGGAAGGTCGGTAGTTCAGCCGTTCGAGACCCGAGCGTGCCGCATGACAGAGTGAGCTCCTGTCTCTAGTTCCAGTTCATGCCAACCTAGCAGTTCAAAAGCAAGAAATTGCAGTAGGAAGGTAACAGCGTTCCGTGCACCTCAGTGTTTAGTCATGCTGGCCACATGACCACAGAAACGTCTTCGGACAGTGCTGGCTCTTCGGCTTTGAAGCGGAGATGAGCACCGCAACCCTAGAGGCGGACTTGACTGACTTTCGAGCAAGGGACACCTTTACCTTTAAGGTGCTCCTGGACTCTTGCTCTCTTCTACTGCTACGGACAGACTAATACGGCTACCCCATCTTGATCTATCTTTACCCAGAACACCACTCTTAGGGCTTCCTTCCTTCCTTCCACCTGACACCTTCTCTTCCTGCTTCTTCCTCTAACTGCCACAAGGCCAAAAAGCACTCTCTGCTATTCTCTCCATTCTAGCCTACAGAGAGCTAGAACACTTTCTCTTGCTTTCCTGACTCAGTATATTGACATGTTGAAGGGGAAATTACACTGATGGGGCTCAGCATGGATGATTTGATCCTTCTTTCGGAGAAGTACGCTTTCAGCATGATTAAAGAGAGATTGATCGATATAGAAATGTAAGAACTTAGACGGCTTGCTACTGGGCATTGCTCTCCCACTCATTGGGGGATTTCTCTTAATGGGCCGCTGCCAGAGTATTTTTCCTGTCTGATTGATTGATATTAGAAGGGTATTCACGCTGGCCCGTTTTAATGTGCTCCCCTCAGCTGTGTTATATACCATTCCCGGATAGGTTATGTCCCTGTGGGCTAAAGGAGATTGAAGGAACAGACCATGTACTTCTGACTTGTAGATTTTACCAGGATTTGCGCGCTTATCACCTCGGCCCTATACTGCAAACCCTGGAGGGCAAATCTGAGGAAAGTAAGATAATGAACCTTCTAGCCTCAAACAGGGCTGATACCATCGAAGAGGTGGCAAACTTCCTTTACAGAGCGTATAGGAGGAGTTCTTTTTCGGCAGAAGGGGTAGTGAATTAACTGTTTTGCGTGCCTACCGCCTCTGTACCTAAGGCTGCTGCTGTTGTTATGCCAATAAAGGTTTGTTGTGTTGTTGACTCAGTATGGAATTTGTTTACAACAAAAGGCTTCTAGGGAGGGGTGGCAGCATGGAAGCTAAACAGGAAGGAAGGTCACCCAGAAAGACTTTGCAGAGGAAAGGTTTCTCACAATACAAGAACTCGTGGGCACTCCATGAAATTGCTGAGTGGTCGGGTTAGAACGGATAAAAGGAAGTCCTTCTTCACCCAAAGAGTGATTAACACTTGGAATTCACTGCCACAGGAAATGGTGGCGGCTACAAGCATGGACAGCTTCAAGAGGAAATTAGATAGGCATGTGGAGCAGAGGTCCATCAGTGGCTATTAGCCACAAGGTATAGATAGGGGCTCTGGGGCAAGTGATGCTCTGTCTTCTTGGTGCTTGGGGGGGGGGTCAACAGTGGGAGGGCTTCTAATGTCCTGGCCCTCTGGTGGACCTCCTGGGGGCACCTGGTATTTTTGGCCACTATGTGACAGAATGTTGGACTAGATGGGCCTTTGGCCTGATGCAACATTGGCGTCTCTTGTGTTCTTATGTTAAGGCCAGGGCAAACAATCTCTGCTTCTCACTTGCCTTGAAAGCTCCTTGCTGCAGTGGTCACCGTAGGTTGGCTGCAACTTGACAGCACAACACACACACACACAGAGTAGGCTTCTATTTCTTTTCCAAAGCAACAAGTCTAAAACAGCATCCCTCCTTCTGTAGTCCCCCATCAGCTTTAAGCTAACAGTGATGAATGTTTCTCCACCACCACAGGCAAAAGATCATCAAAGAGAAAGCCATGCCAGAGATTGAAAACTACATGTTTGAAAACCACGATCAACTCCGGCAGGCGGCGACAGAATGTATGTGCAACCTGGTCGTCAACAAAGAGGTATAAATTGTCCCGCTCTTGCTGTTCTAAGGGAAGGGGGCCTCCAAATCCTTGGACACCCCCCCCCGAACAATTCCCCTTGGCTATATCTTAAACTGCTTGTATTTTATTCCCCCCCGCAGGTTCAAGAGAGATTCCTAGCTGATGGAAATGACCGGCTCAAGCTGGTTGTGTTGTTGTGCGGGGAGGACGACGAGAAAGTTCAGAATGCGGCGGCAGGAGCCCTGGCCATGTTGACGGCAGCGCAAAAGAAGCTGTGTCAGAAGATGACCCAAGTGGTAAGAGCCTCATCGCCAAAGAACATGCATCTGCTTTGCAAGTGGAAGGTACCACGTTCGGTACCAGGCATCCCCAGCTCAAAGAACCAAGTCCTTGCATTGCTTGTTATGTGCAATTGACATTGTCTTTCATCTGCCCCATCAGCATCAGTTGCCATCCACCTGCACACATGTGAGGAACCTATACGGGAGGAGACAGAGATGGAGTGAATGGATGATGCCATCGATTGCTATTGCTGTTACTTATTGAGGTTATTTATTGCCGTCTAATGAGCTGCGGTGGCTCAAGTGGTTAAGACGCTGAGCTGCAGGCTGTGGAAGGTCGGTAGTTCAGCAGCTCGAGACCCAAGTGTGCCGCATGACGGAGTGAGCTCCCATCTCTAGTTCCAGCTCCTGCCAACCTAGCAGTTCGAAAGCAAGAAATTGCAGGTAGATAAATAGGGACCACTTCGGTGGGAAGGTAACAGCATTCCGTGCGCCTTGGTGTTTAGTCATGCTGGCCACATGACCACGGAAACGTCTTCGGACAGCGCTGGCTCTTCGGCTTTGAAGCGGAGATGTACACCGCAACCCTAGAGTCGGATTCGACTGGCTTTCGAGCAAGGGAACCTTTACCTTTACCATTTGTCCAGACAATAAAGATGTCATCAATAGAGATGTAAAATTTCCGGAAATTTTGAAGCTCGGAAAAAAACCCGTTTTTTCCGGTTTTTTTCCGGAAAAAAACGGAAATTTTCGGAAAAATTGAAAAAAATGCTACATTAGCACTTTTTTTTTCTTTTCCAGATTGAAAGTCATTCTGTTACTTTAGGAACATAAAATTTGACTAACCGGAAACTAAAAAACTGTGAGCTAGCTCACACTAACTCAGCTTAAGGGGAACACTTTACCTAATGATTGGTTGCGAAGTTTTAGAAGCTGGATTGTGTCTTTATGGCTTGTTGTAACCCGCCCTGAGCCTGCTTACAGGGGAGGGAGGGCTAGAAGTTGATTCATGAATGAATGAATGAATGAAATGAAGTAGGGGGTGATGTGAAAAGCCTCCACTCAAGACCCCGGAGAGCTGCTGCCAGTCAGAGTAGACAACACTGACTCTGATAGACAAATGGTCTGACTCAGTATGGGGGCGGCGTCATGTTTTCCGTAAGTGAGACTATGTATTAGGGGTGTTTTCAAATTCTTCCCTGATAGGATCAGCACATTTAGGGGAGACTTCATACCTGAGTTGTTTGTGTTATACAACAGAGCTGCGTGTGTATTATTTTCGTCCATTTTCCCCACGGATGCAGCCCTGCTTTTGGCCACGTCCACATTAGATACCTACAAGTGGGGGACCCGCGATACTCGCGGGAGAGGGGGAGCTCCACACCTATGAGGAAGAGGAGGAAGCAGCAGGAGGAGGTAAGTCCCCACCCATCCTGCCGGTTCCCCGTCTCCTCCACCCCCCCTCCACCAGCTGGCTCAATCTCCCCCCCCCCGCCCCAGAGCGCGCCCCCCCTCCAGAGGCCAGGTCTACCCAGGCTTTCCCACTACATTGGTAGACCTGGCCTCCGGAGGCCAGGTCTACCCAGGCGTTCCAACTACATTGGTAGACCTGG
>NW_015164181.1:3876330-3881478 GCF_001447785.1 Gekko japonicus | reverse complement strand
TCTATATATCTAATAGCCAACTTGCCCCCTCCGTGCGGATCGCTAAATCAGCACGGAGGGGGCAGCTGGGGGGCTGGGGGAGGTTTGTGCACACGTGGGCCAGTCCCCACGTGTGCACAAAAATACAAAAAGTTTTAAAAAATTTCGGGGGGATGTTTAAATCCCCCCGAAAGTGCAAGAGCGTCTCCTGCGCATGCGCAGGAGACGCTCTTGCACTTTCGGGGGGATTTAAACATCCCCCCGAAATTTTTTAAAACTTTTTGTATTTTTGTGCACACGTGGGGACTGGCCCACGTGTGCACAAACCTCCCCCAGCCCCCCAGCTGCCCCCTCCGTGCTGATTTAGCGATCCGCACGGAGGGGGCAAGTTGGCTATTAGATATATAGATTACTATGGAAGTATGGATTGGGATACTTAGAAAAACCTCTACATATCCAACAAATGCTTCACAGAAATGCAGTGGGATCTCTAAAAAAAAATGCAGAACGGAACACTGTTCACAGATACTTGTCCAGTCCCAGCAGATATTTAAAACTGCTTTCATGCAGGGTGTGTGTGTGTGAAAAGTACATTATATTGGATGCTGAATGAACTCTGCTAACCAGACCGGCACATGTCCTTAGATTCAGGTGGGTAGCCATGTTGGTCTGAAGCAGCAGAACGTTTGAGTCCAGTGGCACCTTTAAGACCAACAAAGTTTTATGCACTGTATAAACCTTTGTGTGCACGCACACTTCTTCAGATACAGAAATATATCTGAAGTTTGCTTGCACACAAAAGCTTATACCTTGAATAAAACTTTGTTGGTCTTAAAGGTGCCGCTGGACTCAAACTTTGTTGAGCATGTGTCCTGTAGATGGTTTCAAGGACAGCATCACTGAACAGTCACTGACTGCATCAGACAGTGAATAAAATTATCAGGGCTTGTTTTCCTCTTGCAGACAACCCAGTGGCTGGAGATTCTACAGAGACTTTGCATTCACGACAAACTGGACATCCAGTACCGTGGCCTGGTGATTGTTTATAACTTGATCCACGCTGACCAGGAGCTGGCTAAGACGTTGGTGGCGAGCGAGATGTTGGAGATTCTGACCGTGATCGGCAAGCAGAAAGACAACCCCAGCTGCCAGCACGTGCTCAAAGTGGCCCGTGACTGCCTCGTTAAATTCATGGACTATGGGCTGATCAAACCCATGTCTCAGCCATAAGGACATAGCCAGCAGAAATCCAAAACGATGAGGACTAGGAGAGCAGGAAGGCTGAAGACAGGCCAAAATCACAATAAGAAAACTGATGCATTTCCAAAGCTACATGAGCATTTCCAAAGCTACATAGGGAAATTGCCATCCCAACGAATTCCTATCCTAATGGTTTAGATGCATGCCCGAATTGGGTTCCTACTAGCAATTTTTCTTTCAGGAAGCGAACTGCCCGTTAAGGCTCCCTGGCTTTAGAGAACGTTGGATGTGTTCAAGGCCTTAGGGATCTGAAGGAGTCAACAGTGACTCACGAAAGCTCATACCCTACCACAAATTCTGTTAGACTTTGAGGTCCTACTGGACTCATAAGAACATAAGAGATGCCAATGTTGGATCAGGCCAAAGGCCCATCCCGTCCAACACTCTGTATCACACAGTGGCCAGAAATACCAGTGTCATCAGGAGGTCCAGCAGTGGGGCCAGGACATTAGAAGCCCTCCCACTGTTGACCCCCCCCCCAGCACCAAGAAGGCAGAGCATCACTTGCCCCAGAGTCCCTATCTATACCTTGTGGCTAATAGCCACTGATGGACCTCTGCTCCATATGCTTATCTGATTCCCTTTTGAAGCCGTCCATGCTTGTAGCCGCCCCCACTTCCTGTGGCAGTGAATTCCATGTGTTAATCACTCCTTGGGTGAAGGACTTCCTCTTATCCGTTCTAACCCAACCGCTCAGCAGTTTCATGGAGTGCCCACGAGTTCTTGTATTGTGAGAAAGGGAGAAAAGTACCTCTTTCTCTACCGGCTCTTTCCCATGCATAATTTTATAAACCCCTTTATAAGACTCTTACTCTTTTCAAAGCCTTAAGTGCCTCTATGTGTTTGTAACATGCCATAAAGTTGCAAGCTGACTTCTGGCAACCCCAAGAGACGAACAGATGGTTTGCCATGGCCTGCCTCTGCACAGCGACCCTGGCATTCCTTGGTGGTCTTCTATCCGATTACTAAGCAGGGCCAACCCGCTTAGCTTCTGCAATCTGACGAGATCAAGCTATATATGGAATTTTGTATTCCATAGATAGTGCCTCTATACGGAATAGAAAATTGCCCCTTTGGTCTTTTAGGAGTCACAGTGGTTTTTATAAGTATTATCCTTGCTATTTAATATATTTGCTTCGAGATAGGGGGAAACACAGACTTTTTGTATATCAACTAAGTGATTTTATGGGATTGCTGTCATTCTGGGATGGAAATTTCTTAATAAAAGTAGTTCTTGGTGGAAGGATGCACTTGCCTGGCTTGCTTAAAAATGGTGACGGGAAGTCCCATCAATTCACAGTTGAATTAGGGTGAGCCCCATGTTTGGTGTAGTGGTTAAGTGTGTGGACTCTAATCTGGGAGAACCGGGTTTGATTCCCCACTCCTCCACTTGCACCTGCTGATGTGACCTTGGGTCAGTCACAAGCTCGGGCACAGCTGTCCTTGAAAAAGAGCAGTTTGTGTCAGAGCTCTCTCAGCCCCACCCACCTCACAGGGTGTCTGTTGTGGGGAGGGGAAGGGAGAGGAATTTGTAAGCCGCTCTGAGACTCCAAGTGAAGGGCGGGGTATAAATCCAATCTCTTCTTCTTCTTCTTCTTTTCAAGGGAAGAGACTTCAGGGAGGGGGGTTGTCACTGCCTGCCTCTGCGGAGTGACCCTGGGCTTCCTTGGTGGTCTCCCATCCAAATACTAACCAGGGCCGACCCTGCTTAGCTTCCAAGATCTGACGAGATTGGGCTATCCTGGACCATCCAGGTCAGGGATGTGTTTGCCAGTGGCAGCTTTTAAAAAGATAATTGGGAAATATATCAATAGGTACAGCTCCCCCGGGACTTTGATCCTAGGTGTCCTACAGATACGATGATCCAAAGCCCAGAGTCCAACAGGGCTTCTTTCATTCATCACCGTGGTCTCCAAGGGATTAACACCAAGCAGGAGTTAAAGAGCTCAGTTGGCTTCAGTTTCGGTGGGACACCTTTCATGAGTACACCCAGCCCGAGGGAGCTACCAGTTACTCAGTCCGGGTTCCTGCCATACCTTGGCTATCTGACGGCTGGGATTTCTGCTACACCATCCTGGTCCACCTCTATGGAGGTCAGCCCAGAGCAAGACACCCTGCCAGAGTTAGACAAGTTTTGCCTGGCATGGTTATTGGGTGGTAAGAGGGAAACACAACCTTACCCCATGATCTGAGAAAGGCCTCCTTCTACAGGGGCAATGCACCACTGAAGATGGCTCACTGCAGGACAACCAATAGGGAAATGGCCCTTTGAGCCCTGTTTGGAGACTTCTGAAAAGCATCTGACAGACTGTATGAATTATAGCCCTGCTGGACTTCATGAGCCTTCTGTTAGATCCAAATTAGCCATGAGAAGGCAAAATGGAACTTCCATGGGCAGCAGCAGTCTACCTCTGAATACTGAAGGAAGTACACACAGCAGGTGAAGGCTGTCTGGTGTAGTGGTTAAGTGCGCGGACTCTAATCTTGGAGAACCGGGTTTGATTCCCCACTCCTCCACTTGCACCTGCTGATGTGACCTTTAGGCAAGCCATAGTTCTGGCACAGCTGTTCTTGAAAAAGAGCAGTTTCTGTCAGTGCTCTCTCAGCCCCACCTACCTCACAGGCAGGGTTCCCTCTAAGCTGAGTTAGTGTGAGCTAGCTCACAGTTTTTCAGCCTCCCGCTCACAGATTTTTGTCTTAGCTCAGGAAGGAGGGCTCCAGAGCAAACTGATTTGTGCAGCAGCCAAATTGCTCGCTCACACCTTTAATGCCAGCAGCTCACAAAGTAGAGGTTTTGCTCACAAGACCCCACAGCTTAGAGGGAGCATTGCTCACAGGGTGTCTGTTGTGGGGAGGGGAAGGGAAAGGAGTTTGTAAGCCGCTCTGAGACTCCCTTGGGTAGTGAAGGGTGGGGTATAAATCCAGTCTCTTCTTCACACCGAGCTTGTGAGCAACTCAGAGGTCAGCATACACAGAAGTAAACACACCCATGACTGTTGGAGAGAACACTGAAGCAAGCATATTTATTCTTTCATAATAGGAAGAAACCTACAGGAGGCAGGGTACAGTGGTTGACAGGCTTCATCCTGGTCAGTCCTGCAAAGTAGGCTGCCAACATGAGGTTGGACCCAGCCGGATTTTTCACTCAATATTACTGAACTCTCATCCTTATTGCAGCCCAAGTATTATTGAGACCCTAATCTAGCAGTTCTACCGCAGACCAACACAGCTGCTCTCTGAAACTATCTTACTGCAGCCACTGTCCCATAGGTAAATCCCATAATTCCCAGCATAGCCTTTGGGGGCAATCAAAGGGTCCGTCTCCTCCCCTTTTCACCAGTGGAGAAACCAGCTGAATCCAAATTGCTCCCTTTTCACATGTAGGGTAAGTAGCAGGGAAGAGCATTAAAAAAGTATAAGCTTCAACTCCAGGAAATGCAGCCCCCAGGGCGTCTTTCACTCTGCTGTCTTTGATCTTTGGGTTCTTCCATTTTGTCACACTTCTAAGGCATTAAAGCGTCACGCTTTCCTTTAACTGCCCAGTCAGAAGGTGTCTCTTTCTTCACAGTCGTCATCTCCTCCATTACCAAAGCTTCTTGTTTTGCTTTTTAATGGTCCGTTCAAAGGTAAGACAGCGGAGGTACGATAACAGGCAGCACAACAAAGAGTGCAGTCTCAAGGCAGGAGTTAACTAGGTCATCAACTAGAGATTTTACTGGGGGGGTAGAGGGAGAGAAAAGGCGAAAACGAAAACTCAGGAAACCCACCAAAGTTGGTAGGCAACAGATTAAAGCCTAGGGTTGCCAGTTCTGGGACAGGAAAGACCTGGAGACCGGGGGGGGGGGGGCTGGGGGGGGGGTTTGGGGGGGGGGGGGTTTGGCAAGGGGGGGGGCTCCAACGGGTCACCCT
>NW_015164181.1:3845452-3876189 GCF_001447785.1 Gekko japonicus | reverse complement strand
GGGGGATCGCAGTTCCCCCGGGTGAGGTGCAGGGGGGCGGGGAACATGACGAAGCCCCGCCCCCTGCTTCCAGCCGCCCCGCTTCCGGCCCTCATTCAGCCAGGAGGAGGCAGGAGAAGAGGGAGGGTAAGTGGCTTCCTCCCTGCCTCTCCCCACCCCTGCCTGCCTGGGGCCAGGGAGGGCCTTGGCGGGGCTTCCTCGCACTCCCGCCGGCCTTGCAGGTCCACTGCCTGGCCCCTCATGGGGCTCCGCAGTGGAGCTGCAAGGCTGGCGGCAGCGGCCAGGACCGTTGGGGGCAGGGTGTGTGGCCTTATGACACACTTCCAGTGATGTCAGGGGGTGTGGCATATGCTAATGAGTTATGCTAATGAGTTCCCCTAGCTCTTTTTCTACGAAACGACCCCTGGAATAACTAGAAGGCGGGAACATCCCAGTACATATAGCTGGGCAAGGCAAATGGCTAAGCAAATGAACTTCGAGCGCACGCACACGGGAATACCCCAGTGGAAGATTACATAATGAGCGGGAGAGTCGCAGGGTTTCCTGAGAGCAGAAAGATTCACACCAAAAGTGAACCACAAGCTCTCCCTTCCTCACAAGGCCAGGCTGATAACGGCGTCTAGCTCCCACGGTCTCCCTGGCATGTTTACTGCAAGCTGCGGAGCTGCGAGCAAGCGGAAACAGGGAAGGACAGAAGACACAAAAATGGCAGCTAGCTGACATCGAGAAGATCTCCACCCACCTGGAGGCTGGCAACCCTATTAAGGACAAATCTGCTCCTTTTCATACAGTAAGTGAAGCTGCTTGTTAGCTCTGGAGGCCACGCAGAGCAAAAGGTTTCGGGAAACTTCCCCCTGTGTAGGGACGGGGTTGATGCCAAACACGATGGTCCTCTCGAGGCCTGAGAAACGGCGAATGCTGTCAAGGACAATCTTGTCTGTCAGTATCTCGTTGGCCTGTACAAAGCTAACATCAAGGCGGAGTTTTCTCATCTCCTCTACCAAGGGACGCTGGTAATTGGAAGTTATTTCTTTTGTGCTGCACAGAATTGCAATATCTTTCTGAGAGTAGCCTGCGTCCAGGTAGCTGCGACAGTGTCTGGCCACATAACATGCTATCTCCCTCACTTCCATCTCACGCTTTATATGGTACCTGCCAGCCATGAAATTGCCACAGCACGCTCTGCCTAGCAGCTCTCCCAGTTGTGGGTAAGGAATGTCTAACCGCTTTGCGTTGACTATATTCTCCATCTCTGCTTTCACAACTTCGTAGATTGTAGAAGCATTCCGGACTCCCTTAGTAAGATAACCCCTTGGATACTGTCGCAATAGAGGGGGGAGGCCACTGTCAAAAGGGTGACTCATTTGGAAATAGTCCAAGAAAATCCAGAAGATCCCAAGAGTATTAGGGTCACGACGGACAATGTTCCTAGCTTTCTTGTACCACGGGCCGTGCTCCACTCGGAAATTCTGAGCTTCATCCATCACAATGTGCTTGACGTTCGGAAATTCTTCCTTCATGAATGTCGCTCTCGTCACAGCACAGGACACTTTCTTCCTAAAGAAAACAAGGGAAGGTTTAAAATAAATAAATGTGATACAGAATTGGTTGGGTTTGAACTAGACTGGATGTGGGATCAGATATGAACAAAACATACATTCTGTCTCTGAAATCTTGGTCCCTACTCAGTAATTATTAATGGGAGGGGCCATAGCTTAGTGGTAGACTACCTGGTTTGCATGCGGAAGGTCCCAGGTTCAATCCCCAGCATCTCCAGTTGAAAGGACCAGGTAGCAAGTGATGGGAAAGACCTCTACCCTGGAGAGCTGCTGTCATTTTAAGTAGACAATACAGATGTTGGTGAACTGTTGGTATGATTAAGTATAAGGCAGTTTCATGTGTATGTTAGACGCTCGTGCCTCTGAAATATTAACCTCTACCTTGGTGACCTAATACAAAGCCTATTCAATGAAAATCCAAACTCAAAGGCAGATCATGGGCTTTACTCAAGGGTGCAGGATTGCCTGTATGCACAATATGGCTCAGAGTCTCCAGCCTCAAGATGCTTTTTACTTGGACTTTCTGCAAGCAAAGTATTTGCTCTGTCTACTAAGGGCCACAAGACTTTTGCTTAGTTATTAGGAAACTCAATATTTGCTCAGTTATTCGCTTCCTGAAAAAAAATGAGAGTTGAGTCCAGACTCTATTTTCCATCAGCAGAACGGAACTTTCCTGCTTCCTCTCCTCCCACTGAAGCCCACTGACACCCACAAAATGCTACTCCTAGAGGATCAGACTCCCCCCCCCGGGAAAACATGAAGAATAATAAGTGGAAGCTGCCAAAATCCAACTCTGGATATTGCTTTTTACCAAGGTACAGAGTTCGAGGTACTCCAGAAATATTTGTTGTAGAAGACTGAATTTTTTTAAAAAAAAATTAAGACAGCACTATAGAACAGCCCTTGGGCACATTTAGAATTCTTACTCAGCATGCTAGCCCCACCAACAAAATGGCTGCCACAGGAGGCGGAGCCAGCCACAAAACGATTGCCACAGCTTGACTTCAGTAACACAGTGCAGATCCTCATGCTGTGGTGGCAGTTGCTGCCAACGCAACATTTTAAAAAAAGGTCTAAAACAGCCAATCCAATCTGCAATTGTCAATCAGAAGCCTTGCTGGACAAAAGCCCTACCTTGACTCGCCCACTTCCTAAAAGCATTTGGTGGGCGCCAGGAAAGATGCCAGCGGGATCCATGGCGGCCACAGGTACCATATTGGGGGGGGGGACCCTGCTAGATTATTTACATTGCCTCTCATACAGGGTGTGGCACAATTAGCCCAAGCAGTAACCAATTCTAGGATCCAATGTCCATTGCCACACTCACCCGACAAAATCCCGCAGTGGCTTGTTTTCACAGATGTACAGTATTTCATCGGGTCGGCAGTCAAATTCATTCCTTATTTTCTCCATAATCTTCAAGGCCACCACTGTTTTCCCACTTCCGGGTATGCCGTATATAAACTGTTCTCTGGTCCCGTCAAGTTTCTTGGAGAGGGTTTCATACTGTTCATAGGTCAAGAGATTAAGAAACTCCACTCCAATGAAGTCACTCGAAAAGGAGGTGAAGCCAAACAAGACTGTTACAAGTGCCTTTTGTAAGCCGGGTAGGTGTTCTTGTCGCAACCTGTAGTCTACAGGGTACTTTAGTCTCTGACCTCCAGCATCCTGTTCACTTGTAGGCTGCAGATACAAGACCTTTGGAATCACACAGATCTTTTGAGAGTATCCTCCAACATTCGCCAGCTTCTGCTTTAGCAGTCTGGCTGTGCTTCTTGAATGCTCATACACTTCACAGGTGGGATTCTCAACAACACTATAAAAGACAGGATAGCGTCCAACAACCATCAAAAGTGCATCGCACACGATGGCTCGGTTCTTGGGCAACCCAATGTCCACGGCCCAGCTTCTTGAAAGCATCAATGTTCCTTGAACCGGTGGCTGAATTTCCCTTTCTAGCAAAGCCTTCAGCCTTGGATACTCCAGGAACAGCTTGTCACAGAGGGGTTGGGGAACAAATGTCATCCTGTTGGACTCTGCTAAATGAAGGAGGTATAGAATATAAAGAATAGAGTTAACAGCTACAGATGAAAAATTTCCCACCCTTACTAAATCCTGCAGTCTGGGACACAGGAACAGTTTGTTTTGTCTATTTCCAGGACACAAGAATCCCCATGAATATCGGAGAAAATGTCAGTCTTAAATATGGAGCAAAGTTTATCGTGCCTGTACATAGAAAAGCCAGTTCCCATCACTAGTATAACAGTGAAAGGGTCAGGACTCAGTAGCAGAGCCCTTGATTTGCATGCAGAAGATCCCCCGGTTTGATTTCCAGCATCACTGATTAAATTACCTCCTCCAGCGTTGGGAAAGACCTTTCTCTGCCTGAGACATTGGACAGCTGCGGCCAGTTAGAAGAGACAATACGAGACTTGAGGGGCCAGTGCTTCATGTGATTCAGACCTAATGGAACTCAGGGTGGCACTACACAAGCAGGGGTATATCCACAGTTCCCTTCCCCTCCCCACAACAGACACCCTGTTCGGTAGGTGGGGCTGAGAGACCTCTTTCAAGGACTGCTCTTGAGATAACAGCTCTGAGACAACTATGGCTTGCCCAAGGTCATCCAGCAGCTGCAAGTGGAGGAGTAGAGACCTTGGCCTTGCCACTGCTGTCTGTGGACCTTCCAGAGGCATCTGGTTGGCTGCTGTGGGAAACAGGATGCTGGATAAGAGGATGGACCCGTGGTCTGATCCCACAGGGCTATTCTCATTTGCATGGGTGGGTAATTCTGCCTAATCTCAATCCCTAACATTGGGCTTTCACCAACAAGACTCTGGCACAGCATGCTGCCCAAAGAATCCCAAGGGAGATTCTCCTCCCCTGCTCACATCCCATTAATCAGAATGCTGGGCAATTCACTGGCTTCATCAAAGACCAAGCTACAAACCTGTCCAGCAGCTAAAAGCAAGGAAACATATAATGAATACAGATCACCATTTATGGAATGCAAGTGTATTACATAGAACTTGTGACCAATGCTCCCTCTAAGCTGTGGAGTCTTGTGAGCAAAAATTCTACTTTAGGAGCTACTGGCGTTAAAGTCTGCTCTGGCGCCATCCTTCCTGAGCTAAGACAATAAGATATGAGCTGGAGGCTAAAAAAACTGTGAGCTAGCTCACACTGACTCAGCTTAGACGGAACATTGCTTGTGCCCCTGCTGAGCTGATCACCCACACTGAGGAAGGAATGAGAAACCTGCCACATGCTTAGACTTGAGAAATCCAGGGAAGTAATAAAGCTGTTGGATTCTCCTCCTCCTCCTCCTCATCTTGGCAGCCAAAGCAAGAAGATGATACCGTGTTTCCCCGAAAGTAAGACATCCCCCGAAAATAAGACCTACTTACAGTTTTGCCTCTCGCTGAAATATAAGGCATCCCCCCGATAATAGGGCCCCCCAAGGCTACCGTACCTCTGGACTCTGGGCTGTAGCGGCGGGTGCCGCCGCGCAGCCGGAGCAGACAGGAAGTGCGAGGTCTCTTTTAATCAGAGAGCCCACACCGCCGCCAGGACAAGCTGCCGCCTGCTGCTCGCTCTGCCCTGACGCAGTGTACCGTATTCTTCTTCATGGAAAAATAAGATATCCCCTGAAAATAAGACCTAGCGCATCTTTGGGAGCAAAAATTAATATAAGACACTGTCTTATTTTGGGGAAAACAGGGTATTTTGAGTGCCGTTCTCCCCACACTCTTCCCCAAAGAAAGTCCAGCAAGGAAAGAGGAACATATATAAGTGGCTAGAGGCTGAACAGTCACCAGCTACCATTCAGGGCCTTCCTACTTTGATACAGAATTCTTATGTTAAAAAGCGTTTACAAAACCCACAGGCCATACCCGGGAAAAACTTTCTCCGCAGCACATCCAAGCTGTCCAGACCTTGGACTGAATACACTGGCTTGATCATCGGAGGCCCGTCTGACAGACTCAGCTCTTTCGTGAATTGTTCAGCCAGCTTCGAAAGATCTGGGTAACAAATTAAACATTTTCCATTGGGAAAGAAAGAGAAGATGAAATCATGTCTGTTCTATGTCACTGTACCAGCTATATGATGGACATACTATTTCTAAAGGAAATGGGGCTATATCGTAACGCAAAACAATTCAGGAAGGCACTTTTATAAATGGAACTCATGTTCCTGGGACCATCACCCTCGTTTTTGTAACATTTGATCCCCATCCTGTACAGGCCTAGAAATGACAAAGTCTGTATTAAACTATTATCAAATGGCAGTGAGTCACACTAAGGGCATAAAGGAACGCGGGGCAACTCCTCCTTGAATCACTCAAAACCCATCCTAAGAGGGATTCAGAGGCCCATTTCCCCCAAAGACCTCAGAACCTCCTTCCAGATAATTTGATCTAAACAAGTGACCTAAATATCCAAAACAAGCAGCAATGGCTGATTCCAGCTAGCTCGCTCATAGTTTCCCCCATATTTCATTTCATTTATTGCATTTTTATCCCGCCCTCAGGGCAGCTTTCAACAAGGGCACCATGTGGCAAATATAAAACATTAAAATCAGAAAAAAACAACCAATTAACATAAGTAAAGTGCTCAGTGATACTATTACTTTAGTCAAGTCAAGATGAAGGCTTGTAGATGTTAACCCAGAGCCCATTTAGGCGGCAACAATCCATCATGGTAATGTAGTGGTCTTGTATTGGGCCATCCCATTGCCCCGTTGTTGCCATAGGATAGTTGTTGGTGGTGGTGGTAGTGGCGGCTCCTAATTAAAAGCCTGGAGGAAGAGCTCTGGACTTGCAGGACCTAAGGAACTGTGAAAAGTCCTGCAGGGCCCTGATCTCCTCTGGGAGCTCATTCCACCAGGTAGGAGCCGCCACTGAAAAGGCCCTGGCCCTGGTTGCCACAAGCCTGGCCTCTCTGGGGCCTCGAATCACAAGATGATGTTGGGCCCCCTACCGTAGTGCTATCTGGGGTATACACCTTGGTATACACATAGTTTTTAAAAAGTCCAAGGTGTTAAAAAGTACTCCAAAGTACATGTGTTTATTCTGTGCAAGCAGGGGGTCTCTTCTGCAAGACCTTCACATGCATGCTGATTTGGGTAATGGAACAGTGCAGTGGACGATACTACTGTGTATAGTACGTATTATCTGTTTGCTTTCACAGCACTGTGTTTCATTGTGCAACATATCTTTTGTACTTTATGCTTTGTTTCCGATTTTTGTAATCCTAGTTTGATTACATTGCTGGTTAGATGGGTCATCCCTACTGACTGCATTGAATAACACTGTGTAATCCACCTGGAGTCTTGTGAGAATGGCACATATAGAAGGGGCGGGGAAAGAGTCCCTTAGTCTCCCTACTCCTAGTAACCTGCTTCCCTCCAGTGCAGCAAATTCATTTCCTACCTGGGTCTTCAGCTGTCATTATTTTAAGCCATTCAGCAATCTCAAATCTCTTCAGACAGCCAGCCTCCACAATCCATGAATCTGGCTCTTCCGAAAAGAAAATGCCATGGAATGACTCAATTCTCACAACAAAGACGTAACCGCGTTCCTTTCCGTCTTTATCATAAACAGCCTGGGCTTTATATTCATAGTAAACTTTTGGCTTAGAAGCATCTAAATGGAAGTAGGGCACCGCATCAATGGTTGCTGCAACTACCACTTTCACTTGGGTTGGGTTCACGTTTCTTTTACACCCAACAACTTTCTGATTATTGTCCACACCAAAAATTAAGTACCCCCCTTGGGTATTTGCAAAGGCAGAAATATATCGCCGAAGCGTATTTTGAACAAAATCTAAGGTGTTCTCGTCTCTTGGGAAGTCCTTAAATTCAACCGTTGTCCATTCAGTGAAACTCAGGATCTCGCCATACTCCAGTTGATCTCGTTCAAAAAATTGAATGGCTGCGTTTCGGATGCCGGATGCCATTTCTACAGCAACTTCTGTTGAACCCTCAATGTTGTTTTGGAGACGGGGCCTCTTAGGACTCATCACATCAGAATCAAGCTTGGCATAAGCTAGCTTCTCTTTCAGAAAAGTCAAATCCTTCAGCTTCATAGCAGATTCCCCGTTACGTTGGTGCAAGCCAGTTTCTACATTACAAATCCGTGGCTTGGAGGAATTTGCGCTGCTCCACGCCTTCACCCAAATCATCAAGTGTTGACCTTTCTGGATAAAGTCAAAATATTCAGATAATTCTTCAGAATGAATACACTCCCGAAAGGCCCGTTCTATGTCCTGACCAATTCCATGTTGAACCAAGTAGTAGCCTTGGTTTGAGATCGATGCCCGTATCACACCTCCGCCGGAGTTGAGCAAAGCACAAGCAGCTCGTGTGAGTTTAAGCTTTTCATCTGCCAGTTCCTTCATCAGCTTCTGTCCATCTCCTTTCTTCTTCTCTTCCACAGCTCCCTTCTTGGAGTTCACGGGTATTTCCATTTCCCCCAGAACCTTCTTTTTCTTTCTTGGTGACCTTTGGCGCTCACCAAACAGCACTTTCCCAACTGATATGATAAACTCAGCATAGTCACTTTCTAAATCGAGACACAGCTGAGACTCAGTGACAATGGCCATTCTATTCCTAGGAAGGACAGAAATGAAGAATTGAGCACATGAGACGTTATTAACGTCAAAACATCAAAAATGGCTTGCTGTTTAACTAGATTACTGTGGTGCTCCTGATGTCTATCTCAAATCGAGTATTCCTTTTAATTTTTAATTTTTATTTATTTTTTAATTACATTTACATCCTGCCCTCCCCACACGTGGGCTCAGGGCGGCTCACAGTACACCAGTGTAATACTTAAATTTGTGTGGTTAGCCGTGTTAGCCTGAAGCAGCAGGACAAAGTTTGAGTCCAGTGGAACCTTTAAGACCAACAAGTTTTATTCTGGGTATAAACTTCCGTGTGCACACACACTTCTTCAGATACATTGAAAGAGAAGTCACTAGCCACTACATATAGGTAGAGGGTGGGGAGATTGTTGCCACAGTGTACTAACACCTTCATGGCCGACTTGAAGCAACACTTCCTAAACTCTTACTCACTCGCACCTCTCTTATACCTGCTGCGATATATTGATGACATCTTTATTGTCTGGACAAATGGTAAAGAAGCACAAATGCCACCAGGCATTCACGTTCTGCCATTCCATTTTGTTGAGGAGAATAAGGAATTGTAGTCTTATGTTCAATTCCTTCTTGTTCCATGAATCTTTGGAACAAACTGCTGCAGTATTCTGTGCCATTATCTGTGAACAGCACGTCTGGCGCTTTGCCAAATTTGTTTTTTAACAGCAGCAACATAGCATTTAAACTTGTCAAGCACCTCATCTTTGCTCCTAAGCAGGTAGGTATAGACATATCTGGATTTTCCTTCCAGAAAACTGACAAAATACTTGTTGTCACCAGCAGATTCCTTTATTGGACCAACCAAATCAGAGTAGACGCACTCTAGAAACTTAGTATTGGGGTCATGAGCTCTATCACCCCACCATCAACCTGACAATGACCCAATCTATGCAGGAAATACATTTCCTGGACACTACTGTAAAAATACACAATGGATGCATAGACACCACCTTATACTTAAAACCTATTGACTGATAAACGTGTCTCCATGCCTCCAGCTACCATCCTAAACATACCAAACAATCCACTGTATACAGCCAGGCTGTATACAGCCAATTCTGCCTTTTTTCATCTGAGGCAGATGCGGCAGTTGGCCTCATACCTCACCCCCCACAATTTGGCTATGGCGACCCATGCAACAGTCACTTCCAGATGAGATTATTGTAATTCTCTCTGTGTGGGGCTTCCTTTGACTCTGCTCCAAAAGTTGCAGTTCGTGCAGAACGCAGTAGTGTGGGTGTTGATGTCGTTGCCTGTGCAAGCCACACATCCACCTGGCGCTGCATGACCTATACTGGCTGCCCATCGAATACCAGATCTGTTTCAAGGTGTTGGTGCTTACCTTTAAAGACAGGGGCCTGCATATTTTAAGACCACCTCTCCCTATATGAGCCCCATAGAACATTGCGTTCTACGAACTAGCATCTCCTGGTTTTCCCTGGCCCTAGGGATGTCCGACTTGCCCGCCTGGTGGAATGAGTTACCTTAAGAGATCAGGGCCCTGAGTTCTACAGGGCATGCAAGACAGAGCTCTTCTGCCAGGCTTTTACTTGAGGCAGCGGGCACCCATTTGATGTGGCCTCCCCTCCAGTGACCACAAATCTGAGAAGTTGGATTGGGACCACTATATTATCTGTTGAGGCACTGTTGTTCTAGTCTGCTGTGGTTTTATTGATTTCAATGAACTGTTTTTATTTGTTTTAAATGTGAATCTGCATCAATTGCAGACACTGTATGTTGGAACCCACCCTGAGCCTACGATGTGGGGAGGGTGGGATAGAGGCCCAATAAAATAAAGCAGTATATACAGAAATATTTTATGTTGAAGTATTGAGTATCGAGACCCGAGTTGCCGCATGATGGAGTGAGCTCCCGTCTCTAGTTCCAGCTCCTGCCAACCTAGCAGTTCGAAAGCAAGAAATTGCAAGTAGATACCTTCGGTGGGAAGGTAACAGCGTTCCGTGCACCTTGGTGTTTAGTCATGCCGGCCACATGACCACGGAAATGTCTTCGGACAGTTCTGGCTCTTTGGCTTTGAAACGGAGATGAGCACCGCAACCCTAGAGTCGGACTCGACTGGCTTTCGAGCAAGGTAACCTTTACCTTTACTGTTTATTTATTATCTTACCATATTTTGATTTGTTATGATACTTTTTCATGCTTTATATTTTTTTATTATGCAATGTCCTTAAAATGTGTTTAACAAATGATGCGTTATGCATCTACACTTTTCTCTTTGTCTCTTTTCATTTTGTATCTCTTTAAATGACTGTGCTTTACCATCGTGCCTTTTTATCCTAATACAGCCACAGTCACAAAGGGGAAATGTTGTGAACCATGGGGTCCAAAGGCAAGAAACTGCAAAGATACCCTGTGGCATTTCTATGCAAAACACAGATGTGCACAAACTAAACTCAATGACAATTCACAAAAACATAAATGAAACATTTGTGCAGTAAAAGGAGACCATTGTCTTGACTGTAGCCTAGATAGGTATACAACAGCTACACCCCTTCATACAATCCTCCTCCATCCCCCAATCAAATCCTCCCCCTCCAAATAAAGATAAAGCCAATTGCATAGAAAGAATATCTAGGCTAATTAGAATTCAGATCAACCCCACTACTGCTGTTGGCTGTAAAGTATACCTTAGGAGATCTACCCGGGCACACTGCCAAGGAACGCCATTTTAAGAGGCTACCACTTACTGTTTAGCAAGCAGAGGTTGTTTTGGATTTTTTTAAAATTTGTGAGTTTGTGAGGCTGATTTTCCATTCGACAGCCACCCCCCCCCCTCCTTAGCAAATCCCCACCGTTTCTGGACACGTTTAGATATCTGGAATGGGACTCACCCTCTTCAGAAGACTTCTTTCCAAAAAAGAGCTTGCTCGACTTGCTTTAGCCCAAACTCTGCTCTCTTGCAATCATAACAGATTCGCCACAAAATAGCTCAACCACTTATCAATGCAACCACTTTCCTTTCCCTCCAGCTGGACGGACGAGGAAAGTGCTATTTTAAATTTCGCGCTGCGTATACCGTGGGGCGTGGCTACATTTTCGCGCCTGAGAAGTCCGCGCCCCCTTCTGAACCCTAGTGCTGATTGGTCTCCAAGCTTTACGGAACAGAGCCGTAAAGAGATTCGATTCACGGAAGTTGAGAACAACTTCGGTTCCCAAATGAAGGCACGCACAGGCAGAGGAGCCAGCGACGCAATCATTAGGTTTAAATGAGTCATCTGACCTAGCTGATGGGTGCTTTGATTGGGTGTTTGGAAGCTGACCACAAGCGCCTGTCTCCAGCTCCGCCTTCCTTTAGCCTTGGTTGGTCACAAAAGCAGATTGAGGTTTCCGCGGCCGCTGTCAATATTGCCCCTTCCCCACCTGTTGTTTCTGTCGCTGGAATTACATATTCCCGCTCTTTGTGCCTTATTGGACAGACTCAGCCAGATACACAGCCAATGGAAAATGGCAAAGACTACCAAATTTTATGGCTGGGGATGAGCTTTCGTGTGTCACATAGATACCAGCAGTGTTCCCTCTAAGCTGAGTTAGTGTGAGCTCACACTTTTTTGTCTCAGCTCAGGAAGGAGGGCTCCAGAGCAAACTGATTTATGCAGTAGCCAAGTGGCGTGCTCACTACTTTAATGCCAGTAGCTCACAAAGTAGAATTTTTGCTCACAAGTCTCCATAGCTTAGAGGGAACATTGGAAAGTGCTCCTGGACTCTCGCTCTGCTCTTCTCTACTGCTACAGACAGACTGACACTGCGACCCATCTTGAGCGATCTCAGTGAAACACGGACATGCACTTCGTCTTCCCATTTTGAGCCAATGAGCGGCTTGATGCGAGCCGGACCGCTATTGTTTCGTGTTGCGCGAGGGAGGCGTTCGGCAGTTACAATCTCCTTGAGAGAACAAGATTGAGGGGAGACGCAGTTGTTTTTTAAGCACAAGGAAACAAGAATGATGCTTTAAGCGCTTGTTCCAGCACTTTCACTTGGAATCCTGTTTTTCTTTTCTGCTGCAAACTAACACAGCTACCCATCTGGAGTCCTCTCTTCAGTCTATCATAGTCTAGGGTTGCCAACTCTACTTGGGAAGTACGTGGAGATTTTGCGGGTGGAGGTTGGAGCGGACAGGGACCTCAGCATGGTACGATGTCATAGGGTCCACCCTCCAAAGCAGCTATTTTCTTGGTCTTGGTTGCCTGGAGATGAAAAGTTATAGTGAGATATCTCCAGGAGCCACCTGGAGGTTGGTAACCTCGCATGTTCCTCAATTTTTCATTTTTTTTTTAAAAAAGGTTCTCCAGGCAGTTTACAGACATCAAGAAATCCAGATTACAAAAACAATAAAACAACAGAGTGCTATGGAAGCCATAACACTACACAATCCAGCAACAGCAAGAAAATAAGCCACATAGGCCAAATCAATAAATAAAGTGTGCAGGAAAGTGCTCTCAACAGATCGTTATTTATTTATTTATTTACAGTCAGTCTGCCTTTCTCCCTGAGACTCAAGGCAGATTGCAGCATATAAAAGCATGCAATAAAACTGTATAAGACATCCAACAACCAATGCCACAGGGCTAGGAATTACAGAACTGGGGAACCATGTGAGCAACAAACTATTTAAGGCAAGGTATACAATATAGAGAGTGGATCACAAGATAGAAGACCACGCAATAAAAACAAGGTCACCAGAGATAATAACAGCCAAAAATATAACTAGAGCAAGGTTAGCAAATAAGAATCTTAAAAATCTGTTGCCCATTGTTATGTACTCGGACCGCTACCAGGGGTCCGTGGTTAAAGTAAGGAGCTTAGTCCCCAAACAAAGGGGACCTAGGATCCTAGTCCACCTAGTGTCCACCTATAGGAACGTTGGCGGGAAATTCAAACCCTCCAATGGGACTGTGGGTGTGCCCGGTGTGAGTGTATATACTTGGCCTTGCAGGTCCGTTTTTCAGTTCTTGTGTGAAGTACAATAAACACGCCTGAACGCATGTCGTAGTCCGAGTTCTCCATGCGATGAACCCAGCACTTTACACCCATTTTAAAAAATCTGCAGAATTACATACAAAAAATGGAATAACCAAACACTGCTTTTAAAAGCCTAAGCATATCAATGCCTCTGTGCCTGTTTCAAAGTGCTGGCTATTTTCTTTCAATCCCTGGGGTTTAGGGGGTTCTCCCATCGGGTCCGCAAGGGTAAATCCCCAGGGGCTCTGCAGAATGAGCAGAGACCTGCCTCAGCTGCAGTGGATATCGACAGAAGTCAGGCAGACCACAGAATCCTTGCAACATCATTGGATGCTCCCATACTCTGCCACCGGCAATCCCTTTTCTCCTGCACTGGAATTCCAGGCAGTAGCTCTTTTAAGATGGTTCCCCTCTTAGGCTCTTGTGCCACTTTAGCCTTGCCAGCCCCAGGTAGGGAAATTCCTGTTGGTTTGGGGGTGGAGCCTGGGGAGGGCAGGATTTGAGGAGAGGAGGGATCTCGCCATGGTATAACACTACATAGTTTGTTCTCCAAAGCAGCCATTTTCTCCGGGGGAACTGATCTCTGTAGTTTGCAAATCAGTTAATCTCCCACTTGCAGTCTGGCAACCAGAGGTCATTTCGGGGGGGGAACGCGGGGGATCGCAGTTCCCCCGGGTGAGGTGCGAGGGGGCGGGGCACATGATGAAGCCCCGCCCCCTGCTTCCAGCTGCCCTGCTTCCAGCCCTCATTCAGCCAGGAGGAGGCAGGAGAAGAGGGAGGGTAAGTTGCTTCCTCCCCGCCTCTCCCCACCCCTGCCTGCCTGGGGCCAGGAAGGGCCTTGGCGGGGCTTCCTCGCACTCCCGCCGGCCTTGCAGGTCCACCGCCGGGCCCCTGATGTCAGGGGGTGTGGCATATGTTAATGAGTTATGCTAATGAGTTCCCCTAGCTCTTTTTCTACGAAATGACCCCTGCTGGCAACCCTACCTATTGCCCGTGTTGGTTCACCAGCAGGTTGGTGCCACTGTTGCTGCCTAGGGTTGCCAACCTCTGGGTAGGACCTGGAGTACTCTCAGAATGACAGCTGATCTCCATTCTTTATTCCAAACAGTCTAATAATGCCCATGTAGTAATGCCCATGATCTTGGGCAGTAAAAAAAGGTGGTCAAATCCATAGAGGCAGAGAGGTTTATCAACAATGGTCAGCCAGGATGACAAAATGGAACCTCCGTGATCAGAAGCCCTATATGTAATCCTAAAATGTGTAATATCAGTTTCTTATCTCACTACATAAAGTCACTCTGTTCTTGCTTATATTCAAAATTAAACTTTGTTGGTCTTAAAGGTGCCACTGGACTAAAGCTTAGTTCTCACACCTGTTGTTAACGCCTTTACTATCTGTATGCCAACTTGCTGATATGCACAGGTCTTACCAAATGCATTATTCCAATCTTAGCTGTATCTGTTGCTCAAACTCAGTTCGCAAATCTGTTTGTTAACTCTTGTGTTTGTAAGCTAATTTATTGCTATTCACAGATCTTACCAACCGCTTTAATCCAATCTCAGCTATAATTGCCCAGTTATTTAGACATCTAAACAGCCACTGCCACCATTACCATCAATAAGTCTAATAATAGAGCCCTGGCCCTTGGCTTTGACATCTATAGCCAGTGACACCACTCATATTAGGTAGCTCATAGAGCAGATCACTTGTTAGATTTATATGCACCCATATAGAACGCCATCGCTAATGTAATTAAGTAAACATCGCCAGCACTTTATGTAACTTATGTAATCGAACTGCTGAATTGAGTGTTTTAGATGATTTTATGTAGATTTGAACTGTTATTTATGCATTGAATTGTGTAAACCGCCCTGAGCCAGCTCTGCGGGGAGGGCAGGGTACAAAATTTAAACAAATAAATAAATAAATAAATCTTGACTCTTACTAGCCCTTCCTGGCAATTAACTCTGCTACCTACATGGAATGGTTGAGAATGTCTTGCTTCACTGTCTCTGAAGAAGTGTGCCTGGACACAAAAGCTTATACCTTGTGTACAGGATTAGCCCACTCAGGCCAGTTCAGGGATGAGGGGAATCCTGTACTTTTCAATACATTAAACAACAATCCAAGAGGTAGGCTATACCCTCTCTAGTTTTCAGAACAGTTTGCCACCAGAATCTCTACAGTAGTCCCCCCAACCTGAGATTAGAGATTCAAACTCTCAGTTGGCATCTGGAATTTAACACATTAGCAACTCAATCCAGAGATGCACACACTTACTCTTACAAAGGTAGCTTATGTGGTGAGCATAAGGCACAAGATCTAGCCTTGGAATTCAAGTTAAAAATCAGAGACAATTTAGAAATAAGAATAATTTTTATTCAGTACAGAGCATAGCAAAACAGACTATATAAGAGATTACTGAAAACAAGAAAAACCTATGGCTCTTTGCCTTAACTACACATTAAAGATACATAGTTATCAAGTTCAGGAACATCCAACAGTCCAGGATAGTCCAAGGGATTTTGAAGGGAAGTCCCATCTTTGCACAACCATGTGGTCCGAGTCACAAAGCAGCCCTTTGTGAGTGAAGAGATAGCATTTCAGGTGCAATAAAGCAGACAATGGCAAGAGAAGGGAGCAAGAGCAGAGAGCTCACTCCCATAGGGATCAATAAATTATACCTCAATCTAATCATGATTAACTGTGGCCATCAGCCAATCACGAGCGGACAGGGGGATGTGCCCAACTGTTGGTTGTCATAGCTGCGTGTGGGGATAGGCTAGAAGTTTGGAGACCATGCCTGCAGTCACATGACCCAAACTCCAGCTTTCTCCATTGCCTATGTGACTTGTTGCATGTGGGCCAGAGCCAGGAGCCATCAGGTCTGGCTCTTCCACTCAGAGGTGTGAAAGAATGTGTGGTTATATGGCATGGCTATTGAGGCCATTTGGTCTCACCATTTGGCTTGCAACCGGAAACAAGACACAGCATGTTATCAAAAGACATCACAGGAGAAGGCATGTGAATATAGAAGCAGAAAGCAAAATTTCTATACACCTTGAATAAAACTTTGTTGGTCTTAAAGGTGCCATTGGACTCAAACTTGGTTCTTCTGCCTCCCCTGTCTGATTCTGCCTGGATCAAATGCTGCTGCTTCTGCCAGGAGAAAAGAGTAAGAGTCCAGTAACACCTTAAAGACTAACAAAATTTGTGGCCGGGTATGAGCTTTCATGAGACACTGCTCTCTTTCAAAAGGATGCCTTGATTTTCAATTGTAGAAGCAATATAGCAGAAACCTTTTGACTGATCTAACAAAACATGGCAATGTAAATTGGCTCTAGACACCATGCAGACTAACAGGTGGGGAATAAGAAATGTGCTTTCGGCATCTGGAAAAATGGCAAACACAATGCTTCTCTCAAGACCTGAAAAATGGTGAATGCTGTCTACAACAATTCCATTTCCCTCTGTCACATCTGCTGTTGTGAAACACACATTCAGCCTTAACTTGGTCATATGATTTGACATTTCACATTCTAGGAAGCCTTTATAGCGATCCCTTTCTTCTACAGAACTGCACAGAATAGCAATGTTTTTTTACAGAATAACCCTTTTCAAAATACTCAAGACATTTATGAACTGTGACAGTCACTATTTCATCTTTGTCTTTAAATGCACGCATGTCAAAAACACCTTGTAGAGAGTGACCGCACTGAGCTTCATCAACAAGTCTATTTAATTGTTCATAAGGAATATCAAGTCTTGGGAGTGAATGTTGTGATCCTTCCTTGACTTGTATAAATGGATTAACCACTGAAGGGTCATCCTCATTGAATAATCTCTTAAACTCTTCCAAGAAAAGCTGAAACCTTCTGGGAAAACATAAAATTTCTTGCATAAATTCAATCATAGCAATGCATATTTGGGCAACATCCAAAGCGCCTACAGCATGATCATCCTGAGGGTCATCTACCAGTTTTTTAAACTGCTCATAAAGAATCTCAGCTCTATGCGGGAAACATAACATTGTCCTCCTAAATTCTAACATAGAATTGTACAAATCAGTAGGATCCCAGACTTTCATGGTGATACCAGGCTGAATATCTGCTTGCAGGCATTTTAACTGGTCGTAAAGAATATCAGGTTGTTTGGGGGAACTTAAATTTTCCTGCACAAGTTCTATCACAGCAGCACATACATGAACAGCACTCGAAAACATTTGGCTGTTATCATGACAAACTTTGTCAACCAATTTTTTAATATGTTCAGGTCTGTCATTTGCAATCATTTCTGTTACGTGCATCATCACGTCGTATACTTGGGTGGCATTCCGAACCCCCGTGGTTAGCCACTCCTGAGGTTCCTGCTTAGATGGGTCTGGGAGGCCAGAAGCTTCAGTGTGGCTTGTCTGTAGATAATCCAAGAAGATCCATAAAACACCAGGCTTATGAGGATCCACTGCTGTAAGCTTCACAGCTTTGCCATACCAATCTCCATCTTTTGACTGGAAACTCTGGGCCTCGTCAATTACAACGTGCTTCACTGGCTGAGAGTAGTCCCCGTTTAAAAAGTCCGTCCGTGTCACAGCCTGGCACACGATTCCCACTCTCATTCTGCAAAAGAAAAAGACTGGTTATTGTGAACAGGTAGGTTTGGCCTAATGTGGCGTGCCTCAGGGGAGCCAGAGGCTAAGCCAAATTAATGGAAATGCTTCTGAGTAATGGTGGGTAGAAGCTGCGGTGGCTCAAGTGGTTAAGACGCTGAACTGCAGGCTGTGGAAGGTTGGTAGTTCAGCAGTTCGAGACCCGGATGCCGCATGACAGAGTGAGCTCCCGTCTCTAGTTCCAGCTCCTGCCAACCTAGCAGTTCGAAAGCAAGAAATTGCAAGTAGATAAATAGGTACAACTTCGGTGGGAAGGTAACAGCGTTCCGTGCGCCTTGGTGCTTAGTCATGCCGGCCACATGACCACGGAAACGTCTTCGGACAGCGCTGGCTCTTCGGCTTTGAAACGGAGATGAGCACCACAACCCTAGAGTCAGATTCGACTGGCTTTCGAGCAAGGGAACCTTTACCTTTACCTAATGGTGGGTATTTCATCACTTATTACTATGAGATGGTTACTGATGGCTTTGTTGAATCCCCCATCCGAGTTTGGAGGAGAGGACCACCACACCACCTGCCACTGAAGCAATAGAGCAGATGCATATCTGTATGTTGGGAAACAACAGATTGAGCTTGGAAGAGACAGACAGACACTGCTGGGGGGTGGCTGACAGACCCTGAGGAATCAGGATTTCTCTCTGTAACGATTTCATGTTTATTTGTGTGTGTGTGTTTAAAAGTTTGGTTTACCTTGCTGTGTGAACGTCTAGTGTGATTGAAATAGGCAAGGTGTGTGATTGGTGAGTGACAGAGAGGGGGAGGGTTTTTGGAATGGATGCTGTGTGGATGATTTGAATGTCTATCAGGAGTGACTGTTAGAGTTATGACAGTTGATGAAGTCAGTTAGTCAGTCAGCAGAGAGTGCTGTGTAAAAAGCAGTTGATATGAGTTTGAGTGCTCATCTCTGTGAGAGAAGTTAAGTTCTGTCTCTGAGTTGAAGAAGACTCATCCCTGTGTATGAAAAGAGTGACATTTAGTTCTGTGTTATAAGAGTTACAATTGAAAGCTGAGAGTCTAGGAAAAAGTACAGTGAAAAGTGTTACAACGTTGCCTATGAAAAAACCCTGTCAGTAGAGAGAAGCTTGTGAGAGACACTAAGCCATTGTTCAAATCATTCCCAGTACTGTTTACATTGTTCACCCTCGTGTTTATACTTTCGTTAAATAAATCCCATTTACTTCGAGTTTACCAGCTAAGTAAAGAATCCTTCCTCAGACCACATAGACCTTCATGAACGCTCAGACCCTCGGTATACCTACCCTGTGAAAAATATTATAGAAAAAGGTTGGGAAAGCCTAAATTTCCCTGGTGGCAGCCAGAATACCCTACAGAGTAAAACTGAAAGAACATTTTAAAGTAAAACTAGACCTCCCCAAATAAGAGGTCGTCACACTCTCTCTGTAGATCGGATGTGGTATAGTGGACTTGTTGCCCTACAGAACTGCCTCTTACCTCTATTTGTTCTCTACAGTTAGGGAGGGGGCATTAATTGAAGCGACTCTGCTTGGCATCATCTACAGTTAAAAGGACCAGGTAGTAGGTGATGTGAAAGACCTCTGCTCTGAGACCCTGGAGAGGCACTGCCAGTCTGAGTACACGATAGTGACCTTGTTGGACCAAAGGTCTGATTCAGTACAAGGCAGCTTCATGTGTGTCCATCTGTGTATAGTACTTGCCTATTTGGAAATAAAGCAAATATTACAAAACACTATCAATCCCCACTGCTCTCTCCTCCTAAGGGAAATAGCCCATGTAAGTGCTGCCCCCGGGACATCTCACTGCTTGGAAAAGTGAGGAGCATCTAAACAATATTATTAGGTTTGTCCTGGTATTATGTAGTTTTGATTCTGTGCATGTATGTGCCCAGTCAGTTTAATAAAAATGCAGAGTCATTGGATCACCTTTTGACCAAAAGTTACAGACTGCCAGGAGAAAAGACTTTCTTGGACCAGTCTCTTAAACTGTATTGTAGTGTATTGCAAACAGTTACATGAATTGCTTCATTAACTCCCCATGTTAAGCTTCGAGCTGAACAAAGGCTCCTCAGAACTGTCTGACTATTGGTCGCTCTGCAACAGCGACCAATCAGAACTGTGCCAGTTCCCTGCGAGGGAAAGACTCTCATTGGTTGTTAAATGTAAATAGGCGTGGCTATATTAGCCCGGGAACGTTTAAAAGGAGCCTAGCTCCCAATGTTAATCTGTTCTGGTTATGAATGCTTTTAAGTGCTTGTTCGTTACTTCAATAAAGCTGATCACTTTGCTGAATTCACTCTCTGACTCCTTGTTAGCGGCGATCTAACATGTATAGTGGCAATAATTCCTCACAATAAACAATGCATAACCTGGGAAACAAAGAATACAATCCATTTGCACCAAAAGTTACTGTTGAAGGGAAATTAGCATCATGGATTGGGGGAAAGAGGGAAAGAAAAGAAAATGTCTCCCAGGGTCTGGTGACTGGATAGCTAGAGGGGACAGGAACTATGTGCATTGGAGACCTTTAGTTATTTGTGTGCAAGCTCATCTTTGCTCCCATGCCCTCATTAAAACTCTGCTGCAATCAAAGTTTGGAAAGTAAGAAGGAGAATATTGTTGGTCTACAAGACTGGGATTAATAGTCTATCTTTCTGTTATAAAAACCCATGGTTTCATCAGCAGAAATCACAACAACCAAGTAATGAAAACAATGCCCTTGTGGTAGGGGCACGTCACGAGAAGTGAGCCATACAGTACACCTGACATTTTACCTTAGCTCAGAGCTATTTTTGGGCAGGAACGCACAGGAACGGTGTTCCAGCTGGCTCCTGAGTTGGCCATGCCCAGCAGGGACTCGTTAGCATAATAGGCCACACCCAAAAGCAGAAACTCATTAGGATTGGCTACATTAGGGGTGTGTGGCCTAACATGCAAAGAACTTCCTGCTACAAAAAAAGCTCTGGGTTTTGACAACAAACAAGGTAAACAGAATAAGAAGCAAAAGGTGGGTGTGGCTGGATGACCACACACTAGGACTGTGATGGGGCACCAAAGATGTCAGTAAAAGCACACCAGGCTGGCTGGCTGAGAGTAGCTACTTCCTGCCCTGCAGATGGCGTCCCCCTCCCTTTCATTTCCCCAGCTGCTCTGTCTTGCAGTTGCCATTTAAGTTTTGGGTTCAGGCTCCAACTGAGAACGTTAAAATGGCCATCAAGCAGGCAACACTTGCTTGGACTTTCTTGTACCTTCGACAAAACATTAAAAAAGTAGCAAGCGGGTCTTCGCAAAAATCTAAACTGGTTTAACGGAAAGTATATTTTTGCTGCACACACACACAAAATCAGTTGCAAATGTTTGAAATCTGAAATGTCTGAAACCTGACTCAAACTATACTGCTTAAAGCACAGATAGAAACAGACGTAGGATTTCAGACCAATAGGACAAATAAGCTGTCACTTTGTGACAAACAGAGTTTTTAGGACAAAGCTTGAGTCCAGTGGCACCTTTAAGACCAGCGAAGTTTAATTCTGGGTATAAGCTTTAATGTGCATGCACGAAAGCTTATACCCAGAATTAAACTTGGTTGGTCTTAAAGGTGCCACTGGACTCAGACTTTGTTCTACTGCTTCAGACCAACATGGCTACCCACCAGAATTTTTAGGGTGTACAATGGTAGAATCCTGAGAAAGGGATCCAGCTTAAGTATATTCTTTTTGATACAAGGGATCAGTTTTACCCCTCCCTTGACCTATATTTTCTTCAATGACAGGTAAGCTCTACCATCAGGACAGTCTCTCTTTTTTTGCACGCACACCCTATAACTCATCCTTTTTTGTCCATATGGGGACCAACTGACACCAGAAGAGAGATACAGATGCTTTCAGGCAACACATGGCAAAAATGCTTATCTCACGGTCTTACACAGAGGTCTGTTTTCACAAATGTAAAGGATCTCACCAGAGCTGCACTGGAAAATGTTCATTATCTTCTGTATGATCTGCAAGGCCACGACAGTTTTCCCTGATCCTGGAAGGCCGTAGATGAACAGTTTCTTGCTCTTATGGAGATTCTTAGTTAGGATCTCATATTGTTTAAAGGTGAGAAGGTTAAAAAATTCACAGCCAATCTGGTCACTTAAGAAAGACCTAAACCTTAGCAAGGCAATCACAAAGGGCTTGCAGCAGTCCTTCTAAACCATCCCTGGAGACCAGGTAGCCAAGAGGGTATGTGACCGGCCAACTCAAATCTGTCTTTATCTCTCCATTGGATCTAAGCTCAATGACATGTGGAAACACACACACTTTCTGAGTGTATCCCCCTTCATTCACCAGTTTCTGCTTTAATGTACAGGCAACATTCCTTGAATATTCCAACGCAGGGACTGTTGAAGAAACAGAATAATCCTTATCCACAGTAACCGTGTATAGAGTTGGGAAGGTATCTGCGGCGACTAAGAGGATATCATAGGAAACATACGGATGCTTCTGCAGCCCAACATCAACAGCCCAGCTTCTTGAAAAGATCAGGATCCCCAGGGAAGGTGATACTTCCTCCATTTTCTTCATCATGATGTCTTTCAGGCTGGGATATTCCAAGAAAACCTCTTCACAAAGTTCCTCTGGTTTACAGACTATTCCATCTGGGTGTACTAGAAAGTTGAGTACAGTTTGTTTCAAAATAGCAAAGCAAGCAGGCTTTGTGAGAAGGGTGAGTGGATCCACCCATCGGCCCCACCCACACCCGGGGATAGACGCACACCCCTGCCAGTAACAGTGACCATTAGGAGGCTCCACCTCTGGAAGCTGTGAATGAGGAAAGCTGTTGCTCTCTGACTCCGGTGTAGGGGAGGACTGTCATCAGATAGGCTAATTCAGAGTAGCAGCTGCCAGAGGCACCGTGTTGCTGGTACGGCACTGCCAGCAGGGCACTGATGCCGCCAAAGCCATTTCGGTGAGACCATGAGGCAGATGTGACACTTTATATCTCCCTGAGTCTTAAACACCAGAGATGGTTAGTATAAACTAGGGGTCCTCAACCTTTTTGAGCCTGTGCGTGCCTTGGGAATGCTGACACAAGTTGGCTGAAACAAGATGGCTGACACAAAATGGCTGCCACAGGAAACAGAGCCAACCACAGAATCTCAGGGAATGAGGTTAGGCATAACAACATAGTTACTGTTCCACAATTCAGCCAGAAGCTCTCTTTAAAAGGATGCCTTTTGATATGCACAGTTAATCAGGTATCCAGTGGTCAATCAGAAGCCCTACTGGGCAAAAGCCCCTCCTGTCCCCTCCCATTTTCTGAAAACAGTGGTGGGCACCAGGAATAGTGTCAGCCAATGCCATGGTGCTCAAGGGCACCTCGTTGGGGATCCCTGGTCTAAAAGGTTGTTCATCTGTAATAGTAGGTCTGGATGGCTATGCTTAAGAGTACCCCCTCATTACTAACTTGCTTACAAGAGGGTAGAAATAATAATAATAATAATAATAATAGTATACTTAATTGTCATTGTACATAGTACAACGAAATTAAGATGCAATCATTTCGGTGATCTACAACAGTATTCATATACACTCACACAATCATTCACAACTATCTCATAACTCCCTTAAGGTTCACATAGCAACTTAAAACCACTAATGTCACCCAAATTCCAATTTCATACAGCATTTAAGGCAGTAATAGCTCTCGAATAAAAACTATTTTTTAATCTGTTTGTCCTTGTTTTAATTGTCCTATATCTTCTGCCCGAAGGCAGCAGTTCAAACAGGGAATGTTCAGGATCTGACAAATCCTACAGAATGTTCTTTGCTTTTTTCAAACATCGAGAACTATACAATTCCTCCAGGAATGGGACAGGGCAGCGAATGATCTTCTAGGCTGTGATGATAACCGTCTGGAGTGCTTTCCTAACCACAGCCGTACAACTGGTTGAAGATTAGGAGAAACTTTGAACAGTTTGACAATGGGACCAAATACAGGTGGATTGTCTTTCCCTTACTGAAAGTCTTCAAGCAGAAATTAGACAGACACCTGTTGGGATACCTTTGAGTTTGCAGGACCATGTACAGTAGGATGGCCACCCCTGGGAACTTTTAGAGACAGGATTAGATGCCGTGTGGTGTTGTGCGATGCTGCAACATCATTTTCAATTGCATAACAGAGGCAATTGTGGTATAGGGTTGCCAGGTCTCCTCATTCCTCCAGCAGGGGGATTTGGGGGGGGGGGGTTCATGGGTGGGTGGGGATGTCACGTGATGTCCCCAGTGCAATGACATCACCTCCCGAAGTGACATCACTGCTTTGGGGATGTCGCACAGGGGATGCTCTGGTATTTGGGCAAAACTCTATGGTTTTTCTCCCTCAAAACCATAGGTTGCCCAAATACCAGAGTGTGTCTGTGCAACGTCCCTGTTTAGGAGAGGAGTTTCCTCTGCCTGCCAGCTGGTACACAGCAGAGGGAACCCTCCCCCCGAACCAAGGGATTTCCCGCCAGCACCTGGGGACTGGCAACCCTATTGTGGTGACATGTGACTAGAAGTGATGTTGCAATGTCACTTCCAATTGCATAACTAGGGGTGATGTCACACATTGCAGCAACACTCTAGTAAAACCATAGAGATTTGGGGGGTTGCTAGAGTGTTGTGGCGACATGTGACATCATTTCTGGTTGTGCCGCCGGAAGCGATGTTGCAGTACTTCCTCCCTCCCCCAATTTCCTCCTGTTCCTGCACAGGGCAGAAATGAGCAGCTGGAGGTGGTGGGGATGCTCCCCCTAGTGCAGAAGGTTGGACTAGGTGGTTTCCAAGACCCTTCCTAATTCTATGACCCTACAATATAATATTACATTAATATTTATGATAACAATTGCACATCCACAGTGATCCTCATTCCACGACCAAAGTAGGAGCCTACCTGGGAATAAAGTGCTTTGAAGAGTCTTCACGCAGGTGAGGCCTTTGTTAGAATACACCGATTTGCTGAGTGGGGGCTCACAGGACCTGCTTAATTCGATCTGGAATCCTTCAGCAAAATGTGACACATCTACAGAGTAAATAAGAGTAAAATGCAAAACCCTCAAGTAAGATAAGAGTGATGAGACTGCATTTAGTCACCTCCAGTCATTTCACCCGTGGACTTTTTGCCACCAATGCCATGACCTTCATCATTTACATATCCCCTCATTTACTACTGTGGCTGAACTTAACCAAACTGGCACTAGGATGCCCACTGCCTCTCCCAGAAACCTCTGTTTGGGACCAGCCACTTTCAAGCCCCATTTCTTTACCTACAATCTGAATTTGCTCTCAGCCTCCTCCCGTTCTAGGACCAATCTAGTACTAGCCACCTGGCACAATCTGTGGCACAACCTGCATGGAGGGCTCTTACATCTACCTCCCTTTGTTTCCAAGCCCAGGAAAAAATACCCCCCCGTTGAGCTCCGCCTACTTGCTTTATACAACTCCTTCCCCAAAATGTTCTTTTGCCTCTTTCAAGACCACTCATACCTTGCAAACAGTTTGAGCCTCTGTCTGATGCAGGAGACACTGTCCTGCTTTCCCTGTTTGAGATTTACTTGCTGGCAGGGCTTTTTTTGTAGAAAAAGCCCAGCAGGAACTCATTAGCATATTAGGCCACACCCCTGACAGCACAGCTCATTAGCATATTAGGCCACAAATCCCATGCCTTCCCTTGGCTTGCCTGGGCAAGCCAGCCCTTGGAGGGAAGGGGAGGCAGTTTAAACTGCCTTCCCTTGGCTTGCCCGGGCGCCCCGCGGCTGCAGGGAGTCAGGGCAAGCCAGCCCTTGCACAGGCTGGGGAAGGAACGGGGAGGAATTTAAATGCCTCCTTGATCCTTCCAGGGCCCCCTTGGCCCACCCATCTCAGAGTCGCCTAGGGGGTCACTCTTCAGGCCTTCCCTCTGTAGCCACACATGCAGAGGTTTTGGCTATAATGGGTGTGGCCAACTCTGAAGCCAGCCGGAACTCCATTCCTGTGCGTTCCTGCCCCAAAATAGCCCTGCTTGCTGCGCAGCTAACTGGACCTCCTTCATCCCTGCTGTACTCTCAGTTGGACTCCAAGATCAGCAGGGATATCTCTACCTCTCAGTCACTTTCTCTCTCCTGCCTTCTTTCCTCCCCCGATACTCCCTCCTCTTCTGCATGACTGGGTAGCTTGCAGGACATTAAGGCAACAGCCCTCCCTTCGTGTAGCCCCCCTTGGAACTGTCATGCTGCGACACTCTGCCTCTGAACAGGGAGGCTCCATTTAGCCATCACATAAGTGCTTTAGGCAAGTGACTTTTCTCAGTGCAATTCCTCCTGCAATAAGATAATAGCACCGAGCCACCTTGCAGGCTGTTTGGAAGCGTTATAATATATATAGTAATATATGTGTTTTGAACAGAGGTCAATTCGGGGGGGATCGCGGGGGATCGCAATTTTCCCAGGTGAGGGGCAGGGGGCGGGGCACACGACGAAGCCCCGCCCCCGCTTCCGGCCGCCCCGCTTCCGGCCCTCATTCAGCCAGGAAGAGGCAGGAGAAGAGGGAGGGTAAGTTGCTTCCTCCCCGCCTCTCCCCACCCCTGCCTGCCTGGGGCCAGGGAGGGCCTTGGCGGGGCTTCCTCACACTCCCGCCGGCCTTGCAGGTCCACCGCCGGGCCCCTGATGTCAGGGGGTGTGGCATATGCTAATGAGTTATGCTAATGAGTTCCGCTAGCTCTTTTTCTATGAAACGACCCCTGGTTTTGAATGAATTAAGTGCAAGTAATAACTATAAATCACCCCCATATTCCCCTGCCTCACAGTTTAAGGACTGTGGTATCCCTCTGGGCCCTTCTTGATAGCTCGTAAACACAACTCCTTTGAGAGCTACCCCACACAAGATTTGGAGTCTCATCCCCAATCACCACCACTGATCATGCTCATAAATTCCAAATGCAACTCTAAAAAGGTCACATTTCTAACAGGACCTGGGTCTTCCTCTGTCATCAGTAGAGTCCAGTCAGTGCACGTCAACCTCTTCACCTCGCCAGCCTCTATGATCCATGAATCTGGTGTTCTCTCGAAAACAATGCAGCAAGATGGCTTAATTCTCACTACAAAGACATAACCACGTTCCTTTTCCTCTCCATTTTCACTGCTATCATAAACTTGCAAGACTTTACATAAAAACACCACTTTTTCCTCAGAAGCGCAGAAGTGGAAGACGGGCAGTGTGCCAATGGTTTCACCAACTACCTCTACAAAATGGGACGGACATATATTTCTTTTACATCCAACAACTCTACGGTGATTGTCCACACCAAAAATCAAGTATCCCCCTTTTGTGTTTGCAAAAGCGGAGGCATAGCGTGGTAGGATGCTTCTAGCAAACTCATAGTTGTCCTTATCTCTTGGGAAATCCTTAAACTCAACCATGGTCGACTCAGTGAAATCCAAGATCTCTCCAAAGTCCAGTCGTTCTCGTTCGAAAAACTGAGTGGCAGCATCATTAATGTATTTGCACACCAGATCCCCACAAACGTTTTTGAATATTTGCAGGTGTGGGTCCTGCCTGCCACCCAGAACCTCTCTTGGCATGATCTTTCTTCCTTTTGAGAAAATGCACAGCATTTGCGGGTTTCATTTTCACAGTCGACGAACTGGAGCGCTCATTCAATCCCATGTTCAGGCTGCAAACACGTGGGTATGCCAAATTTTCGCTGCTCCATGATTTCACAAAAATCAACATGGAAAACTCTTCCTGTTGAAAGTCAAAATATTCAGAGAAGTCTTTGTTCTGAATACACTCCCGAAAGGAATCTTCTATGTCCAGTCCGATCCTGTGTCGCTTATAGGAATAGTCCTTATTCTCAATTTCGGCTCTTATCACTCCTCCCCCTGAGTTGAGTAAGGCACAGGCTGCTTGGTTGAGATCAGTCACTTGCTTTTTTAGTTTCTCCTCTAGCTTGCTTTTTAATTGGCTTATTAGTTTTTCAGTATCTTTGTTGGCTTTTTTGGACTTATCCTTCTTATTCTGCTCCCGAAACATTGCTTCAATTTCTTTAACCCTGTCCTTCATGCTTCTTTGTTCTTCACCAAATGTTATTTCCCCCACTCTTACGACAACTTCAGGATAGTCTGAATTGAAGTCACGGCTCAGCTTCTCTTCTGCAGCAGTCATATTCTACCGGGGCTGGGGTGGGGAGGAACATTAAAGTCAATGCTGTAGAGTTCACATAGAGCACTTTCACTTCACAGCTCTTTGCGATCACTTGCACGCCAGCTGAAGACACCCATGAAGCTGCCTTCTACTGAATCAGACCCTTGGTCCATCAAGGTCAGTAGTGTCTTCTCAGACTGGCAGCAGCTCTCCAGGGTCTCAGGCTCAGGTCTTTCACATCAACTGGTCCTTTTTAACTGGAGATGCTAGAGATTGAAACTGGGACCCTCTGCATGCAAATGAGAGGCTCTTTCACTGAACCATAGCCCTTCCCTTCCAGTTCTAAAAGCAACTGATTTGAGAAATATATTGGGAACCAGCATGAGAAGGCCACAACCCCATTCTATCTAAGCCTCCAATGCCTAGAGCAGACATTCCACATTGGACAAGTGAGTCACTGGATGTTTTTGAAGATAATGGAGTCTTTTGACACAATACTGCCACAAGTCAGTACTAAGATATTTTACACCTGCCCAGAAATATTCAGACAAATGCTGGCCTAGTTGTCAAAGGAATTCAGAGTCAGAAGTATTATCAAGATCTGAGGATGTCCTCTTAATCCCGAATCACATCCTTGATGAGAAATCATACACTGAACTAGACTTGAGTTGCTTCCACATGGAGATTTTGCTCTAGTTTGGCATCCAAATTGGAGCAGGTTTTTTGTTGTTGGGGGGGGGGGGGTTGGAGTCTCAACAAAACTTTGTCTCCAAAGTTTTCCCCTGCTTTGTTGTGATCTTTCCCAGACATAGTTTGATACAATCTTTTTTAAAGGACAGTCAACTGTGTTAACATGCCATGTTTCTCATGCAGTGAGTCCCTGCTTCGATCCCTGGCACCTGCGCTTTAAAAAGAAGGATCAAGTGTTAGGTGATGTGAATGGCTTGGACTGCTGCCTGTCCAAATACTCAGTACTGACACTGACAGAGTAATTGTCAGATAAGGCAACCTCATGTGTTCATGTGGTCTTGCCTCAGAAGAAGAAGAAGAAGAAGAGATTGGATTTATACCCCGCCCTTCACTCGGAGTCTCAGAGCGGCTTACAAACTCCTTTCCCTTCCCCTCCCCACAGCAGACACCCTGTGAGGTGGGTGGGGCTGAGAGAGCTCTGACACAAACTGCTCTTTTTCAAGGACAGCTGTGCCAGAGTTTGTGACTGACTCAAGGTCACATCAGCAGGTGCAAGTGGAGGAGTGGGGAATCAAACCCAGTTCTCCCAGATTAGAGTCCGCAGACTTAACCACTACACCAAACTGTGTACCCACAGCTGCCATTCCCTTTGCTTTGGCTTTTAAAAATGGCAATTTCTAGATAACTATAGTGATAAAGCCACGGTCTGGCTAGCTTGATCTCACCAGATCTCAGCTGCTAAGCAGAGTCATCCCTGGTTAGTACTGGGATGAGAGACCACCGAGAAAGTCCAGGGTTGCTACACAGAGGCAGGCAGTGGCAAACCACCTCTGTGCATTTCTTGCAGTTAATACCCTACAAGGTCACCATGTTGGGTGCGACTTGAAGGGTGGGGGGAAACGATAAAACGTTGTAGTGATCTGTTGTCAGAACAAAATTAAAGTTTAGTAGCACCTTATTTATTTTATTTATTTTATTTTATTTTTATTCCACCCTCCCCAAAGCAGGAAATAGGAAAATACAAATACAAATACCCAACTAGAATCCACCGTATAAACCCTAAAGTAAGCCCAAAATGTTGGGAAAACTGAGGGCCAGTAGGATACTATTTACATTGCTGGTGGCACTGCCCATTGATTAAAAAGTACTGGCGGGCAACGAATTCTAAAACACATTCATATAATCACGGGGTGTAACTTACCAGAACTGCCGGAGACGGTCCTCTTATCGCAATGGCCAAATTCTGAAGAAAACAAAAATTAAATTAAATTAATCTCTAATCTTTTAGCGACTGCGAGAATTCGAATTGCAAAAAACTGGAGAGAACAATCTAGCCCTACACTTCAAATGTGGCAAAACAAACTATGGGATCACTTTGCTTTAAGTAAAATCACATCTCAATCAATCACGCCTAACTTGCTCAATGATCAAAAATCTTTTCAAGCTCTTTGGTTCAGTGGTGGGCAAACTCATTAGTCAAGAGAGCCAAATATCAACAGTACAACGATTGAAATTTATTTTGAGAGCCAAATTTTTTAAACTTAAACTATATAGGTAGGTACATTGTTATTAACTTAATTAGGGTACTCCTAAACTGGCCTTTGCTGAAAATGTTCTCAGTCTGATCGAGGTACGTTCGCTGAGGTCAACCCCTTCCAACTCTCCCATCCACACTCGTCTTGTATACTTGTTTCATCTCCTTTCATTCATCCTCTCTATATGTCCAAAGTATCCATAAAATTAAATCATGACAATGACTGACAAACACTAATGTGAACAATGGCCTTGCATCTCCTTGGAAAGTTTGGGTAAGTCAGGTTTGTATGTTGTTGTTTTTAATTTTAGGCACACACTAGAAAGCATCAATATGTATGGCCTCGCTGGACCAGATTCAAGGTTCTTAGCTAGCAGCTAGCATTCTGTTCCCAACTGCAGCCTTCCAGAGGCCTCTGGAAGCTCAAAGAGCTGTTTGCCCTCCCCCATTCTCTCAACAGCATTTCATATTAACAGGTTCAGTGTCCCTGAACGCAAGCTTGATTGTTCACAATATATTTCATCTCTA
>NW_015164181.1:3771407-3844507 GCF_001447785.1 Gekko japonicus | reverse complement strand
CGAGTTCCTGTGTTTTTGGTTTTGCTTTTTGCCAATTCACCTCCCAAGACTGCTCCAGGTGCTCCAGCCTGAGGGCTGCTGGGGCTTCCCACAGTTCGGCCCCATTATATCCTATGGGCCATTGAAGTCAATGGTGAAAACATAGGGTGTATTCTGGGGGCTGGAGGGGAGGGGGTTTGAGGGAGAGGCTCCAGAATCGCAGGGTAGCTGCTGGAGCCTCTCCCCAAGATACCCACCATGTTTCAGGAACATTGAACCAGGGGGTCCAATTCTACAGGCCCCCAAACAGGTTGCCCCATCCCCTCCATTGTTCTCTATGGTAGGAAAAAAGTTACCATAGAGAACAATGGAGGGAATAGGCCGTCAGCGCCTACAGTGGAAGAGCCACACTCAAGGGGCCAAAGAGCCACATGTGGCTCTAGAGCCGCAGTTTGCCTACCACCGCTGTAGTAGAATATTTAACAGAAAGGGGTAAAATCTTTATTATCGAGACCTGCTTATTTTTTTTTTTTACTGCAGAAACGTGACTATGCTTTGTAAAATTTTATGTAGACAAACGAGGCTTGTTTAATTTTAGGACAGATAAGTAGAATTCCTATGTAGTATGAATAATGTTTAAAAAGCAATAAAAACTTTTAAAAAAAGGAAATTACAAATACTGTCTCTTTTCAGTCCTCATAACCTTATATATTACAGCACTGACTACTTGATTAGCCAAGGGCATTTACTGATTCACATTCACATTCTACTTAAAACAGTGACTTGTATCCTACCGCTCTGCTCAGCCAAGCTGGAAGTCTTCCTCCAGCCCATGGAACCTTCCCCCTCCAGATGTAGCTCTTCCACCAGAGGAACAGCCACTTCCATCAGAGTAGAGTTTCCAACCACTTCTGAACCCTTTCTGTCTTCCTTTCTCCATTATAACAGCAGTTGCCATGTAGAATAGACCTCTGTTGTGTACTCTTACTACAGTCCCCAAGATTCTTGGAGCTTGGTTCCTGTTGGGTTGCCAAATCCTGGAGATTTGGGGGGACAGCCTGGGGAGAGGGCAGGGTTTAGGTAAGGAAGTGATCTCAGCACAGTAGAATCCCATAGAGTCCAAAGCAGCCATTTTTATCCAAGGGACCAACTGATATCTGTAGCCTGCAGATCAGTTGTCATTCTGTGAGTTCTCCAGGCCCCACCTGGAGGTTGGCAGTCCTACCGTATGGAGAACCAACCTTTGAAGAAGGCTCTCCTCTGGAATGTTCAGCCCCAGGGAGCATCAGTCTGCAAGACTTTGCGGACTGAATGCTAAGCCCAAGAGGCACCAAGCCTTCAGTTAAAGTAAAAGTCAGATATATGGATGTTACTCAGTTTGTGTCCTGAAATGTATCCAGGCAACCCCTCTGCAGTTTTGGAGTAACCATTTTGTGAAGAGCTCAAAGCAGCATGGCTGGATGTGTGGTAGAGGACAGGTTTGTTGGAGGGCCCAGGGCAACCTAATAATGCCAGGTTTTGTACCCAGGGTGCTCTGTGACTCAAGTAAAGGTCAAGTTGTAAAGCATTGTTACTCTAGTCATTTTGTCTGGCTCAGGATCCTCTTAGTGTTGCCTGGCACCCCTTTCATTGAGTCATTTCTAATAGGAAGGTAAGATTGGCGTGGCTGGCATGTCATGTCTAATCAAACCATCGTTGGCTGGTGGATGGTTTTGGTGCTGTACCACGCTTATCCTTTTCATTTATGTTGTGAGGCTGGGGAAATTGGCACTGTCAGTGTCAGGTACTTAAGGTTGGTAGAGGGGGAAGGCTTCCTTGAGACTTACAAGGCTCTACAGTGATTTCTGCAATCAAAGGCTTTTTATTGTATGCTGTTAGTGGGCAAGCAGTGCCAGTAGCATCGCAGGGGCATAAGGGAATTGAATGAATCCTTTTAGGGCAAACAAGTAGATTCCAAAATAGTTTATTTAGTTGTTAGAACATTTAAATCCCACCTTTCTTCTCGATTTAAGGCAGCTTACAATAATGTACCGTGATTTGATATGGGTAGGGTTCCCATATCAAGTGCCGCTAGGATTGCCAACTCAGAGTTGGGAAATACCTGGAGATTTAGGGGGTAGATCCTAAGGAGGGTGGGGTTTGGGGAGGGACAGAAAAGATGGAGGCATGCAATGGAGGAGGAGGAGAAGGAGGAGGAGAGTTGGATTTATACCCCGCCCTGCACTTGGAGTCTCAGAGCAGTATACATTCTCCTTCCCTTCCTTTCCCCACAACAGACACCAGTGTGGTGGGTGGGGCTGAAAGAGCTCTTGAGAGAACTGTGACTGACCCAAGGTCACCCAGCTGGCTTCATGTGAAGGACTGGGGAATCAAACCCAGTTCTCCAGATTAGAGTCTGCCGCTCTTAACTACTACACCAGACTGGAGGTTTAACCAACCACACTGTGTCAGTAGAGTGTACATAGGTATATAGATAATCCCAACAGAAAGACTTAGGTGTTTGTTCTTCTCATTTTCAGATGTCCCAACGATCTAAGAATCTCAGCTTTTCAAAGGCCCCAGACATGGAGACCAACAGTATCCAAACAGACACCTTATCTCTGAAGCACCGCATTATACAGGGTCAGGTTGGATCACCTTGGGGGGAGGTTCCAATGAGGCCCCTTTGGAACACAAATACTTTATAAAGTATCCCTGCCAAAGTCTAAAATGGGAAAGGTACATTAGATGGATTCACGCTGTCATTCTCTCTGCTCCCACTTTTACAGTTTCTCGGCAGTGATGTAAAAACAGAAACTGCTTGTCAGTACCTAGTCATCTGGTGGAGAAGTGTCTTCACAGTCAGTGCTGCCTATGGATGCAGGGAGACTCTCTTTACTATTGCTTAGAAGAGTATTCCCCCAACATGGCTGGTCTGATCCAGATAGGTCTTAAGTCCTTGTGCTGTTCCATGTGCTGAGGCCACAAGCCGTTCATCTTCCTTAATACCCTCTTCCACCAGCATTCTCTCCACCTATGTTTTAGCTTAGAAATGGCAGAGAATTTGGGGGGGGGGACATTAAGGATGCAGAGAAAGTAGATAACCTTTTCTCCCTTTCCTGAGAAAAGGTCTTTCAACAGCTGTTAGTAGTGATGACTAAATGCATCCTTCATGTCCAGAGGCAGCAGACACCTCTTACTAGGGGAGGGGCAATGGTGAAGAGAGGTTTTTGCCTTCTTGTCCTGCTTTTGGACTTCCCAGAGGAATCTGGCGGGTTGTTGATGCTGGGCTAGATGGGCCTTTGGTATGATGCAACAGGGCTCTGGTGCTCTTATTTGCCATGATACTTGGGAATAGAACCTCCATATTCAGCAGCAGTCTAGCCCAGAGCACTGAATGCTGAAACAACAGAAGAAAACTCCCATTTGTGAGCTTCCTGGAAGAATCTAACCGGCCCCTGTTGGAAACAGGATGCTGACTAGGGCTGATTTCGCACTAGAGCTGCCTCGGTGTTGCGCCGCCGTTCGCCCCGATACTATTGGTCAATTTCACACCCGAAGCTGCGGGGCTGCATTTTGACCCGCAGCTTCGCCCGATTTCCCCCGCAGTTTCGTGATCCTGTTTTTCTTATGAGCTCGGTTTTGCCTCAACTGTACATTTTCCCACCCACTGCAGGGATCAATCAACTGTATCAGTCTCAACAACTCTGTGATGTCACTCTAGTGGCCGAAGGAAGAATGTTCCCTTGTCACAGGTAAGCTGCTCTGCTACCTGTAGGAAGGGCTCCCAGAGAGGCTTTAACAGAAAGAGCAAGGCCATTAATAGAGCATGAGGACTTAACAGGGTGTGTAGCAGCCTTGGGGTGTTATTTTAGGCCCCTGCCACACGGCAGGGGAAAAGCCTCTTGAGGCGCGGCTTTTAAAAGCCGCGCCAACGTTGACACGGCTCGGTGGGATCCCACGGATCCCCGGCCGAGCCGCCTTTTCTCCCCGGCGCGATCAAACGCCGGGGAGAAAAGCCGGCCCTAACCGGGGGCCGGCCGAACTGCGCATGTCGGAGCATGCGCAGTTCGGATCCGGGCCGGGGTTGTGCCGGCGCAAAGACGCGCCGGCGATCAGACGCCCGGGAAGAGGCGCCTCATCCATTTGAACCACCGAGGTAGGTGGTTCAGTTTGAGGCGCATTTTCCCGGGAAAGGGACAGTTCGGCCACGGAAGCAAGACGCTTCCCAGATGTTGTGGTGTGATCGCGCCGGTTTGATCTGGCCCCAAACTGTCCCGTTCCCGGGCCAAATCGCCTCATGTGAACGGGGCCTACCTGAAGCATTTGTATATTAGTTTGTGAAGAAGTCTTCATGGTGGCTCACAGTCCTATAGAATCCTTAGAAAGATAGCCAGATGAGTAAGTGGCATGCATTTGACTGTGTGGGGTAGAGGTTGTGGCCATGACAGGGTAGAGGTTGTAGCTATTCTGATAGGCTGGCAGGTAGGGGGTTGTGGTACGTGTCAGCACCTTGTGCGATTGTGTAGATTTGGGTTTACTGGTTCCAATATTCTAGATGGGAATGAGCTAGAACAGTGAGATCGTCAGGAAATGACAGCCAGTTAGGGAGACAAAAGGAACGTGGAAGGGAAAGTGCATGATGAGGGTGTTTGAAGGAGAAAGCAAATATGTGTTTATATGCAAATGCTAGAAGCTTCTGAGCTACAATGGGAGAGCTGGCATGTTGGTGTTAAATAAGAACTTAAGATGTAGTGGATATTTCAGAAAGTAGGTGGGATGGAGAAAATCAGTGGGATATGTAACTGCACAGGGCTTCTGGGAAGACAGAGGCAAGCTTGGAAGAATTTTGAGCAGACACCCAGACATATAGATGCTGTGAGTTGCACAAAAGCCAAAGAAGCTGGGGTTTTGCTGCTGAACTCAACATCCTGAGCAACTCAGCTTTCCTTTAATGCAGAGCAATTAACTAGCCCGTAGCTCTCCATAGATGTGTGTAAACAGCATGCGTTGGAAGTTCCTTCTGAAATCAGGGACACAGAAGAGTTGCTTAGCAAGATATGGGGGTGGGTGGGATTCAATGCCTGTCTGTCTCCTATTCCCACTCTTCATGCTTGGCAAAAACAGCATAAACTAAGAGAAACCAGGCAAAGGCCCCAGTCACACGGGCCGGATAACGCACGGGGGGGAGGCAGGGCTTTTTGCGCCGCCGCAATTAGAGACGCCATAACACAATCCCATGGGTTGGCGGCACGCCACGATTCCTTCCCTCCGTGCCTGCGCATCAACGAGGGGCCGGAGGGAAAAGCCGCGGCCGGCGCGATCACACCGAGGGACTCCGGAGGCAGCCCGTGGCAAACCGGTTGCTAGTACCTTTGAGCAGGTAGTTTTTAATTGCACATTTTCGGCGGTACGCCATGGGTTTGCCACAGGTGCGCTCCACTTCCCAGATTTTGAGGTGTGATCACGCCCGGATAATCCGCCATGCAATTGTTGCTCTCCCGCGGCAAATCCTCCGTGTGAACCGGGCCAAAGTTGTGTAATTTATACACATCTTGTGACAGAACCATGCATGGTTTTTCCACGTGAACATACAGCCTGGGAAATGTGCAGAGATGCTGGGCTGTGCGTAACTCTGCTCCTGTCTTCTCTTTCAGGCCAGTCTTGGCTTCAGTCAGCTCCTACTTCCAGCGCATGTTTGCCAGCTCCTTCAAAGAATCTCGGGAACAGGAAATCGTGCTGAAGGAGCTCTCTCACTCTTCCCTCCGGACCCTCCTGGATTACATCTACACAGGAGAACTGGTTCTCACTGCAGGACAGGCGGAAGAGCTGTTCACAGCAGCCAGCAGGCTTCAGGTCATGCCTGCACTGCAAATTATCAGCAGGTAACAGAGACCAGGGTTTGGTGCACTAAAAGATACATCTCTGAAAAATGCACAGTAAGGAAGCTCCTCATCCAAATTTCTCCAGGATTTCAAAGTTCTGTATTTCTAATGCTGAATCCACATGGTGAGAATTCTCCATTCCTCTGTCTTGATGTGATCAGACCTTGACTGCATCTTTTTTGTGTGATGCTCGACCATCAATGCTCAACAACAGCACATGTACATATCAGTAAAAGTAAAGGTAAAGGTTCCCTTGCTCGAAAGCCAGTCGAATCCGACTCTAGGGTTGCGGTGCTCATCTCCATTTCAAAGCCGAAGAGGCAGCGCTGTCCGGAGACGTTTCCGTGGTCATGTGGCCGGCATGACTAAACACCAAGGCGCACGGAACGCTGTTACCTTCCCACTGAAGTGGTACCTATTTATCTACTTGCAATTTCTTGCTTTCGAACTGCTAGGTTGGCAGGAGCTGGAACTAGAGACGGGAGCTCACTCCGTCATGAGGCAACTCGGGTCTCAAACTGCTGAACTACCGACCTTCCACAGCCTGCAGTTCAGTGTCTTAACCACTTCAGCCACCACAGCTCCTTACATATCAGTAAAACGTCATACAAATATGAATCTTGATGTAGTCATACATAGGTCGTGCTGATATATTGCAGTGTTTTAGGAGAGTACATGTATTAATAACATCAGTGTGGAAGAATACAAATAACTAGCTGACAGCCCCAGTACACTGTTAGTGCTCTATTTTCACAATTCATTTTTTAAGCATCAAACAAATTTTTGGAACAATAAAAGGAAAAGAATGGGGGAAATTCTTTAACCCCTAATCTTTGCTCACAGACGTGGCAAAGTATTGCAAAAATAAAGAGGAATTTATGCATAATTTCAATAAATTGCAGAGTATTGGTTGTCTTGGTGCAGAATTCAGAAACTTGAATGTAGAATATTTGTGTCTGGCATACATGGAATCAGGGGTCGTTTCGTAGAAAAAGAGTTAGGGGAACTCATTAGCATAACTCATTAGCATATGCCACACCCCCTGACATCAGGGGCCCGGCGGTGGACCTGCAAGGCCGGCGGGAGTGTGAGGAAGCCCCGCCAAGGCCCTCCCTGGCCCCAGGCAGGCAGGGGTGGGGAGAGGCGGGGAGGAAGCAACTTACCCTCCCTCTTCTCCTGCCTCCTCCTGGCTGAATGAGGGCCGGAAGCGGGGCGGCCAGAAGCAGGGGGCAGGGCTTCGTTGTGTGCCCCGCCCCCCCGCACCTCACCCGGGGGAACTGCGATCCCCCGCGATTCCCCCCGAATCGACCTCTGCATGGAATACACATGGTTCTGCCCATAAATCGGAGCTGTTCAAGGCACAGAAGGAGAATGACAGGAGGTAAAGGGAAGTAAATAGGTGCTACCAGTCCCTGGAATGGCCTGCCAGAAAGCATGCAAGGCGGTCCTCTTCCAGAAAGCATTTGGTGGAGGGTGAATTTTTCCAGCAGATCCAGCTCTGCATTTACTAATTCTGTGTACTTTAATTCTTGAATGTGTGTTACGTGTAAATATTTTCCGATTGGTTATGTTGTGCAATATGTTTCACGTTTAACCGTCACCTTGCCGCTTAGTGATACAGTGTTCTTCACCGTGAGCTCAAAGAGACAGGGCAGGATAGAAATGTTTTAAATATATAAACAAACCAAATGAGACTCCTTTGTTGCTCCTTGTAGATTCCTCAAGGGGAGCATTTCCATGGAGAATTGCCTGGAGTTTTACACCCTGGCGTATTCCCATAACCACCGGCCTCTCCTCCGCCCAACCTTGTCCTACGTCGCCTTCCATTTTGAACACCTTTCAGAGTGTCCGGCCTTTCTGCTTCTTGACTTCAGCACCCTGGTCAGCCTCATCTCCTCAGACAACCTGGTGGTGGAGTCTGAACTGATTGTGTACAGGGCCGTGCGCCGCTGGGTCAAGTGTAATCCTGGCGAGCGCCTCCTGAAACTGGCAGAACTGATGGCTCACGTCCGCCTTCCTTTGATGACACCGGAAGAGCTTGCTGAGGTCCAGGGTGACATGGAAGGATTTTGCCAGCCCGTGCGGCTGCAGTGGGAGGAACTCAGTGCAGAAGAAAGACTGAAGGCCAGTGGAGGGCTCAGGCAGGGCATGTACCACCAAGGAGTGGTGTGTATCGGGCTGCCAAAGTGGAGCGAGATGAGTCCAGAGAATGAGGAGCTAGATTCTCACGTGCACTTCTTTGACCTTTCCACTGAACAATGGGAACAGCTGCCCGATCTGAAATCACTGACCTTCCCGGGTTGCACCTCCAAGGGCCACAAACTCTACGTAGCTGGTGGACGGTGCTTAGACAATTCCTGTTCGGACAATCTGTTTGTATATGACGCACTGTGGGGCCGCTGGTCCCAGCTCCCCTCCATGTCTACAGCTCGAGCGTGGCATGCATTCCAACTCTGCCACAATAAGCTATATGCTGCTGCTGGCTGGGATAATACGGGACCCCTCACATCTGCTGAATGTTTTGACTTGGAGCAAGAAGAATGGGTCCCTATCTCCAGCCTGCCTTTCCCCTTGGCCTACTTTGCCTCTGCAACATTCAGGCACAAACTGTACCTTATCGGTGGAGAGACAAGCATAGGAGACCCTGACATGCCAAACCCATTCGGGGGATTTCTGGTTTATGACCTTGTATCAGAAGCCTGGAACCAGGTCCTCATGACATTTGAATTCTGTGAGGCAAGCGCCATTGCACTGGACAACTGTATCTTTGTCGTCGGTGGGCTGACTGAAGACATCGCCCTCGGGGGTCGCCGATTCACTGGACGCTGTGCCTGCCTGCTAGAAGATGGCACAATGAACCAAGACATCTGTATCCCACCACTGCCCATCTCAATCTCTTATCCAGGAGTCGCTCGCTGGCAGAAGAGGATTTATGTCTTTGGGGGCAACTGCAATGACTGCTGTTCCAATGCTATCCATTACTGGGAGCCAGGCCTCCTGAGCTGGACCCAGTGTGGAGCAAGTTTACCTGACCCCAATTATGGAGCATTTGGATTTGGTTGTACAGAACTGAAGGTGCCCAGAAAAAAAATTGTCTCTCTGTTTCAAACAAGATCTGCCACATCTCTCTCAATACGTAGCACACAGTGAGATGCTATGTTGCTGGCCTAACATTGTGCAGAATACCTCGGTAATTGTTTTTATTAAAAAAACACAGGAGATTTGAAGCTGCCTTAAACTGATTCAGACCCTTGGTCCATCAAAGTCAGTATTGTCTACTCAGACTGGCAGTCACTCTCCAGGGTCTCAAGCAGAGGTCTTTCCCATCACCTACTACGTGTTTCTTTCAGCTGGAGATGCTGGGGATTGAACCTGGGACCTTCTGCAGGCCAAGCAGATGCTCTGCCACTGAGCCACAGCTCTTCCTTCCAGAAGCCTATAGTAAAAAACCTCGTGGTTCTGTTCAAATCATTCTTCATTATATTTTTAACCTGCTTTCAGTCCAAATCAACTGCTATGGTTGGACATCTGCCACAGCCTGGCAAAGGGGGCACCCCAAAAAGAAATTTATTTGATTTATACCCTTGCCTTTCTCCCCAATGGGGATCTAATGTGGCTTATATAATTCTCTTATCCTCCATTTTACTCTCTCAATAACCCTGTGAGGTAGGTGAGGCTGAGAGTGTGAGATTGGCTTAGGGTTATCCAGTAAGCTTCCATGGAAGAGTGGCGATTAGAGCCTGGGTCACCCACGGCTTAGTCTGACACTTTAACCACTACACCATGCTGGACCTATCTTCCTTCCACTGTCTGGAGGCAGTGGAGGAAGCGGAGAGCAAAATCATGCAGCCCCCTAAGATAGGGTTGCCAGGTCCCCCCAGCCACTGACAGGGGATGGGGGGGTAGGGTTGCCAGATCCAGGTTGGGAAAGTCCTGGAGATTTGAGGATGGAGCCTGGGGAGAACAGGAACTCAGTGAGGTACAATGCCATAAAGTCCATCCTCCAAAGCATCCATCTTCTCCAGGAAAATTGACCTCTGTAGTCTGGAGATGAGCTGTAATTCCAGGAGATTCCCAGATCTCACCCGAAGGCTAGCTAAAGTAGCCAACAAACATGGAGGAAAATGTCCTGTGCCTGCAATAGAGGCTTTAATGTTCAGAAATGGGCAGCTGAAGCTTTTCATGACATGCTGGTAAATAACATCCAATTACATCTTTATGGAAGAGATGGGTATTTTCTCTTTCCAGGAAGTTGGCAACCATACAAGCCCCTCTTGCGATGGGCCCAGAAGCCCCTGCAACATTGAAGTAGCATTTATGCTCCCTTTGCCAAGGTTCTACAACCTTTTCTTTAATGAGAACTACTTCTGAGTACTGAACAAATATCCTAAGTTACTCCCCACCCCCCCACCGGCATGTTATTGTTACCAAGTTTTGTTCTGTTCTATAAACAGAACATGCACTAGGAAGAACACCGGAAATGAAGCTATCAGCTGAACAGCACCAAAAAGGCACAGATTAAAATCTTATGAACTAAAACCATTCTAAAAAGTTTAGAGCTGAATCTTTTGCCGCATTTTTTGGGTTCTTCCAAGAGATACGCGAGCTTCACTGCAGCAGCCAACAAGCTATCAATAGCACACAAGCTGTTTATTAAAAACCCCTGCTTTGCAACCAGACTAAAAAGAGTGTGTAATGAGAGACAGATGGATGAGCTGTGATGGAGAGGCCACCTCGAACACTATTCGTGAAGGCCCATAAAGCTTGCATGTAGCTCTGGACTTGACAGCCATTTTATTGCATGAAATTGAACTCCCACCAACACCACAGAGTGCTTCTAAGTATTGTCCACGCCCACTCTGTCTCTCTTAGGCTGCAGTCACACATGCTAAATAATCCACTTTCAGTGCACTTTCCAACTGGATTTTTAGTGTGTGAACTTGCAAAGTCCAGTTGGAAAGTGGATTGAAAGTAGATTATTTAGTGTGTGTGACCGTAGCCTTACCTAGGTTAACATAGGTATCCGCATAGTGGCAAAAAATCAGTACCGTCTTGGATGCTGAAGGTGTCGTCACAACAGCCAGTTCCGTTTCAGAGGGTCAGAGAACATTTTTGTAAGAATGTCTTGCTTCTTGTCTTCGGAATGCAGAGTTCAAAGAAATCCAGAGTCTTTGATATGGTGGTTGCCAGACCGCTAAGACCTCGGGTGTAGTCTCTAACTTTAACGTAACTGGGCAGCTGCGAAGTCATAAGGCCCCGAGTGTAGTCATAATCAGGAAGCAGAAGTTTCCTTCCGGTGTTGTTTTGTGTTAAAAAAAAAGAAGACAACAAGCCAATAAGGAAAGGGAGGGATTCCAGATCCTATTGTGCCATCTTCTGGAAATGTGTGTGAGTGTGTGTGAAATTTAAAACATTTATATTTCACACTTTCAGTTTAAAGTTCATGAGTTGGGTCTAACTCTCCAAGGGTGGCAATTGATTAATAAATTACAGACCTCACCAATACACTTACAAGACAGTAAGTCCACTGAACCCAGTGGGAGTTGCTTCTGAGAGAACTTGCAGAGGACCAGGCAGGCTGCAGTCTTATGTCTGCATACTTGGGAATAGGTCCCTTTTGAAAACAATGAGGCTTATTCCTAAACCTGCTGAAGTTGTGCTACACTCCATTCTCCACCCTCCCCCTTTTTCTTAGCTCCTTCTCAATCAAATGCAATGCTTTCAATTCCAGAGTCTTCCTCTGCAACAGATACGTAACACAATAGCAAAACTAAGGTCCCGGTCACACGGAGGGGTTTGGCCCGGGATAGGGACGGATCGGGGGCGCAGCAAACGGGCGCGATCTCACCGCAACATCTGGGAAGCGGCGTGCACCCGTCCCCGATCCGTCCCTACCCCCGAAAACCCGCTGCAAAAAAGAACCACCGACAGAGGTGGTCTTACCTGAAAGGACACGGCAAGCGTGGCCGTGGGATTGCCGGCGCGTCTTTCTGCTGGCCCATCCCTGGCTCCTGGCCGAACTGCGCATGCGCACGCATGCACAGCCAGCTGCCACGGTCTTCCAACCGTGGCTTCCTCTCCGGCATCTGATCGTGCGCGGCTCGGGGGATCTGTGTGATCCCGCCGCCACGTGTCTATTTTGGTGCGGCTTCCAAAAGCCGCACGTAGGCCGCGCATTCCCCCCCCCCCGGTGTGGCAGGGGCCTAAAAAGAGGATTTCTCTAGCCTGCCATCTCCAGTTTGCACCCTGCCTGCTTGCAGAAATATCTACTAATGCACAATGCTGATGGTGGTGGAAAGTGCTCTTGAGTCACGGCTGACTTATGGCGACCCTCTAGGGTTTTCAAGGCAAAATACATTCAGGAGTGGTTTGCCATTGCCTGCCTCTGCATAGCAACCCTGGATTTCTTTGGTGATCTCTAGAGATGTAAAATTTCCGGAAATTTTGAAGCTCGGAAAATCCCCCGGGTTTTTTCCAGTTTTTTTCGGGGGGAAACGGAAATTTTCGGAAAAATTGAAAAAAATGCTGCATTAGCATTTCTTTTGTCTTTTCTAGATTGAAAGTCATTCTGTTACTTTAGGAACATAAAATATGACTATGGACATTTTTACTTGGCATGAAATTATCACAACTAGCATATTAAAAATATAGTGTATCCAAACAATTATTACAAACAGAATACCTACCCACATGCAAAAACAAAACTGAACCCTTTTTATTTTCTTCTGACAATCGCACCTCCTAAAGGAAGAAATGCATCTTGTTCTTGCATTGGAGAGTTCAGTTTGTAACCTAGGACTTGCTTGTCCTCAGTGCACAGAAATTAGATCAATCTGATACCATATATATATATTTTGAGGATGGTGTGCAGGTCCCAGGTTCATGTTTTAAAAGCTGCCTGGGGGATTATGGACCATTCACACACTTTCAACCTTAGCATGCCTCATAGGGTAGTTGTGTGGATCATACGGGGGAGAGGAGAATGATGTCAGCTGCTTTGGTTCCCACTCCATTCCACACCTCATACTCCCCCCCCCCGCAAGGCAGTTGGAATGTCTGGTGGTGTGTAGGTCCCAGGATCATGTTTTAAAAGCTGCCTGGGGGATTATGGACCATTCACACACTTTCAACCTTAACATACCTCATAGGGGGAGAGGAGAATTATGACAGCTGCTTTCCCTAGGCAGAGGCTGGGGGGGGGAAGTAAACTTGAAGACAGACAGGCAGATAAAGGTTAGGCTGTTGGTTGCCTGGAAAGGACATAGGGTTGCCAACTCCAGGTTGGAAACTTCCAGGATAGTTTAGGAATGAAGCCTGCTGAGGGTGGGGTCTGAGGAGGAGGAGGAGGAAGAGAAAGAGGAGGACCTCAGACAGATACAATGCCATACTCCCCACCCTCCAAACAAGCTGTTGCCAGTCTCCAGGTGACAGCTGGAGAGCTCTTAAAGCTCTGGTGCTAATTCAAAGTGCTGCAATTTGTCGACAGAGTAGTGTTTTGGCAAATCTTTAGGAATTGTTTGGTGCATTTACGATGAGGCACCCACCCAGAGCCTCTGGCATTTTCTCACTCTGCTGGCATCAAAACCAATTTAAGGCAAAATAAGAGGCTACTGAGAGGGGAGGAGATAAAGTTGCCAGCTTTAGGTATGGAAAATCCTGGAGATTTGAGGAGTGGAGGCCGGAGAGGGGGACCTCAGACAGGTTACAGTGCCATAGACTCCACCCTCCAACCCAGCTATTTGCTCCTGGGGAACTATTGTTGCCAATCTTGGCCCAGCACCCATCAAACCATTCTCTTCAACCCCCTGCTGTGCAGCTGACTTTCCCCTAGGGTTTCCCTAGGTGGGACCTGGAGATCTCCCACTGCTAAAATTGATCTCTAGATGACAGTTTCCCCTGGAGAAAATGCCTGCTTTGGAGGGTAGACCTTATGACATTATACCTGCTGAGTCCTTCCACGCCCCCCCAATGCTGCCCTCTACAGAATCTACCCCCCAACACTCCAGGTATTTCCCTCCTTATAGCTGGCAACCCTACTTTCCCCTCAGTGCCTGATGGTAGGCAACTTAGTTTGGTCCAGTCACCTACTTTGGCCTTTGGGAGAAAACATATTGGGGCCAATCCTGATAGGGTTGCCAACTCCCGATGGGAAATTCCTGGAGATTTGAGGGATGGAGCCTGAAGAGGGTGAGGTTTGAGGAGGGGTGGGACCTCAGACAGGTACAATGCCATAGACTCCACCCTCCAAACCACTCAGTCCCTCATGGGGAACCATTGTTGCCAATCTCCAGGTGAGGGCTGGAGACCACTCAAAATTACAATTGCTCTGCAGAAGGGAGGGCGGAAGTCAGCTGAAGTCAAAGGGGCAGATAATGGTAGGTTGATGGTTAGCTGGGAAGGAGATGGGGTTGCCAACTCCAGGCTGGCAAATTCCTGGGGATTTGAGGGGTGGAGCCTGGAGAGGGTGGGGTTTACGGAGGGGTGGGACCTCAGACAGGTAGAATGCCATAGATTCCACCCTCCAAACCAGCCATTTCATCCTGGGTAACAATTGTTGCCAATATCCAGGTGAGGACTAGAGATCACTCAAAATTACAACTGCTCTTCAGGTAGCAGAGATCAGTTCCTCTGGAGAAAACAGTGGACTCTGTCATTATACCCTGCTGAGGTCACCACAGCAAACTGACACTGTTTGCCCAAAGCCAGAGCACTCTCCAAGAGCCTCTTTCTAGATCTCGTTGTATTTATTTCCACAACGGGCCTTATTCCTAATATATATATGTGTGTGTGTGTGTGTGTGTGTGTGTGTGTGTGTGAAATGATTTGGAAAATATTTGAACACCTTGTCTTAAAATATGTTATTCATCATGTTAAAATAAAATGTTCCATAATCAATTTTTTTCTTTTCTTTTTTCAATTTTTCAAATTTTTCGGAAAAAAACAAAAAAAGGCTTCAGGAAAAAAAATGGGGAAAAAACAGTTTTTTTCCGAATTTTTCCAGGTTTTTTCCGGGCTTTCACATCTCTAGTGATCTCCCATCCAAGTACTAACCAGGGCTAACCCTGTTCAGCAGCTGAGATTGGTCTAGCCTGGGCTGTCCAGGTCAGGGCACAATGCTGATACTAATGTTTATTTGACTACAAGGAATGAGGACCTTGATCAAAGCTCCAGCAGCCTTTGCAGCCACACCACCAGTTCTCAGTTTGATGTTGCCACCAGTGTTCCCTCTAAGCGGAGTTAGTGTGAGCTAGCTCACAGTTTTTTAGCCTCCGGCTCACACTTTTTGTCTTAGCTCAGGAAGGATGGCTCCATGGCAAAGTAATTTATGCAGTAGCCAAATTGCTTGCTCACAACTTTAATGCCAGTAGCTCACAAAGGAGAACTTTTGCTCACAAGACTCCACAGCTTGGAGGGAACATTGGTTGCCACATGTGAGGTAACAGATGCCCAGAAATAGCATAGAGCAATGTCTAGAGAAGTGGCTCCCCCCATGCTGTGTAATGCAATTGGCAGGGTGAAAATGGGGCAGTGTGTAACTGTGGCCCTTTGGTCCCGTGTGTCTTAGAAGAGGTACAATCCCACCCTTGCTATTCACAAGGAGGCAGGGTAACCAGGGAGCAGTCATTTAAAAAGCTCCTTTCCCTGCTGTCTAGACTTCCAGGTTCTTTATGAATCCATGACTTTTTCTGAAGTGCTGTGAAAGGGACAGCACTTCACAGAGGAACCAAACTCCGAAGATCATCCTCACAATTGTATTTATTTATTCGATTAGTTTATGCTCCGCTTTTCTCCCAGTGGGGACCCAAAGTGGCTTACATCGCTCTCCGTTGTATCCGCATAACATCCCTGTGAGGTAGGTTAGGCTGAAAGAGTATGATTGGCCCAAGGTCACCCAGCAAGCTTCCTTGCCAAGAGTGGGGATTTGAACCTGGGTCTTCTAACACTCTTAACCACTACACCGCACTGACCTTGCCTAGCAACAGTGGCCATTTGGGAGCAGTATGCTATTCAGCCTCTGCTCTAAGGTATGAGATGGCAAGCTGAGGAAAGAATGGGGTAAATTAGGAAGTCCAACCCACAAAACCAAGTCTGGTCTTCTCCACACCCAGTATCTGACGGCAGATTCTTTTACTCAGATGTTGTTAACTGGATAAAACAGGAACTGAAAACAGAATTAATTAGCCCGCAACAGAAGCAGGCGGGTTCTAGAACCTTCTTCCCTCTTCCCTCGTTTTTGAGACCTTAAAGGTCAACCATTCAGTTTTACGCACAAATGGCATGTAAGTTCCACCAAATGGACAGAAGATGGCATGGAAGGACAACTCTCCGAAGCGGCTTGTCTGCCCAAGACACCCTGTTGTGATAAAGCTCAGGGTGGCTTTACTTCATGACAGCAGGAGACCTCTTGTGAGCCATCTAGCAAAATACCAGGGAGTTCTGGAAACTTCTTCCACTTGGTTTGCTGAAGCCGATGTGATTCCTTGCTCTTCCTGTTTGAATATATTACACCTGCTTTCAGTTGTTTGGGGGTTATTATAAGCATTTAAATAAATAAAAATAAATTAGACCTGGGCGAAGAACTCGCAGCGTCTATTCAAGCAACGAACTCTCACAACCGTTGGCTAAGAGCAGCCAAGGAGGTGTGTTTCTAAAGGCAACCACACACAAATCCTGTCAGCTGTCCTTTAGACAAGACCTCAAAGGCTAGTTAAAAAAAAAAAAAATTACCTCAGGAGTTTATGAATATTCAGGGGAGCACACTGAGCCACAGAAAAATTCCAAAAACAATATAGTGCAATTTATTTTTTTTTAAAACGAGAATACTCTAATTTTTTTAAAAATCATGATGCTTTTCCCTTAGTGATATTTTGGTTAGTCTAAATGAAAACTTGTTACCCAGAATGGCCAAGAAGGTATTTCTGAGGGTGGCGGGGATAATGTCACTCCTGTCAAAAAGCCTCCATGCTTACAGTTTTAACAACAAAAAAAAGGGGGGGGGGACCTCAGGAGTTCACATCAGCTCTGCAGATTCAGCCCAGTAGTAGTTTCACAAACCTGAAAAATCTGGGCCTGAAAAGCCATCAGCGACTTCTCTTCTTGCTGAGATTTCAGTTCTTTTGGGATAAAAAGCACATACACCCCAGGAAAATTTAGTTCTCTGTAAATTTGTATAAGTTAGCCATGGTTGCCACCTTTGACAATTGCAAGCAGCAGACAAATAAAGTACCCCATATTTTCCCCACCATACTGTGAGAGTGTCTTATCCAATGTTCCCTCTAAGCTGCAGAGCCTTGTGAGCAAAAATGCTACTTTGTGAGCTACCGGCATTAAAGTTGTGAGCGGGCGATTTGGCTGCTGCATAAATTAGTTTGCTCTGGAGCTTCCTGAGCAAACACAAAAATGTGTGAGCCAGAGGCTAAAAACCTGTGAGCTAGCTCACACTAACTCACCTTAGGGGGAACACTGCTTATGACACCCCTGCAGTGAAGTCCAATGTTACCCTTAAGTTGTATATAAGAGGGATGTTGTTGTAGGCTAAGAGTGGATTATAACAACCCTGTAATGTTTTCATATTGCAGGCTAAGGAAGAGTGATTTACAGAAGGCTTACGATGTAGTCTACTATTATTCCCTGTATGGCAGTTTGTGGGGGAATGAGGCTAAGAACATAGCTTATGACCTATCAATGTAGCCCAGCATTATTACTCCATTTTGGAGAGAACTGAAGCAACAATAGAATATAACCGTCCTTCAAAATAGTCCTTTCAGTTAGTCTTCCCCCCACCACCACCAGATGAGAGAGGGTGTAAGTTGGCTAAGCTTTGGATGCAAGAACAAGATGGTGTCATACAGCATCACTGGTGAGGAAGGTTAGAAAAAGACTTCTTGGGTAGGGCAGATAGCAGGTGGGAAGAGAATAAAGCGGATCATAGAAATAGTGTGTGCACTTTGTGCATTAAAGAAGAACCATTTTGCAAGCTCAGAGCTAAAAGGCCCATCTGATCCAGCATGCTGTTCCCACAAATGACATGCAGGGTGCTCCTGTGAAACCCATAAGTGAGGTATTAAAGCAGAATATCCCCCCAGCTATTTGTCTGAAGCAGCTTGGCATTCGGTGGTATACTGCGTCAAAACATGGAGGCTCCATTTAGCTCTCATGGCCATTGACAGACCTCTTCTCCATGAATTTAGTTAATCCCCTTTAACTCCACGTAGCTTAAAGGCAATCACTGTGTACTTTGGCAATGAATTTTATACAAAGACATGAGAATGGTCTTGCTGGATCACAACAAAGGTCAAGCTAGTCCAGCATCTTGTTTTTAGCTATGGTTAGTCAGATGCTTCGGGAAAATCCAGAGGATGTGAAGGCAACTGCCCTTTCCTCTTGTTTGGCCCCAGGAGCCAGAATTCAGAGGCAGATTGCCTGTTATTTCTAGGGGGTTTACTATGAGGGCTAGAGACTTATTTTTTAGTTATTGGAATTTGTTGTTTGCTCTTCAGCATGGGAGAAATGTCAAAGAGAAACAAGCATGGATCTGGAGACAGGTAGGGGTTTGTAAAATACACATATATGAAAAAGCAGCATTTCTACTTAGAGCACTGCGAGAATTTACCACTTTGTTGAATATACATCACAGAGCTCCATTATACCTATTCATGTCTGTGAGATTGTGGCGGCTTGTGTATAGTGGCAGATTGGTTCTTAAAGGGAGAGCATCCCAGCACTGCACAATAGGTCTCCCAGGTGCTCATATGCTTGGCAGCAGACACAATGCAGACAACTGACTGATTGGTAATTTATTATGAATTGTTGGTCCTATAAAGTTACATCAAACACAGAGATGTTACAGATAGAAGACTCACAAAGTATATCTAAATACAGCTCGGAAAACGGATCAAGAGGATTTATTACTTCTTTGGTCTTTGTTTTACACACTTATAAACTGTATTCTGCTGCTAATTTTTATATTCCACCTTTCTGTAACACTGACGGCTACTTACAAACAGCTATAAAACAGGCTATTATAACAGTAATAAATCAGCAGTACAACAAAATTAAAGTAATTTGTTCCCATGATGGCATGTATAACATTTCAGTTCAGGAGCCAGGATAAGGTAGCGGAGTTCAGATTTCTTGCTTTGACAAGCTGCAGTTGCAGGGCTAGTGGCACTGGGCTACATGGTCAACTTTAGCCACAACATCACACAAAGCACCCCTGTTGTGAAGAAGAAACCCTCACTGGTACCACAGGAAAACCCACTTCTGACTCAGGGTTAGTATTCTTAAAACCAAGATTATCTTTCAAGAGAAGCATGCTTGTAATACCATGCTTAACCTTATTAACTGTAGACAGCAGATGACATCTTAGAAGGGACAACAGCCAAAATGGCTGCCATGGGAGGCAGAGCCAACCATGAAATATCAGGGAATGAGATTATGCATAACTGTTACAGTAGGTCTTCAGCATTTCAGGCAGAAGTCTGTTTCATGGAATGCCCTTTATTGTTGAAAAATATTTTCTTGTATATAGACAAAATACGTATACATATTGAGCTAGCTAAGAAACCCTCACCTGGCAGTATCTATCTTCATTTTGCAGGCATCTAACATGCTTGTGCAAAAGGAAATAAACACTTCTGGCTACATAAGCCCTATTCTCATGACACCAGCCATTTTTTAGCCTGTAGTATTATTTATATGAATGACAACTGATGCTGAAGGGCTACTGAGAACTCCCTTGCACACATATACTACAAGAGAGAGAATCTGGGCAGATTTTGATAGGAACATGATTTCTGAAAAGTGAACAAGATTTTTTATAGTGCTGTTATATTTTTATAATTCAAACAGAAGTTAATAACATTAAAACTGGGAAGAGCTGATGATTTCAATACAAGTTCCAGTTAGGTGCATCAAGAGTTGTAGCCATGCATTCCAGCTGTACTTAGTCAAAATCAAATCTCATTGTGTTTTTAGAATATTACTCCATTCGTTGCACAGGTAAAGCACTTTGCACAAAGCCACTGCCTGCATTATACCATAAATATTAAAAACTCAAAAAGACCCACTCACTTTCTAAAAACACTTGGCAGGCACCATGGTGCACACGGATGCTATGATGGGGACCCCTGGCTTAGAGTGGTTATATTTAAAAGTTCGGTTACAGTTTGTATAAACCTATAAAATTTGGGCGGAAACAGAAACTTATGGGAGCTTCCAGCTGGGATACTCAAACATCAAATGACAGTGCAAGTTGGCCCTCGATATCATGCAGAGTAACATATTATCAACAGTATCCATTGACTGAGAATGTAGATAAATGCCAAACACAATACTTCTTTCGAGGCCTGAAAAACGGCGAACACTGTCTAAAACGATGCTGTCCCCCTTTGCGTCATCTGCTTCTGTGAAGTCTACAGACAACTTTAATTTTCTCATCTGTCTCGGCATTTTAGACTTGAGTAAGAGTCGATATTTATTCCTTTCTATTGCAGTACTGCATAGAATAGCTATGTTTTTTCCAGAATAACCATCTCGGAAATACTGAAGACACTTACTTACTATATAATCTGCTATTGCATTTTCATCATTCACCTTAGGTTTAACTAAAATACCTCCTAGACTGTGACCACACTGAGCTTCTTCTACCAAAGCTTCTAACTGTTCATAAGGAATGCCAGGTTCATTGGGACTGCACAGTATGTTATGCATTTGTTCTTTCATGGCATCAAAAATTTCAGTGGCATTCCGCACCCCAAGAGTTAACCATTCCTGAGGTTGCTGAGCATAGGGAGGAGGAAGCCCACAATCAAATGTGTGTGTTTTTTGTAAATAATCCAAGAAGATCCATAAAATGCCAGGCTTATGAGCAGCTGCTTGTGTAATTTTCACAGCTTCCCCATACCAATCACCGTCTTCGGACTGGAAATTCTGGGCCTCATCAATTATGATGTGCTTCACTGATTGAGTGTATTTCCCTTTTAAAAAACTGACTCGTGTTACAGCCTGGCAAATATTTTTCATTCTAGAAAAGAAAAGAAAAATTAGGTGTTTATTTACTGGCCCGAATCAGACTAGCATTTCCAGGGGTGCAAGGATTTCCACTCACAGAATCTGGCTTCCTTACATTCTCCCTGCTGTAGCAGTCCCAAATGCCCACTGCAATCCAGTTTTGGGAGGACAGGGGACCCAAGGAACCAGATGGGGGGGGGGGGCATTTCTAACTGCTGTGGGAAAGGGAGGCAAGATAATCATGCTTTGTGGACAGAAAGACTTGCACCTGCAAAAATGATAGTCTGGATCCCAGCCACTGTTATTTCTGTACATAACAAGTAATCAGTGGATCTCATAGGAAACAGAACTACTGCTAGACTCTTTAGGCCACGCATCCTAACTTTACACTACAGCAACCATTTTGGCATCTCCCATCTGCCTGCCTGCATCGGGGAATATTAAATTATGAGACAGGAAAAATACAGTCATAAGGTAAAGCACCAGATACTGGGGAATGGTTCCCCAAGGTATCCTGGCTGGATAGTTAGGAGGCATGTACGTAGAAAGTTATGTGCATTCTAATTTACTAGCCAAAATGTTCACTGGAAGTCACTAGATTTCTCATATGGTTTGTCAACTCCTCTTTAATTAAACTACTGGGTGTCTTGCTATCTTTCCTTTATTAAAACTTGTTCGCTACCCAGACTAGGAGGGCAAGCTAGGCAGTGTGTTTTCGTAAGTGGATCAGTAATCTAATTCCCACTCTGCCTACCCAATAGAAGAACTATCTTGCAGTGTCGGATTTAGTCTTTCTCCAGCAACAACGAGCCAAATCCATCTAAAAGCTAACATTTCCTCTGAGCTTGATCAGCATTGAATAAGTGATTTGCAGACACCATTTGCCAAAAGCTAATTAAAAACACTCTAGACTGCCTGCAAGTAACTTGCAGAAACTTAAATTTCAGGAATGGTTTGATGTGCTTTCAGCATATACTATTTTTTTTCCTGCAAAACCAATTATTTCTGCTACCAGTACACACCTTGTATCACACAACAGCTGCCATTCTTTGTCCCCAATTCCTGGCCTCAGCCATTCCTGTGACAACTGAAGGGATGTGGGACATGGATGTTTCTACAGACTGCCTTGCAAAACACTTACCTCACAGTCTCACACAGCGGTCTGTTTTCACAAATGTAAAGGATCTCGTCAGAGCTGCAGTGAAATACATTTTTCATTTTCTGTATGATCTGTAAGGCCACGACAGTCTTCCCTGATCCTGGAAGGCCATAGACAAACAGCTTCTTGCTCTTATGGAGATTCTTCGTTAGGATCTCATGCTGCTTAGTGGTGAGAAGGTTGAAAAATTCACAGCCAAGCTGGTCACTTAAGGAAGACCTAAACCTTAGCAAGACAATCGCAAGGGCTTGCGTCAGTTCTTCTAAATCTTCCCTGGAGACCACATAGGTGAGAGGGTATGGGACTGGCAAACTCAGATCTGTCTTTACCTCTCCATTGGATCCAAGTTCAATGACATGTGGAACCACACATACTTTCCGAGTATACCCCCCTTCATTCACCAGTTTCTGCTTTAATATACGGGCAACATTCCTTGAATATTGCAACACAGGGATTGTTGAAGAGTCAGAATAATTCTTATCCACAATAATTGTGTATAGCACTGGAACTGTGTCTGTGGCTACTAAGAGGATATCACAGGCGACACATGGATGTTGCCGCAGCCCAACATCAACAGCCCAGCTTCTTGAAAAAACCAGGACTCCCTTAGAAAATTGTAGCTCCTTCATCTTCTTGTTCATAATGTTCTTCAGTCCCAGATACTCAGAAAAGAGTTCTGCACAGAGTTCTTCTGATTTATAAATTATCCCATTTGAATCTCCTAGAAATTTGAGAATATTTTATTTTAAAATGATAAGAATAATCCTTAAGACACTATTGAAGTTACTGCAAGCTTAGTGGACTGGGGAGGAAGGCAACAGAGAATAGCATCCACGGCACAAAGAGGCGGCAAAATTTAGCAAACAGTAAAAAAGACTTCACACATTTGTGCTTGTAGCAGGGAGGACTTAGCATCACGAGAGGACACATAAAACTAAGAGAGTTACTGGAGAGAAAGGAGAGAAAGGAGAGAGAGAGAGAGAGAGAGAGAGAGAGAGAGAGAGAGAGAGAGAGAGAGAGAGAGGTGATGAACAAATTCCTCCAGTTAAGAGCTTAGGCAGTTGGGGAGGGGAGAATTGTATGTGTTGGAATCTAAGAGCCAAAAAGAAAGGTGACAGGCTTCAGAACTGACCTGTTCTGTTCTTTCAACCTTTCAGTGGTGGAGGAACACATACATAATCCATACACAGGTTAAGGTGCTTTAAAACAATTGTCTCAGCCTTCAATAACAGGTCAGTCTACACATACTAATATACAGCAGAATGGCGGTTTATTGCTGTAAACAGAATTCTAGTACCTCAAAGAGGAAGACATTTTCATACAAAATTGCAGGTGCCAGAATGCTTGAAGTCTTCCTCCCCTTTCCACTGTGTTTTTATAAATACACAAAAGCCAATGAAATATCGCGGGGGGGGGGGGGGGGGGGGGAAGGGTATTGGCAAAGGATGAGGACAACAGTCACATGGCACGTTCCATACCCCCAGCAGTCATATCAATAGTTTCGCAAAACATACCCTTTAATGTGAGATTTTGACAAGTAGGCACAGAATATGCAAGAATGCCTTGGGGGGCATCATGGAGATGTTTGCTGACTAACCAGTAAAATAGTCTGGCAAATGTTGTACAGTGCCCCAATACCTTTTCCAAATAACTAAGATCCTGCCTCAGATCAGCCCAAGACTCCTGGGCCCCTTCTGGATTTCATCCTGAATAGAAATGTTCTTTCCAGGAGGAGACAACCCTACTGATGGCCTGTGGACAGTAAACCAAAAGCCATGCAGAAATGTGGATTTTTATTGCTAGCTAGCTGTTTGGCCATATGTCTCTCACATACCTCCCTGTGTGTAAAATGCCATTTTAAAATGGTGCCATTATTAATGCTCTTACCCACTCTTGAAACAGGCTGTTTTGTACAGAATAAAAGCAGGATGTGATATAACCGTCTCACCAATTGACACAACCCCTGTGTTTGATATTACAGAATCAACACGGAAACCCACCAGGGCATAGAGTGCTTTGAAGATCCTTCAAACAGCTGAGGCCTTTAGCAGAATATACCGATTTAGTGAGTGGAGGCTTACAGGACCTACTCAATTCAATCTGGAAGCCTTGATCAAAGTGGGAAAGATCTAGGAAATAAAGGAAAAATAAAAACTCTGTTCATGTTAAGACAAACATCTCACCCAATCATAGACACAAGTGTTTGACTCACTCTGAAATACCATGGCCAATGAGTGCAAATCTACACCTCTAGTTTTCCTTGTTAGTTTCCCAAAGTCTGGGATGGGGCACTGCCTGCTACCATCAAGCATCCATTCTGCAGGCCTGTCTGTGGCCAACTTGCCTCTGCCATTCATATAGGGCCCTTGAAACAAGGGCTTCTGCAGTACAAAAATAAGAGTTGTGGCAAAAGACAGGACAGGACTGGAGACACCCAGCCTGACAACACTACAACCCTGATGCCACAAATGAAAGCACAAAGAGATTTTGACCCAAGCACTCAGAGAAACATTTTAGGACCTTAGTTCAAAGTATCTTAGTTCACTCATGAAACACACACAAAGCTGCCTTATGCTGAATGAGACCATTGGGCCATCCAGGTCAGTATTGTCTACTCAGACTGGCAGCAGCTCTAGTCTCTAGAGTTTCAGGCAGAGGTCTTCAGCATCCCGTATCGCCCAATCCTTTTAACTGGGGATGTCAGAGATTTGAACCTGGATCTTCCACTTGCAAAGCGGAAGCTCTTCCACTGAGCCACAGCCCCTCCCCTAAGCTACATGCTTTTTGGCACAAGGCTCTGGTATCCTACTATATTCCTTCCTAACAAGAGCAACAGCAGTGAATGAAGTTTGTTTCTCCATCATATGACTCTATCTGTATAATTCCTCTTCTTTTAATTTGCATCAAACTCATCTCCTGTCTACCCAAAGGCTCCCCTCCTTTCCTTATCTGTGCAACATGGGAACCCCATTTGCCCGAACACCATCCAGTTAGGAGACTGCTTCCTGAACTCAGCAGCTCCACTCAGCTGCACTCCCTCCTCTAGCAGGCTTGTTCAACAGTGCAGAGTGTTCACACCATGCCTCCCATGGCCTGGACCGACCCCTCCCCCCTTCCTGTGTTGCTTCTCTTTCCCGGTCAAACTGTGCTGTGAAGCTTGGCAAGGAAATGAGAGAGAATCCTTTACAGGGTTAAAGGCGTCAGTGGGGGAGGAGGGTTTCAAACTGGAGTGTAGCTCTATTCTCCCACATCAGGGATGTGTTACAACCTAAGCCTGCATCTCCACTGGAACATGAATGAAATGGTTAACAAAATTCCCTTTTACTCATGATTTCTGAGAATGGATTTGGACCAGGACTGGGATGCTTTCTTGACCATACAGGGTTTCACGCAGAACTGTTAAAGAAAAAAGGTCTTTCTTTTCTATGCCCTGGCCCTTTCTGCGCGACCGCAAACAAATCTCTTCCAGAGAGAAAGGGTTAATCAATATGGAAGCAGGGAGACTCATAGACATCCAGCATACAAATAAACTGCACATTAAACTCTACAAGCCTCATCACTGTAAGAGGACCTGGGTCTTCTGCTGTCATCAGTTCAATCCATTCATCAACTCGCAATTTCTTTACATGGTGGTCCTTCACAATCCAAGAATCAGGAGCTGCCGCAAAAACAACACAGCAAAATGGCTCAAGCTTCACAGCAAGGACACAGCCATGCTTTGTTCCATTCGTTTCATAAACAGGCATGATTTTACATTCAGCTGCGACTTTCTCTAAAGAAGCACAGAAATGGAAGTGGGGCAACTTATCAATGGTTTCCTGCACTTCGATTTTCAGTTGATCTGGCTGTAAGTTTACTTCGTATCCAATAACCTTCCGATCATCACCCACGCCAAAAATTAAGTATCCCCCTTTGGTGTTTGCAAAAGCAGAGATGTAGTTGGGCAGCTTGGCTCTAACAAATTCCAGGATGTTCTCAGCCGTAAACTCAACCTCTGCTGACTTAGCCAAATACGGGAATCCCTTGAACTCAACCTCTGTTGACTCAGTGAAATCCAGGAACTCTTCATATTCTAGCCAGTCTCGTTCAAAAAACCGAGCAGCGGCCTTGAGAATATCTTCTTCCACCTGCATGCCGGCTCCTCTTGAATGCTGTATGTCGTCCCAAAGAGAAGCCCTCTTCCGAATCAGCCCTGCCATCTCTGCAGGATCTTTCTTAGCAGAAGCTTGCTTCACTTTCAGAAAATCCAGAGCCTCCAAAGGTTTCATTTTCACAGCTGAGGTGACGGATCGCTGAAGCAGCCCAGTATCCAGGCAACAAAGGCGAGCCTTTGATATTACTGCAGGTTGCGATATGCTCTCGGTACTCCATGTTTTGACCCAGATATGCAAGCAAGAACCTTCCTGGACTATGTCAAAATATTTAGAAAAGGAATCAGATTGAACACACTCCCGAAAGGACTTCCCTATGTCCAGTCCAAACCCGTGTTGCTTATAGGAATAGCCTTCATTCTCAATTTCAGCTCTTATCACGCCTCCCCCTGAGTTGAGCAGGGCACAGGCTGCTTGGGTGAGATTAGTGTTTTGAATTCCTAGTTTCTCTTCTAGCTCCTTTTTTAATTCGCTTATTTCTTTTTCAATATCCTTGTTGGATTTTTTGGACTTCTCCTTCTTGTTCTGCTCCCGAACCTTTGCTCCAATCTCTTTACCCCTCTCCTTCACGTCTCTTTGTTTTTCACCAAACGTTATTTTCCCTACATTTATGACATCTTCAGGGTAGTCAGTTATTAATCTGAGCTGCAGCTGGTCCCTGGCAGCGGCCATTTTCCACCTGCACAGGCAAAGGTAGGAACAAGCAAATCAATGCGGAACCTTAGTATCTCTACAGAGCATTTTCATTTTGAAACACTTTACAAATACCTGCATACGTTTAAAAGCTGTTGGCAATTCAGAGGCCACTGCCCCAACATGGTGGTTAATCCAGCCTAAAATTCATTAGCTGAGTTAGGCAATAGGTATTTTCAAGCAAACAGATCACAGTCAAGGCTAAGTGGATGTTTTATTGATCACCTCTTCAAAGACATTCAGGCAAACAGCAACAGATACAGGACTGTGAAGGGATTCTGCAAGACGATGTTAGAGGATTATGTTTTGGCATTGGTCTTAGAAAAAGGTACTGCTGCCGGAATAGCCCACCCGTGCTAAATGAGGAGACAAGGCATTTTGTGGCCTGATCATATGCACACTGCATAAACGCAAATTACCACACACTATTAAAGCTAGAGCCCTGAGCTGGATGGCCCAGGCGAGACCAATCTAGCCAGATCTCAGAAGCTAAGCAGGGACGGTCCTATTTAGGTCTTGGATGGGAGACCACCATGGAAGTCCAGGGTTGCTACACAGCAACAGCAAACCACCTCTGTTCATCTGCAACTTGTCAACACTTTCTACCATCCTTAGGGCTGTAGCTGTGCTGCCTGAGCTTATGTAAACACCTAATCTTCAATAGCACGTAGTCTCAGGTCAGTCCCGTCCAATGTTCCCTCTAAGCCGTGGAGTCTTGTGAGCAAAAATCCTACTTTGTGAGCTACTGGCATTAAAGTTGTGAGCAAGCAATTTGGCTACTACATAAATTAGTTTCCTCTAGAGCCATCCTTCCTGAGCTGAGACAAAAATGTGTGAGCTGGAGGCTAAAAAATGGTGAGCTAGCTCACACTAACTCAGCTTAGAGGGAACACTGGTCCCGTCTTTTGCCTTATTAGGCACACCTTAGACCAATGATTTCAAATTAGGCATCCTGAATACTGCATAGGTCAGAACTAGGCTGTACGGTTACAATCCAAAGAATATTTTTTTTCTGGGAATAAGCCCCACTGCATAAATTATAAATTATGTCAGTTTACTCAGGATTGTTTCCATATTTACCAAATAATAACTCCACTGGATAGACTAGGAGTTAAAGTAACAGGATTGGGTGCTGATTCTTCTATTATGAGGATGACAAGCCTCTTCAATGTAAGCAATTTGCCCTGTTCACAAGTTACAGTCACCACCTGTACACTCAGTGTACACTTGGAGTTTCCATTCAGTGCATGTGCAGCTCCACACATGCTTTAAACCCCATATTTATTCATGTAATAAGTGCTGCCAGCTCTGGGTTGCGAAATACATGGAGATTTGGGGGTGCAGCCTGAGGAAGGCGGAGTTTGGGGAGGGAAGAACCTTCAGTGGGGCATAATGCCATCCGGTCTACCTTCCAAAGCGGTTAGTTTCTCCAAGTGAATGAACCTCTGTCTCCTGGAGATCAGTTGTAATCCCAGATCTCCAGCCACCACCTGGAGGTTAACAGTTGTGCAGGTACTGATCCCTAGTGTCATTTGTAAGGAGAACATACAATACTGTTGTTTCTGGGTACAGCAGCGCAGGATCAGTCTGCAAAGCTGCAATTCCAGGCACACCTATACAAGAGCGCGCCATTAAAAATAGCAGGACTTCTGAGAAAAACATACAGAGGACAGTCCACATGTCCTAGATGCACTTACCTGGGAGTACGTCCTATTGATCACACAGTAATCCAGTAAGCCAGTAAGAAGCTTGGATGGCACGGTACTTCAGCCCTTCCACACGTTGTCGCGCCTTTTCCCCACTCTTGGCTATTCTGCAAGGCTGCGTTCTTCACTTTCTACGCACTAGCCAGAGGATCAAAAAAAAATCTTCCTTCGCGGTAGAGTTTCGTTTCCCCACCGCTTTTGCTGCGGCCGGGACAAGTCTGAACTTGCCCGTTTGAATTAGGCGCTCCGAAGGCAGGTGGATTTCTCATCAGACGCTGATTGGTCCAGAGGGATCTGCCGAGGGGCAAGGACTCCAGGAAGCCGCGCGAATACTTCCAGTTCCGGATGGATCGCGGCCAGTTGCGGGGCCATCAGAACTTAACGACAGGACGGGGTGACACAAAGTTGACAGTTTGTCCGTCATCTCTCTCTCTCTCCCCCCCCCCTCCACGGTGTTCTGCATGTGCTTCCGCAGTAACGACTTCTGAATTGTCCCTTCGGAAACTTCGACTCCAGCACATGAAAGTCGGAACTTATGACTGCTGCTTGTATTTTGTCTGGTTGATCTCCTATGGCTCGGACACAATGATGGGTATGGGACAACAGCGGCGTTCCATTGCAGGATCAGATCTCAAGGTCCGAACCAGTTTACAACAAGGTCCAGTTCTTTTCCTGCTGTGTACCTTCCCCCATATGGTATTCAGCGGCACATTCCATTTAGCTATAGTTAGTAGCTAATAACCATGTGCTCTCTCTCTCTCTCTGTGTAGTCTTTCTGAACCAGAGCAAAGGTCGGTGTACTTCAGCACTGGTCTCCAACCTCTGTGAACCTGTGGGAACTTTTGGAATTCTGGCTCAGCATCATGGGCGCAACCACAACATGACTATAGGAGGGAGTGGGGCCAGCCAAACAATGGCTTCCACAGCTCTCCTTTAGGCACACAGTGAAGATCCTTGCGCTGTGGTGCCAGCTGCGGAATTGTCTTTAAATAAACTGTGATATAGTTTGGTCTTAGATGGTGGTTACAAACTAACAGTCTGGCAATGCCCTTAAGAGTTTATATAATGTCTACGAATAAGGCCCATTGTGGAAATAAATACAATGAACTCGAGAAAGAAGCTCTGGGCAGGTGCCCCGGCCTTGGGTGTTCAGCGTCAATTTGCTGTGGTGGCCTCAGCAGGGTATAATGACACAGAGTCCAACGTTTTCTCCAGCGGAACTGATCTCTGTAATCTGAAGAGCAGTTGTAATTCTGAGTTATCTCCAGCCCTCACCTGGAGATTGGCAATAATGTTTCCCCAGGAGGAAATGGATGGTTTGGAAAATGGAGTCTATGGCACTGTACCTGTATGAGGTCCCACCCCTCCTCAAACCTCACCCTCTCCAGGCTCCACCCCTTAAATCTCCAGGAATTTCCCAACCTGGAGTAGGCAGCCCTATCTCCTTCCCAGCTAACCATCAACCTACCTTTATCTGCCCCTCTGACTTCAGCTTTCCATCTGTACCCCCATCCCTGCAGCCTCTACCTAAGAAAAGTAGTCTTTCTCTGCAGTGGAGACCCAAGCAGGACTGAAGTGACCTCAGCAGAGTATAATGACACAGAGTCCATACTGCAAAGCAGCCATTTTTCCCAGTGGAACTGATCTCTGCCATCTGGAGAGCAGTTTTAATTCTGAGTGATCTCCAGCCCTCACCTGGAGATAGAACAAAGTAGCTGTTGCTATGCAACCAAGCTTGGTTCTGTCAGTAAAAAGGCAAAGGCAGGAGGCCCTTTCCATGGGAACTCATTGGGGCCAGTTCTGACTAGGGTTGCCAGCTCCAAGTTGGGGAATGCCTAGATATTTTGTGGTGGAGTCTATGGAAGCAAGAGTTTGGGGAGGGGAGAGGCCTCAGCTGAATAGAATGCCATAGAGTCCACCCCCCAAAGCAGTTATTTTCTCCTGGGGAACCACTGCTGCCAATCTCCACTTGAGGGCTGGAGATCACTCCAGATATTTCCCAACTGGAAGCTGGCAACCCTATGGTCTCCAGGGAGCCAAAGGACGTCCACTTTCTTTAAAAATGGGGGGTGGAAGTCTGCCAAAGTTGCCAATCTCTGGGGTGGGGCCTGGAGTTCTGCAGGAATTACAATGGATCTCCTGACAACAGAGATCAGTTAGGCTGAAGAAAATGCCTGCTTAGGAGAATGGACTCATCCAATCAACAGCAAAGCATGGCTAAAACATTTGAACCGAACAGAGTGAGGCTTGCTGGATTATCTGTCCTGTCAGCCAGCGAGCGGAGACCCAAACATGTACTCGCTCCCTTGATTCCCGGCACTAAACTTCAAATCGGAGCCGGAAATGCACTTTATGCCTCACGTTTGTGTTACCGCTCCTCTATATATCCGGGCGTCTTTGCTCGTCACTCTTTTCTCTTCCGCGATTCGAAAGCGGGAACACGATTGGACGAATGAGAAATCGAGGGGGAGCGTGAGCGTGAGCGTGAGCGAGTCACCTGACCTGGCTGCGATGGTTGTGGTTGGATGAGAAATGCAAGACGTTCGCCGGACCCTCGTGAGTGAAGATGGCAGAGAGTATCGTTTGGGAGGAGAGGAAAGGAGGCAAGGCGCCGTATTTGGGGGTGGTTAAGATGGATTGTTTAAAAAGCGTGGATAAGAGAATGGGGGGGGGGAGAGGATGAAAAGGTCACTTTCTCTTAATTTCAGCTCTTCTGCTGAACTGCAGTTTAAAAGTGTTGATTTTAAATTCGTGGTTTCATGGATTTCATTGTGTTTTATTGCCATCAGCTGCCTTGAATTCTTGTAAGGTAGAGAGATGCAGAGGACTTAGCCGTGTTAGTCTGCTGCTGCAAAACAGTAAAAAGCCCAGTAGCACCTTTAAGTCTAACACATTTTATTGTAGCATAAGCTTTTGAGAATCACAGCCCTCTAACGAAGCTCTCTGACGAAGAGAGCTGTGTTTCTCAAAAGTTTATGCTACAATAAAGTTTGTTAGTCTTAAAGGTGCTACTGGACTTTTTACTATTTTGTAAGGTAGAGAGGTGGCTAATAAATATTTTAAACCAATAACTTAAGTTAATTTTGTTTGTTATGTAATAAAAAGTCAAGGCCAGTATACTATTCTTAATTAGGCCAAATGCTGCAAGGGGAAGCCAACTAGCATAGCTGTCTGTCCCCAAACAATTCGTAGACTTGTTCATGGAGGCTCCATTTTGGGATGCCATTGTACATAGAGGTGGATAGATCTAAAATAGATTAAAAGCTCAGAGCATAGTTGCCTTGCTGCGTCGGGTCCCGGTTAATTCAGTGGCCAGTGAAAGGCTGGTTCTGGGAAGCAACTCTACCCACAGACAATGCTACTGTTTTGTCCATCTTCAATATTGAGAAGTAGACTGCCTCTGAATATGATATTCCATCATGGTGAAATAGCTCTTGAGGAATCTACCTCTCATCTGATTCTGATCCCTTTTAACAAGAGTCAAAGGACCCTGCTGATCAAAGCTCAAATGTGCAGCTGATCCAGCATCTGGTTTCTAAGTGGCTAGAGAGATGCTATCTCTGGGGATGCCCACCAGCAGAGCATGGAAATAACTGGCCTACCATGCTGTTTGTCCCCAGCAAGTGGTATTTCAGAGAGCACCTGAGCTTAGGTTATGGAAAGGAGGGAAAGGCCAAATGAAAAGCAAGGCAGAAAAGAGAGACGTTCTAGAAGGACCAGAAATAGATGCTGTGCTTAGCTAGATGCAAAGGATTTGCAGCTGCATTGCTAGTCTCATGTGGGAGTGTGTTTTTAAAATGTCTTTCACTGCAAAAATTGAAGTAAACAGATAGTACTTGGCACTCCTAGACAATGTTCCCTCTAAGCTGTGGAGTCTTGTGAGCAAAGATTCTACTTTGTGAGCGACTGGCATTAAAGTTTTGAGTGAGCGATTTGGCTACTGCATAAGTTAGTTTGCTCTGGAGCCCTCTGTCCTGAGCTAAGACAAAAATGCGTGAGCCGGAGGCTAAAAAAACTGTGAGCTAGCTCACACTAACTCAGCTTAGAGGGAACACTGCTCCTAGAGTGCTTTACCGATTCAAAGCACTTCCATTTAAAATATTTGTATCCAGAGAGGAGGCTCTCTGAAGAGTTTGTATTTGTATTCAGAGAGGAGGCTCTCTGAAGAGTTAACGGCACTGTGTAGTATACTAGGAGATGCAGTTTGAGAAATATGGGATCCTAAGCCGTGAAGGCCTTTGAGGGTAATAACCAGGAATTGGATACAGATAGGTAGCCAGTGCAGTTAACACAGCATGGGTGTTATATGTTCATGGGTGGCTGAACCCAGAGAGGAGTCTTGCTGCTGCATTCTGCACCAGCTGGGACTTCTGAGATGTCTTCACATGCACACATGAATCTGCCCTAGAATCAGACCATTGGTCCATCAAGGTCTGTATTGTCTACTCAGACAGGCAGTGGCTCTCCAGGATCTCAGGGAGATGTTTTCATATCACCTAACTACCAGATTTTTACGTGGCCAGGATTGAACCTGAGAGCTTCTGCATGCAAGCTAGGGCTGCCAAGTACTTACCGCAATCCAGCAGGGGATACACGCTCCCTGGCCGGAACATTTCTCCTTGTAACACACCATGCCGTCGCCAGGAAATGACACTGGGCGACACTCTGGCAATGGGGCTGAAAACTCAATGGTACCATCGGGTTTCTGGCCCCATTGCCAGAGCGTCGCCCGGCGTCACTTCCTGGCGACAGCATGGTGCGGCACGTCTGTTGTCCCCACAGGAATGATCCTGCGAAGACGTCTTCGTCCCCCGCTGAATCATGGTAAGTACTTGGGAAGCCTAATGCAAGCGGAGGTTCTGCCACTGAGCCATGGCCCCTCCCCTTCAAAGGCAGCCCCACACAGAGAGTGTTAACTGTGTTCCACCCTAGAGATCACATTAGCATGGATCAGCATAGCTGGGTTGGCAGGATCTAGATAAGGAGCTAGCTTACGAGCGAGGTGTAATTGAAAGAAGGTGCTCCAAGCAACAGCACTGACCTGCTCATTCATTAACAAGGCCAGGTCCAGGAGCACATATTGCACATACAATCACAGTAGTCCTGACAACAGCCCTGCGAGGTAGGCCAGGATTACTATCCCATATGGTAAGCGCGGGAAGAAGCGCTGTGAGTGGCTTGCCTAAGGCCATTTGGTGGGTATTTGGTTGAAACGAGTGGCAAATTGCTGATAGCCTGGTCATTCTGTTACTCCTGTGGTGCATCGGCTCCCGCTGTCATCCCTGCCTCCTGGTATTTATTTACGCCCTGTTCAGAGCTGAGGAACGATCCCATTTCTGGAAAGAGCATATTGAATTAGATTACTAACTGTAGCTGGGGGTGGGGGCAGAGAGTGTTACTTTCAAGATATGCCAGAGGCGATGATGAGTGAAGTATAGTCTGACCTGGTATTGCCGAGGCCTCTGCTTTGGCTCTGACCAGGAGGTGATCACGTGATCTTCTCTCTGAGCTGGCCCTGGCTGTCTTCCTGCAGCTGAGTTGCTCTGGGTGGCTTTGAATGCTCACGCTGGCAGTTTTGCCGCTGCCTGCACAGGGCGTCTTTCCTGCGTATTGTAGTCCATTGTCAGTCTACGTCCAGGGGTCGCAGGGATAAGTCGGGATGCTTGCAACAGCCTAGGAGCTTCTGAAGAAGAAGTTCTTTCCATTTTCGAGGCCAGAACCGCAAACAAACAACTCTATCCCAAAGTGAGGAAGGAGGGAGAGGGGAAATTTGGGGGAGAGGAAAATATATGCAATATTTATTTTCATGTAAAACATACTTATTTCACTGACTGAACAACATAAAATGCAGTATTTATACATTAGCATATAAAATTGGACCGTTTGGCATACTGGGGAATTGAAAAGTATAACCTTTGTTTTTTGTTAAGTAAAACTGCAAAGTATACCCAATACATGAGAACAGAGTTGCAAAGTGCTGCAGCCTGAGCTACCAGATCACAGGGATCGTAATTAATCTTTATTTTTGCCACCTGAGAGGTAGGAAAAAATAAGTGGAAAGTGGGAAAAAACCTGTAGTTAAAAAAAGGATATTACTTGGACAGAAGCTTTCTTAGAGTAGCCATAGGTAGGACTACCAGCATTTTCTTCATTAAGCTAGACTTTATAACATTGCAAACACTGGATTCTTTAATAAGGTATTATCGTTAAACGTTTTATAGCATATTAATTGTTGCCCAAATGATTTACAAAACTGAGAAAGTCATCAGATGGTTTCAGGCGATACATTGAGAGTATAGTCTGAAACCTTAAGAAGCATTCTAAAGGAGAAAATATTTTGTAGTCCCCCCCCCCCCAGTACTCCCCTGTGTGTATGTATTTCCATTAGAAAAACTAAAAGAAGTAATCAAGGGGAAAATCGTAGAAGTTTTTCTTCTGAATTTTTCATTCCTCTTCTTCTGGACCTTCACATCCCTAAAGTCATGTGTTAGAGTTATTATTTTGATTATTAATTTGTACAGGAGTTTTTATTATGAGCCACCCTCAGAACCATTTTTTTTGGCACAAAATATCTTTCTGCGAATTAACTGATCTAATGTTCATTACCACTGTGGTTTCATTCCATCTTTCTGCCTTTAAAAGATTTCCCTGTAATATAATTCTGACCTGGTACATTCTTTTCTTTCAGGGCCAGAGAGCATTGTCTTCAGAAGCTTATTCTCCCAACAGAAGAACCTGGAACTTTGAATGGACATTTTGTTTTGAGGGTAGTACCTTAAGGTTGATACCCAGGACCTAAGAGAGGCTGGTTAATTAATGGTCCCAAATGGTCATCCCACTTCCTCCTCAATAGCAAACTTTCTGTATCTCTGTCCCTGGCTCTACATTCCTTTCAAGGAACTTAGAGGATGCTTGGTCCATTGGGAACCCTGGAAAATATTAGATGTGACCAGGAAGACTAAAAATCTGACTTTTGAGGCAGTGTTCGAATATCATCACATGCCCTGAGGCAAGGTCTTGTGGGTGAGAGCACACAGAAATGGATGCTGGTGCTAGAAGATGAAAATACTGTCCTGCCATTAAAACAAGGGATCTTGTGGCACCTTAGACAAAGGAGGATGGGGTGGAGAGGATGTGGGGGATGAGCCCTAGGGCTGGCCCTGCCTTCTGGAAGGGGTGGGGGAGGCACCCTTGGACTCCAGTGTGTTGGCTGCAAGACTGTCTCCGGAATTAGTGCTGTCTTCATTTTTAACTGCAGAGTTCAAGAGTCAGAAGGTTCACTCTGCCTAAGATCTCCTGGGCCCTTACCTGAATAGCCCAGGCTAACCTGATCTCATCAGATCTCAGAAGCTAAGCAGGGTCAGCCCTGGTTGGTATTTGGGTTGAGAGACCACCAAGGAAATCCAAGGTCATATTGCAGGGGCAGGCAAGAGCAAACCACCTCTGGACATCTCTTGCCTTGAAACCAACCCCACAGGATTGCCATTGGTCGGCTGCAACTTGATGCCACTTTACACACCAGGATCTGCTGGATGCTGGCTGACAAACCAATAAGCAGCTAGGAAATAGGGTTCCTCCACCTTTTAGGTAGAATTAGGTGCAGTGGATTTCCTTGCACTTCCCACTGCCATCAACTGTCCTGTAGTTCTGGGAAGATGCCAGGTTTGCATTAGAGTACCAGATTTGAGGTGGTTTTGCGGTAGATGTGAGACAGGCTAAAGCAAGTACTGCTACTTCATGCAACAAGCCACTGACCCATGGAACTGACTGCCATGAGATGTGACAGCGACTGGCTTTGATGGATTTAAAAGGGAATTAGATTTACAGAAGACAGGTCTATTGGTGGCTACTACAGTTGAACGGGGACCTCTGCATTCAGAGGCAGAATGCTCTTGATGATCAGATGCTGGGGAGCAATCAGCATCTGACATCTGTTACTAGCAGACTTTCCATGTGGCACCTGGCTGGCCATGCTGGATTAGATTTACCATTGGGCTGATTCAGCATTGCTACTCTTAGGTCCCTGCCACACGGCAGGGAAAACACCGGCCAAAGTGCGGCTAATTAGAGCCACACCAAAATAGAGACGCCGCGGCAGCGCCATTGCTCCCCGGCACGATCAGATGCCGGGGAGGAAGCCACAGTCAGGAGGGGGAGTCTGCCGAACTGCGCATGTCTGAGCATGTGCAGTTCGGGCAGGAGCCGGGGACGCGCCGGCGATCCCACGACCGGCTTTGATGCGGTCTTCTCGGATGAACCACCACGGTAGGTGGTTCATTTTTGCAGCAGGGTTTTGGGTGGAAGGGGCAGATCGGGAACAGCCGCGCAACACTTCCCAGATGTTGCGGTGGGATCGCGCCTGTTTGCTGCACCCCCGATCCATCTCTCTCACGGCCCAAAACCTTTCGTGTGACCGGGACATTATTCTTGTTCTTCAACTAGTGGCTCTCAGACTCGGGGTTCCTTAGAAAGTTAACCAGGGAAGCTTCCCCATGAGAAGAGCAGTAATGATGTATGAGGTCCCCCAGAAGAGAAATGTATTTTTTATTATTTTATTGGATTTGTATCCCGCCTTCCCTACATATAGCAGGCTCATGGTGGGTTCCATCAGATACAGTAACCAATATACAAAGAATTAAAAACAATTAAAAACCTTAATAAAATACAATAACATTCCTGTGATTCAAATTCTGGTCAAAGCCTCACAGATGCAATCTGTTTCAAACTTGGGTCCCTAGGTCAGGGGTGTCAAACGTAAGGCCTGGGGGCCGGAACCAGCCCTTCCAAGGCTCTTATGCAGCCTGCGAGCAACTGGTGCAAGGGAGGAAACAGGAGACTTGCTTGGGGAGGGCAGTGGGTGGAGCCACTCGGACTGTGACTTCAGCATGGCGGAACAACCTCATCTGCAGCAGTCAAACAGCATGGGAGCATCTGCCCAGTGCTGCACCAATGGCTCTCCAGTTTGCCCATATTGGTTTTCCTTTGCACCCCCCTCCCGGCTCATGGGGCCTTACAATGAGGATACGACAACTCAGAGCTTACCAGCTGCTGTCCTTTATGCAGCTCCTATCTACAGTACTTGGCGTTATGTTTTATGGCACACATGGCCCGGCCGACAAAGAGACATTTATGTCAGATCCAGCCTTCTTAACAAATGAGTTTGACACCTCTGCTCTAGATGGCCCAGTAGAAGGGGGGGGGGATGCCCAACACCCTAACTGAAAGCCTGGTGGAAGAGGCCCTGAGGAACTGTAAAAGGTCCCGCAGGGCCCTGATCTCTTATGGGAGCTCATTCCACCAGATAGGGACCAGGGCTTAAAAGGCCCTGGCCCTAGTCGAGAGTCGAGACAAGCTATTTAGAAATGTCCAACAATCTGAAGTTGCAGGGGAGCATTGTTTGTGTTTTAAGATCCTGATTAGTCCACCTTTATTAATCAGCCTTACAGTAGCGTACTTGACAGTAGAATATTTATAAACCACTTTGTCTTTTCCCCCCTGTTGGTTGCAAGGTACGAAAGGGACAAATGCACTCCCTGCCCTTTAAAAAGCACAATCAACTAAACATGTGGAACATCCTAATGATGGGAAAGGATCAAAATCCTATCTGGGAAGGGCAATAAAAACAACATTTGCCTGAAGAATTTGGCACCTTTTGTTTAAATATCTGGGGAAGAGGGATGACATCTAAGGTTTAAAGTATTGTTGAAACATAACAAAGCAAAACTGAAGCTGTAAAAATATTGGAACAGTAGTCTGAATAAAGCATTTATAGTGTACTTCAGTGTTTGATTTTAATGAACTCTTAATTAAAAAGAGCATTGCTGAAATCCCACATAACTCATTTGAACGCCATCTAGATGTTGATGTTTCTGCTACTGAAATATAACCCGCTTTGGATGTTTGAAAAACTTCAGTAGCTGCCTTATCCTGAGGCAGAACGTTGGCTCATCAAGCCCAGTATTCATGGTTGCAGCAGAGAGTTCTCTTCCCACACCTGGTCCCTGAGTGGACATGGCAGTGGGTCTCTAGGGTCTCAAGTGGAAGACTTTTACATCACCTGCTCTTCAGTCCTCTTTTAACTGGAGATGCTGGAACCATTGCTCCCTATTGTCTAACTGGCAGTGGGTGTTTGGTCTCAGACGCAGAAAGGTCTTTCTTTACTGGGAATACCGTAAGTCAAGATCCCAAGGATTCTGCTTGGGCTTTCTAATGGCAAGCCCCACCTCTTGAGTTCATCTCTCCCGAGAATAATTGCTGAGTTCCCTAAGGGTGGGAAGAAATTTTCCAGTTAGTTTGGAAGCCTGGATTTAGGTGTTCTTTTCTGCATTGCTTGTTAGTCACTTGGCATCAGCTGTTCTGTAGGCATTTTCTCTTGGTTTTTTCCAATAAAGGGGAAGTCAGAGGCCCTGCCTCACAGTCTAGATGAACATGTTGACCAAATTTTAGAACCTGGCATCCTTTAGGACGCACCAGAGCCACGTGGCGGTTCCCAAGGAGACCACCAAAGCCAAAACAAATGCCTCTTCCCTAGGCCAGGCTCGAAAACTGTTCAGGTTCCAACTGTGGGGAGTAGCTCAAGAAAGCTGCCATTCTTCTTTATATCTGATCTGCTTAACAGGTCAAGCTGGTGGAGTTCAAAGAGCTGCAGGGCTATGTTTGACTTGGTGGGCCAGCTATTACAGGCCTAACCTAGGCAGTCTTCAAGACCCTTCTACCAGTTTGCTGTAGTGGTTAAGTGCATGGACTCTAATCTGAGAGAACTGGGTTTGATTCCCCACTCCTCCACTTGCAGCTGCTGGATGACTTTGGACAAGCTATAGTTCTGATAAGAGCTGTCCTTGAAAAAGCAGTTTCTGTCAGAGCTCTCTCAGCCCCACCTACCTCACAGGGTGTCTGTTGTGGGGAGGGGAAGGGAAAGGAGTTTGTGAGCTGCTCTGAGACTCCTTTGGGTAGTGAAGGGCGGGGTATAAATCCAATCTCCTCCTCCCCTTCTACCTATCATTCTCCTGGCCACACAATTTTGCACTTGATTTTTTCTTTACACTGAAGTCTTTGTATATCACTTACATGTGCATGTCACAAACCCTCCCAAAAATGGCCTCTCCCCGCTTAGTTTACTTGGTGCAAATACGTTATTCATTGTTTTATAATAGGGAAAAAGAGATGGATTCAGTGGTGAACTTTGGGGGTGACGGCATGGGTACACATTCAGAGTCCAGCAGCATAGGTACATGTTTGTATAAACATACGCACAATCCCCAAAGCAAGGCAGGCCCAGGCAGTGGCAAGCCAAAACACAGAAGTTGGTTTGTATACATTGTGTAAACATTCAAGTGCATATCCCTTAAAATCAAGACTTCTTGCAGTTCAGGGACTTAAGAGTTGGAGGGGGAAGAAATGGGGGTGAATCCTCAGTAGACAGGCCCCCTCCCACAAAGCACAACTGCTTCCCACGGGGTGGGTATAACAGGTCAGGGGATCACAGAGACCACATACTCTGGAATGTCTCTTTGCCACCATCTCAGGTATTTTCCCAAACACACTACAGAAACTCCCACCTGGTGCCCAAGATCAAGGATGCCTCCCCCCCGCTCAGTTTTCAGGCATGTATAATTTGACAAGGTGTTGAAGTTCTGTGGCATAACCCGTGATGGGGCACCGCTGATGGCTCCTCACGTAGTTGTAAGCGCAGCGGTAGCAGAAGACGAAGCCAGACGTGGAGAGGGCCGTGTCGTTGGCTCGGATCTTGCGGCAGAGCGGGCAGATGGTTCTGAGCTTTGGCAAGAGGGGGGAAGCTGTGTCGTGGTCCAGGTGCAGGGGCGGTGGCGGGGCGGGCAGGGCAGTCAGCGACTTGATGGTCTCCTGGTTTTCGGACGAGTACCACCACTCCAGGAACTGGAGGAAGAAGACTCCGACGGAGAGGCCGGTGGAGAGGGAGAAGGCCAGCCCCCCCAAGGCTTTCTTCACAGCCGACTTCACCTGGCCTTTCACACTGAAGAAGGGAGACAGAGGTACAAAAGTAGGACAAGAGGCATGGGCCAACAGACAAAGCAAGTACTCAGATCCCTGCTCGGCTGCAAGCAGAAGGGCAACAGGATCTTCCTTGCTGGATGCTGACCACAATCTTCATCGAATATGCCGTAAGCCAAGAATGCCCCCCAAAAGGTGGCGGCTTTTTGTATTTCATGCTGGTTTCTGTACTAGCGAGGACAGAGTCATGTGGAGCTCACCTCCAGCCCTAGAGCACAGCCCCTCCACTGGCCACTTCCTGGAACTGCAGGCATCTCCAAAGAAGAAGCACTTGACCTGCGCTACATAAACTAACTGCCTTTAAAACCTGGTGGGTTTTTTTGTTTTATGAGCTGCTATGATGTTGCTTTATTTGTTTATTAACCAAAATTGTAAACTGGGCCTGGTGCTCTTCTATTCATATTTACAGAACCCTTGCCTGATGTTGCTTAAACATATTGAACACACGGAGGACGCTGCCTTATACTGAAGCAGACCATCAGTCCATCAAAGTCTGTACTGTCCACTCTGACTGGCAGCAGCTCTCCTGAGTCTCAGGCGGAGGTCTTTCACATCACCTCCTGCCTGGTCCTTTTAGATGGAGATGCTGGGGACTGAATCTGGGACCTTCTGCATGCCAAGCAGAGCCAATTTGGTGTAGTGGTTAAGTGCGCGGACTCTAATCTGGGAGAACCGGGTTTGATTCCCCACTCCCACTTGCACCTGCTGGATGACCTTGGGCAAGCCATAGTTCTGGCACACCTGTTCTTGAAAATGAGCAGTTTCTGTCAAGAGCTCTCTCAGTCCCACCCACCTCACAGGGTGTCTGTTGTGGGCAGGGGAAGGGAAAGGAGTTTGTAAGCCGCTCTGAGACACCTTTGGGTAGTGAAGGGCGGGGTATAAATCCAATCTCTTCTCTTCTTCTTCAACCACTTCAACCACTTCTTCTTCAACTCATTAATTTGAGGCAATTTTATCTTTTCACATTAATTAATTGATTGATTTTGGGATTTTTACCCCACTCTACCCTGCAAGCAGGCTCGGGGTGGCTTACATAATTTCATACAACAATGTTAATGCTATAAAACATTACAGCATTAAAATAACATTAACCGGTTTAAAATTGGACAACCCAATTAAAACCTATTAGCAGCTCAGTAATTAGCATCCATTGCAGTGACACCTTCACTTATGCCAGGGAGCTCGGTAGATCATTTGGCGGAGTGGATCTGCTGCTCCGGCAGATCTCAATGGCACATGAACCAATTAGACTTAAGGCCTGAGGCAGGGGAGGCCAATTTTATTTGACATCTGCTGCTTCAGCCGAAGACCTGGCGGAACAGCTCCGTTTTGCAAGACCTGTGAAACTGCAACAAATTCCACAGGACCCTGATCTCAATTAGGAGCAAAAAGGCCCTGGTTGAGGCAAGACAGATGTCTTTTGGGCCAGGGACTACCAACTGGTGCTGGTCCAGAAAGCGTAGAGCTCTTTGGCGAATATACGGGGAGAGGCTTCTCTGGTTTGAGAATTAGGAGAAACATCCACCTTGTGAATAAGTATTTTTTTCCCTGTCTTTTTTGGTGTAGAGCCAGTTTGGTATAGTGGTTAAGTGTGCGGACTCTAATCTGGGAGAACCGGGTTTGATTCACCACTCCTCCACTTGCACCTGCTGGATGAGCTTGGGCAAGCCATAGTTCTGTCAGAGCTGACCTTGAAAAAGAGCAGTTTCTGTCTGAGCTCTCTCAGCCCCACCTACCTCACAGGGTGTGTTGTGGGGAGGGGAAGGGAAAGGAGTTTGTAAGCTGTTCTGAGACTCCTTTGGGTAGTGAAGGGCGGGGTATAAATCCAATCTCCTCTTCTTAATTAAATCAGAGCTTTGAAAATACGGGGTCAGTATTCAATCGGTTGAGTTGAGCAAACTTTTCTTGACTGATCGGATGGGTCTGGCTCTGATCTTGGAGCTCCAGGGCTCTCTGGGATTCCGTTCATACTCACCTGCAGGTGGGTGGCTGAGCTGCACTCGCAGCCAGCAGTTTCTTCTCCAGGGCCTGTAGATCTTCTGCCGTGAGCCTGACCAAGTGCACCCCGGCGAGTCTCAGCAGGGGCGAGTGGTGCCGGGCCTTCCCCAGGATGTAGCACAGCTGCTGGGCCAGAAAGCCGCCCTCCCACGCCAGGTTGACGAAAGGGTAGGCTGCCAGGAAGGCCCTGTAGAAGCGCTTCCAGGACGAGGACGGGGGGTGGATGGAGTAGTCGTCCTCTTCCCGCAGCCGGGAGACCAGCTTCTCCAGCTTTGTTTTCAGGTAAGGGACGAGGACCAGCAAGCAGAGGGACTTCCAGTGCTGCTTCTGCGGCAGCCCGAACGGGGCCGGCCAGCTGGGCAGCCTCCTGCTGCCTCGCAGTGGGACCCTCTTTAAGCCGTAGAAGTTTTCAGAAAAGGAGGCGCTGCAGCTGGACAGGTAGTGCTGCTGGAGCAACAGGTCCAGGAGGGTGTAGAGTTCGTCAAACCAGCGCCAGAGGAAGCCGTAACGGTCAGGGTTGGATTCTGCCAGCACCTAGCACATGAGACAGGGGAGGCTGGTATTAATATCAAGAACGACAGAAGAGAGGAGATTGGATTTATACCCCGCCCTTCACTCGGGAGTCTCAGGGTGGCTTACAAACTCCTTTCCCTTTCCCTCCCCACAACAGACCCCCTGTGAGGTAGGTGGGGCTGAGAGAGCTCTTTGGAGGACTGCCCTTTCAAGAACAGCTCTTATCAGAACTATGGCTTGCCCAAGGTCATCCAGCAGCTGCAAGTGGAGGAGTGAGGAATCAAACCTGGTTCTCCCAGATTAAACTCCGGGCACTTAACCACTACACCAAACTGGCAGGGCAACTGTACTGTGACCTCTTTTCTCTCTCCCTCCCTTTGTCCCAGGACAGGAGCCCTAGAATGAGTTTTCTGTTTCCTTTTCAACCAGTGTAGTTATGTAAAAGTGCTACTGAAAACACTTTTGGAATCAATGGGTATTTATTATTCTCCTCTGTTTAATTGGTGTACTTCATTTATACTCTACCTTTTGTCCCCAAAACAGCTTACAGGGCTGTCTTTCGTTTTATCCTCCCAACAACCCTGTGAGTCAGGTCAGACAAGAGAGTGTGACTGACCCAGCAAGCTTCTATGGCAGAGCGGGGATTTGAACCCGGGTCTCTCAGAGCCTTGACATTCTAACCACCGCACCACACTTGAAGTGCAGACCGGCTTTGATTTTCATCCCACCTTTCAATCAAATTTACAATGGCAAAATGTCATTAAACTTAGCAAATTCATTCTGATAAGGAAAACAATTCCATCTATGTTCTTCCTACAAGTGTGGCTGTGTTGGTCTTAGACCAAATAATCTTTAGAAAATCCAGTTCAACATTTAGACTTTTCTGTGGTCTATTATTTTGGAGGAGTCAATAAAAAGGGTACTTAAAAAAAAAAGCCTTTGGCCATTCACCATTCTAAAGACAAACACAGGGAAGCAAGCAGGGATCTGCTGCTGCTACAGCCCAGCTGTGGGAAGCTCTTTTTTACCTTAGCCACATGTTGAAGCGCAGGTCTCACGGCTGACATCAAGCTGTCTTGGGCCACCACCTCGAAGATGGACGGCCTGTCCTCAAAGGCCGAGGCCGTGGTGAGGTGAGCCCCGTGCTCTGCCATGGCTTCTCCAGCGACGAGGAATCCGGGACCCCTCCTGTGATGTTTTTTGCAAATGAAATAGAATCTGTTGCCAGAATCAATCTCAAAGCTGTTCCTAGCCAGAAGCACCTGACTGCGTCGGACTTGATTACTTTAAACAAACAATGTTTCTAGTCTTCAGTGTGCAAAGATGACCATGTGCAGGCACAAGATTTGGGGAAGCTGCTTTCATCATGGGGAAATGCTCTGGAGTGCATTATTGTAAACAAAGCTTCTAGACCTCAATGTGCAGGCATGAGATTTGGGGAACTTCCGTTGTTCTCTGTCCCTTTCTCATTGCCTTCTGAGATCTCCGTATGGGAAGTCTGCCTCCTGCTTTAAACACAGATCCCCTTGCCACAAATATTTCCAAGTTCTGAAAAACAGAGTAGATGAAGACCACCGACTACATTTTTTGCACACGAGATGCCACAGCAGAAAGGATAAGCTATAGATCTACAAGGAAAAGAATAGGATGCATCCCTGAGAGTGACGTCTCTCACAGGGGATTTGTGATTTGATCTTTAAAGAATCAGGCAACGTCTTCATGTAACCCAGCTGCACCCCATATCCAGAACAAAGCAGCCAGTGTGGTAGAGTGGTTAAAAGTGGCAGACTCTGATCTGGGTTTAATTCCCCACTCCTCCTCCACAAGAAGCCTGCTGGGTGACCTATGGCCAGCCACAGTTCTCTCAGAACTCTCTCAGCCCCACCTGCCTCACAAGGCACCTACTGTGGGGAGAGGAAAGGTATGTGATTGTAAGCCACTTTGAGACTCCTCAGGGTAGAGAAAAGTAAAGGTAAAGGTTTCCCTTGCTCGAAAGCCAGTCGAATCCAACTCTAGGGGGCAGTACTCATCTCCATTTCCAAGCCGGAGAGCCAGCGCTGTCCAAAGATGTTTCTGTGGTCATGTGGCTGGCATGACTAAACACCAAGGCGCACGGAACGCTGTTACCTTCCCACCGAAGCGTTACCTATTTATCTACTTGTAATTTCTTGCTTTTGAGCTGCTAGGTTGGCAGGAGCTGGGACTAGAGACGGGAGCTCATTCCGTCATGCTGCATTTGGGTGTTGAACTGCTGAACTACTGACCTTCCAGTCTGCAGTTCAGTATCTTAACCACTGAGCCACCGCAGCCCCCAGTGTAGAGAAAAGCAGGGTATAAAAGCCAAAAAAAGCCCAAGCCAGTTGGGCTTGACCGCAAAAAGGCTCTCTTGGTCATGATGGCTGCATTTTCTGCATGATGGCTGCAATTTCTTGTGTCTTCCCCATTTCATAAACCTAACCCTGATAGAAGACCTTCTGGTTTTGGGAACATCTGGTCAAATGGCAGGTTGTTGTGACAGCTGAATTCCAGCATTTTAATGAACTGGAGTTTCTTCCTGGCCCACAAATTTGATCTCTGAACCAGCATGTTTATTTCTTTATTCTAAATATTTATATGCCCACCTTTATCCTAACCTGAAGCATGGTTTATGTTTTGGAGCACATTATTTTCTATGGAGCTGGGATTTCATTTTTCGCAAGCAAGAAAAAGAGGGATATTTACTTTCCAGACAGTGGTAGGACCCCCACACACAATCATTTGAAGAAATTCTACTGCCATGTCTTTAACACTTGAGAATCGACAGAAATTTTCAATACAGCAGAAGGTTGTTTTTTTAGCTGTGCTATTAGCGTGAAGTCAGCAGTTACTCTGACCCCAAGAAGAGCAATCATTTGCTCTTTCGATTAGGGGCCGCCGCCGCTGCCCCCCCCCCGCTGTATACCATCAATGGGGGGGGGTGAGGGCCCTAGGAAACCATCTGATTAACATCTTCACACTATGCCTACGAAGGGATGTTTGATATGTGGTGCCCTCTCTGATGTTGTAGTATGGATACTGTGTAGTCTGAGCACTTTATTATCTGTTTAGGTTTTTAAATTGTATATTATGGTTTTAAATTGTATTATAGTATTCGATGTTTTATGAGCAAGTTTTTTGCTGTGGAACCCCGCCCTGAGCCCTACGGGGGAGGGCGGGATATAAATTTAACAAATAAATAAATAAATAAATAAATAAATAAGAGCCCCATATGTGACGGAAAATACAGGGGGGGGGGGGAGGAATGCCTATTTGTGCCGTCGCATTCTGATGCGCAATTATGTGATCAGACACGACGGTGGCTTCCCCACAGCAAAGAGGATGATGGGGAAAAAGCCACGCACCAGCGCGATCACACCCAGGGAGTCTGCATGCAGCCCGTGGCAAACCATTTGCCAGTAGGTCGTCCCAGGTAGTTTTTTACTGCGCATCTTCGGCAGGACGCTACGGGTTCACCACGCCTCCCAGATATTCTGGTGTGATCACGCCCAGAAAATCTGCGGGACTATCGTGCCTTCAGCGCAGCAAATGCTCCGCGTGAACGGAGCCTAAGGCCCGCAAGCTTGCTTCCCACAATGTCCAACCTGCTGCGTCTGGGAAACCCACAAGGAGGCAAAAGTTCTCAGTTGTTCCCCAACTAGGGTCACCAACCTCCAGATGGTGGCTGGAGACACTCCTGGGATTACAGCTGATCTCCAGGTGACAGAGACCAGTTCCCCTGGAAAAAATGGCCACTTTGGATGGCAGATTCTATAGCATTATACCCCTCTGAAGTCCCTTCCCTTCCCAAACCCCGCCCTCCTCAGGCTCCACCCCCAAATCTCCAGTTATTTCTCAAGCTGGAGCCGGCAACCCTATCCCCAACCCCAGTGGCTACTGGTCTCAGGCAGACGGCCTCTGAGCTTGGATGTTCCACTCAGCAATCCAACACAATAGCGGCGGTTTTGCGTGTGTGTGTGGGGGGACTAAACACTTACGAATACTGAGTACTGGCACCTTTAGGTTGGGGCTCTCCCAAATCCTGACTGGTGGAAATTTGATCAGCTTTATCAATGAAAACTGGCACCGTTTTATTACAAGAAAGCACTGCGTAACAGACACTCAGTAACCCACACTCTCCATGACTCTGCCTCGTTCTCTTTTAAGGCTATTATTACATCCTGTGGCAGGGAGTTCCACCTCCCCCCCCCCTCCACAATACCCACCTTCCTCCTCCCTCTCAGCCTCCTTTTCACTATAGTCGCCTTGCTTCGACCGATTTGCTACCGGAAGTTCAAGGCAGTTGGATAGTTCTAGGAACACCCTCGCGTTCAGCTCTATGGTTCCCATCCCAGTTCACAGAGACTAGTTGAAAACTAAAGTCCCACCAGCCGACGTGCCGGTTAAACAGAATTTGTAAGCGGCCAACGTTCCGTACGGGGCGACAGAGAGAGCGGGGGACGCCGGGGTATCCGGCTTGAGTTTGGGGCGGGGGAAAGCCGGTTCCATTTGAAACAGGAAGTGCCCCAAGGCCGGGGAGCATGCCTCCCCCTAGCGGTTCCCTTCCCTCTCCGCCGTCTCCCCGTTCCCATTGCTGCATCCGGAAGTGGGCGTGCCACTCTGGCCTCCCTCATCTCTACGGCTCCCGCTCTCTCTAGGCAGAGAGGCGTGGCGGCGTTCTATGGTCGGTCCTCCCAGGCAGCCCGAGTTCCGGTTGCCTCCCCAGCCAGGCGGCTCCTTTCGCGGTGTCTGCGTCCGTTGCTGGTGCCGCCGCCGCCGCCGCCGCCGCCTCCGTCCAAAGGAGCCTGCCGAGAATCGCCTCCAGCTAACAGGTGAGTCTGCGGGGGAGGGGCCTGGGATGGCGCCCCGCCCCCTCAGGAAGGGTGGGAGGGGAGGGTGATGGGGGAGGGGCGGGGGAGCATCCTCAGCGAGGGGGTGGAGGAGGATGAGGAGGGGGCGGCGCTGATGGATTCAGTGGGGTGGGGTCGGAAGGATGTGGGGGGTAGGAGTCGTAGGGTTGGCTCCGCCTCCTGGAATGGGGGCAGGGGGGTGGTTGTGCCCAGTGGGTCACCCTGGCAAAGGCTTTTGAAGTCAGCAGCAATGTTCCCTCTAAGCTGTGGAGTCTTGTGAGCAGAAATTCTACTTTGTGACCTGCTGGCATTAAAATTGTGAGCAAGCGATTTGTCTGCTGCCTAAATTAGTTTGTTCTTGAGCCGTCCTTCCTGAGCTAAGACCAAAATGTGTGAGCCGGAGGCTAAAAAACTGTGAGCTAGCTCACACCAACTCAGCTTCGAGGGAACACTGGCAGCAGCCCTGTGGTGGAAGGGAAGGAAGACAGGCACCTGGGTGGGTCTTGCAGGGCGGAGATGAAAAGATGGGGAGTGGGATCTTGAGGCATCCACGGAAGGCTCTCCAGACCGGGGTCCCACTCTCAGGTTTAAGAGGGCGTTGCTGTTGGAGGAGTCTTCTTGGTGGTGGCCGGAGAAACCCCTGTTACTTTGGCCACAAGTTCAAGGAGGCTTTCTCGAGTGATGCGCAGGGGGAAGAAAAAAGACTATTGCCCTATGAACCCTTGCCCCCTCATCTAGTGTGGTGCAGACTCTAATCTAGAGAACCGGGTTTGATTTCTCACTTCTCCACATGCAGCCAGCTAGGTGACCTTGGGCCAGTCACAGTTCTCTCAGAGCTGTTTTCTCAAGAGCAGTTCTCTCAGAGCTCTCTCAGCCCCACCTACCTCATAGGGGGTCTGTTGTGGGGAGAGGAAGGGAAGGTGATTGTAAGCCGCTCTGAGACTCCACGTGAAGGGAAGGGTATAAATCCGGTCTCTTCTTTTCCTTTAATGGTAAAGGCAATGTGTTTCGCTCCTGCTCAGAGGGCAATCTCATCACTTCATCGAACACAAAATCTGGGAAGTCGCTTTGTATCTGTTGAAAACCAGCCCTTCTGGCTCCTTGCAACTGAGGATCTTTCCCAAGCTGACCTGGATTCATATCCCAAAACAGAGTTGAAGGCTGCTCAAATGCCTCACGAGTTGGGGAGCAAAGCAATGCAGTTTTGGCCCTGAGTCCATACATAGCTGAAGAAATATTTCAAATTCCCATGTGCCAGTCCAAAAGCACCACGTTGTTTAGCTTGGGATTCGTTTCCAGCCCTGTAATCTGTCTTTCCCTCCCTCACAAACACTGTACGTCTCTGCCACCTTCTTAATCACGACTCCTCTGCTGCCAAGATAGATTCTGACCTATCAGTTCTCAGGGCTCGAAAAATGTGTTATTGCCGCTTCTTGCTCACAGACTCCTGCCTCGGTTAGAGAATCTTCTCCAAGATGCGTTGGGGATTAGAAACCGCAGGAGTGGCATTTTCACCCCATTCAAAGAGATCTGAGGGTTGCTGTCACGACACTGACTCGTCAGTCACAACTGATTTTCTGTTGTCCACCCCCCATGCAAAGCCATGTCTGCAGAAGAGACTGTGATTTCTTTATTCCCTTCTCACCTCATTGAATGAGAACATCCAAACTGAATTAGGGGTTCAAGACTGTGTTTGGGATCCAGTCAGGGGTCTGGAAACCCTTGGATGGCTCCCTTTTTCTTTCCTCTTATCACAGTTTGGTGTAGTGGTTAGGAGCGTGGACTCTAATCTGGGAGAACCAGGTTTGATTCCCCACTTCTCCACCTGCAGCTCTAGTGTGACCTTGGGTCAGTCATAAGTTCTTTCAGAGCTGTTCTCTCATGAGTAGTTCTCGAAAGAGCTCTCTCAGCCCCACCTACCTACCTCACAGGGTGTCTGTTGTGGGGAGGGGAAGGGAAAGGGATTGTAAACGGCTCTGAAACTCCTTCAGGGAGTGAACGATGGGGTATAAACCCAATCTCCTCTTTTTCTTCTTTTTGTTATTCTTGTTGGGGGACCTTAGGAACAGGGGCTCCTATTGGGTGGTCTGTCCAGCCTTTCTCTGCCCAAGACCTTTGAATTTTAATGCGAAGGGATTTTACAGAAAGGAGTGTCCAGCAGGGTTAATTCCAGCCATAGTCTGTTTCTCTGTGGCACCCTAACAGTCGCCTCTGGGTAGGGGTGCCAAGCCCCAACACTCCGTCACACATTGGCCAAAAATACCAGGGGCCATCAGGAGGTCCACCAGTGGGGCCAGGACACTAGAAGCCCTCTCACTGTTGGCCCCCCCCCCAGCACCAAGAATACAGAGCATCACTTGCCCCGGACCTATCTATACCACTGATGGACCTCTACTCCATATGTTTATCCAATTCCCTCTTGAAGCTGTCAGTGCTTGTAGCCACCGCCACTTCCGGTGGCAGTGACTTCAATGTGCTAAGCACTCTTTGGGTGAAGAAGGACTTCCTTTTCTCCTAGAATTACAACTGATCTCCAGATGGCAGAGATCAGTTCACCTGGAGAAAATGGCCGCTTTGGAAGGTGTACTCTGTGGCCTTATACCCTAATTATACCACACTGAAGTCCCTCCCTTTCCCAAACCCCGCCTTTCTCAGGCTTCACCCCCATAATCTCCAGGTATTAACCAACCTGGAGTTGGCAACCCTCCCTCTGGGTGACTAGGCAACGAGGCCTTTTCTGCACTGAAAAGGGATTCTTCCCCCTAATTCTTTAGACTCCTGAAATGTCTTATTTGCTGTTAGTGGTTGGCTGGGTGGTGCGTCATGGGCCACCTTTTCTGTCTGGGTACCAGCAGAGCTCTTACCAGCTAATTCCGTTCACTAAGGCAAGGTCACACCGAATCACTGCCTTTTACCCTTGATGAAAGAAAAAGATCTGGAATAAAGCCTGTACATGGCCGATGGATTAGAGCCCACTGTTCTCAGCAGTGGATTAGAAGGGGCCAAACTGACCTTTCCTTAACCACGGTGAGGAAGAGTCATCTAGACTAGATTACTGCAATGCAGTCTGTGTGGGGCTGCCCTTGGAAAGTGTTCAGAAACGTCAGTTGGTGCAGAATGCTGCAGCCAGGATGTTGACTGACATGTGGGTTGTAGGAACCCTGTCACTCCCAGTCTGTTTCTAGGCATGGTTCAAAGTGCTGGTGTTGACCAGGATACTTAAGGGTTGCCTTCTCCGTTATGAACTGACCCATCCACTCAGGTCTGAGGCCTTGCTTTGGTGCCCCCACCTTCTAAGATTAGGCAGGCGGCAACCCAGCCAGAGGGCCTTATCGGTCATGGCCCCAAAACTTTGGAACTCTCTCCTCAGGGAAATCCATCTGTCCTTCTGTGTTGCTGTCTTCCACCAGTGACTGAAGACTTGGCATTTTGTTTGGTGTTCCCTTGGTGATCCATCCTTCCCGCCTAATGTCTTGTTGTTTTATTATTGTTGTCTTTTAGCTCTGGTTTTAATAGTTTTTTCTGGTTTTAGTGGTCTTTAAGAGGTAGCTTTGTTATGTATGTTTTTAACTTCTTAGCTGCCTTGGTGGCCCTTATGAGGGCAGAAAAGTGGGGTACACATTTTGTACAATGCCATTGTACCCGAAGGAAAGTTGAGAAGCCATTAACCCATATTGAGGAGGAGGAGGAGGAGATTGGATGTATACCCTGCCCTTCACTACCCAAAGGAGTCTCAGAGCGGCTTACAAACACCTTTCCCTTCCCCTCCCCACCACAGACACCCTGTGAGGTAGGTGGGGCTGAGAGAACTCTGACAGAAACTGCTCTTTTTCAAGAACAGCTGTGCCAGAACTATGGCTTGTCCAAGGTCATCCAGCAGGTGGAAGTGGGGAATCAAACCCGGTTCTCCCAGATTATAGAGTCCGCGCACTTTATCACAACACCAAACTTGACTGCACACCCTGGTGGGTTTTTTTTTTAAAGACATTTTATTGTTTGGATATATTAAACAAATAACAAATATCGTTACATTCATACATTTTATATTCTCCATATATCCATTTCTTCCCCCTCCTCCTCCCCTTGTGGCCTCCCGCAATGTTCCACCCCCTCTAATAAGTCCAGTTGACATTGTTCTCAATCTTCTCTATTCATATTATTCTGTTTATCCAGGTAACTTTAACTATTATTATATCATCTAACATTTCATTAATTTCCATTTTCAATAACTATCAAAACAAAGCATATTGTTTTTCACATCCCAATTATTTCCCATATATTCCTTAAAGTCCTTCCAGTCTTCAAAAAATTCCTGATCTTCTTTGTTGTTAAGCTTTCTCGTAAGTTTATCCTGGTGGGCTTTTCTGACAAGTAAGTCTCCGGGTCCCCAATGGGACTTCCCAAACTATTGGATCTCATGACGGTTTGGGAAGTTCTCTTGGGCAGGTCTGGCTTTTCCACACTGTCTGGATGGCTAGCATGGTACAGAGGGAACAGTGTCAGACTAAGGTCTAGGAGACCCTGGTTCAAATCTCCATTCTCCATTGGAAGCTTGCTGGGTGAACTTGAACCAGTCACCCTCTCTCAGCCTAAGCTACCTCCCAGAGCGGCTGCAGCGAATGTAAAATGGAGAAAGGGAGAATGATGTAAGCCACTTTGGGTCCCCAATGGGGAGTAAAGCGGAGTATAACTATATAAATAACTGTAGAGAAGGAGCAATATCTGTTCTGGGTGCGAGGTGGGTGTGGGTAGGTATTGGAACATGATAAAAGACAAAGGCGAGGTGAGAGGGCAGAGGTGGCCGCCTCTTTGTGGAGCAAGCTGTGCCTCGTGGTATTCGGGGCATGTGGAGCCCGATTGATCTGGAGGATGCCTCTGTAAACTGGTTTTCTGTCGGCTATAAACTGCGGCCCAAATCAGGCGTGCAGCTAGTTTTGATGTCCGGAATCTTGCGCGGCGAGGCAGGCCGTGACCCCTTTAGAAGCTAGCTTCTGGAAGCCGTCCTGCATTTCAGAATCTCATTTGCTGTCATTAAGGCCCATAATGAGACGACAGTGAAATCAGGGCCGGCTAATTTGATCAGTGTCCGTAGTTTCTCGTGCTTGAAGCAGTAAAGGTAATGAGTCTTTTTTTTTTTTTTTTGCTAACAAGGGCTGCTGGGTAAGTTCCTTCCTTGTGCCTGACTCATTTCTGTGGGCTGTTGTTAATAATTACACTAATGTATCTAAGGACAATGGGGTGATTGATGGAACGGGACAGACGAGCCCGTGCGTTTTGGCATCTGAGGGCAGACCTGCATATTGTAGTGGAAAGCTCACACACGAACGTGTAGCGGAAGTGAAATGTGCAGCCGAGGAATGCGTTCGAAGCACCAGATATCTGTATTTAGCTGAGTAGGATGGCTGAGAAAAGCAGAGTGGGAAGTGGACTGAAGGGTCTTGTGTGGAGGAAAGATAGGAACCTAAGAAGAGCCCTGCGGGACCAGACCAGTGGTCCCTCTAGTCCAGCATCCTATCTCACAAGAGTGGCCAATCAGTTCCTCTGGACAGTCAACAACAGGGTATAGAGGCTGAGGCCTTCCCCTAATGTTGCCTCCTGGCTCTGGGATTCAGAGGTTGACTGCTCCGTCCATGGAGACTCAGGGCAGGGATAACCAATTTTTGAGGGAGAGGAGATGGAAAGGAGGAAGTGATCCCATCCCGTTTTACTCCATAGTAAGGGTTCTTCCACAATACCCATGTTGGGGAGAGAAGGCACCTTTCTTTCAATTTCTATAGAGATCAAGGGCGATTTCGCACTAGAGCTGCCTCGCGGCGCAGCTGCTGTTTGCCCCGACACAAACATGTCAATTTCACACCCGAAGCTGCAGGGCTGCATTTTGACTCGTGGCTTCACCCGATTCCCTCTGCAGTTTTGTGATCCTGGTTTTTGAGGATCACGAAACTGCGGAGGAAATCGGGAGAAGCCGCGGGTCAAATGCAGCCCCGCAGCCTTGGGTGTGAAATTGACAAATAGTGTCGGGGCAAACGTCGGCTGCAATGCGAGGCAGCTCTAGTGCGAGATCGCCCCAAGTGTGGTATAGGCATTAGAGTGTCAGACTAGGATTTCGGAGGGTGGAGGATCCCTGCTTTGCCATGGATGCTCGCTGTGACTATGGGCTTTACATAAGAACAGAAGCCATGTTGGATCAGGCCAATGGCCCATCCAGTCCAACATTCTGTCACACAGTGGCCAGGTGCCATCAGGAGGTCCAGCAGTGGGGCCAGGACTCTAGTAGCCCTCCCACTGTTGCCCCCCCCCCAAGCACCAAGAATACAGAGCATCCCTTGCCCCAGACTAAGAGTTCCTATCTATACCTTGTGGCTCATAGCCACTGATGGACTTCTATGCTTATCGAATTCTTTCATGAAGCCGTCCATGCTTGTAGCCGCCACCACCTCCTGTGGCAGTGAATTCTATGTGTTAATCACTCTTTGGGAGAAGAAGTACTTCCTTTTATCCGTTCTAACTTTCACTCTCTCCATCTAACCTGCCTCACAGGGTTGTTGTGAGGATAAAATGGGGAAGGGAGAGCCACAGATGCCACTCGGACCTGCCTGGAGGCAGGGCAGGGAAAAAAGCATGCTGGATCGATCCAGGGAGGTGGTGTGTGTGTGTGTTAGGAAGGCTGGTTAGCAGAGATGGATGGAGGCTGAAAATATCTGTAATCAATATGTAAAATGTTTGGGTTTTGCCTTGTGCTTTGTTGATCTGTGGATGCTATTGCTGTCCGGATGTTAGGCCCTGACTTGTGTCTAGATGTGTTCCCCTGTATTTTTTTAAATCAATAATTTTTATGGGGCGTCTTAACAGGTTTTTGTAACCTCTTTGGGAAAGCAATATGTGCATTTCCGGAGCCATTTTCATGGCACCCAGCCCTTCAGCATGCAGAAGGTCCCATTCCGTCCCCTGTTCAAGTTGGGCTGAACTTCTTAGCTGTAACCTTTCGGCAACAGGCCTGTATCAGAACGTGGGCTTGTGCTTTCGAGTATCCAAATGGGTCGTCCAGCAGTTTTTCTTAACTGGGTGATTTTGCCTTGTGGGGTGAACGGCGGGTGCCAAGACTGGTCCGCTGCAAGGGTTTAATTGGGGAATTAATTAATTGTCATATGGCATTGTGTGTAGAATAGCTAGGAGATCCTAATATTGTCTGGCAGCCAGAAGTTCTAGCTCTTTAGCGTTAACCACCACTCACTGTTGAGCTAGACTTGTTTTTTAAGGCAAGAGACATTTCAAAGGTGGTTTGCCATTGCCTGCATGTGTTACAACCCTGGTACTCCTTGGAGGCCCCCCTTCCAAATACTAGCCAAGGCCAACCTGGCTTAGTTTACGAGATCTGATGGGATCGGGTTTAATAGGTTGTGTGACTGAGACAGCACCATCCCTCTCTCAACCAGGTCCCCTCTTTTGTGTGGCCTGTGTGTGCACAGTTGCCCCGGAGGGGAGGGACATTTCTGAACTATGCCTCCTCTGAGTTCATTCTCTGTGGTACAGAGGACACACGCAGGGGTCATTTCCTGCAGGAGCGCACAGGAGCAGAGCTCCGGCAGTACAGAGCCCAGGGGGCGGGCACATGCAACAAGCCCCACCCCCTGTTCCCAGCAGCCCTCAGTTAGATCAAGAAGCAGCCAGGTAAGTTGCAGAGCCCCCCCGGTCCGAAACAGTCCAGTGGCACCTTTAAGACCAAGTTTTATTCAGGTACAAGTTCTCTCTCCTCTGTGAGGACAGATCTGCACGTCCCTTTTTTTTTGGTAGCAATCCAAAACAGTCCAGGGGAGCCTGAGCGGTGGGTGTTGCTTTCTGACACACTTCCGGTAATGTCAGGGGGTGTGGCATATGCAAATAAGTTATGCTAATATGTTATGCTAATGAGCTCCTGCACCTCTTTTTCTACGAAATGACCCCTGGACACACGAATACATGAAGTTGTCTTATACTTAATCAGATCCTGAGTCTGTCAAAGTCTGTATCATTTACTCAGACTGGCAGCGGCTCTCCAGGGTCTCAGGCAGAGAGAGGTCGTTCACATCACCTGTTGCCTGATCCTTTGAACTGGAGATGCTGGAGATTGAACCTGAGACCTTCTGCATGCCAAGCAGATGCTCCACCACTGTGCCGCAGCTTAGACGTGGGCTTAGAATGCAAAGGAGTGGGCCCCAAGGAGTTTCAGACCCACAAAGCAATACAAAAAAGAGAATGCCAGCAGGTGTCATTTTTTTCCCCTTCACAGAGCAAGTGGAGACCCATCCACATTTGGAGGAATTTTGCCTTTCAGCTCCGGACTCTTCTGCAGCTGCCCATTTTGCCCCTGGTAGTGGTGGTGCTCGGAGCAGGACCTTGAGCTAAGATTGCTTATGAGTTACAGCTTCCCTTAGAGAGCCTGCCGCCGTCTTCAGGGATGAAATGGGCCTTCAGTGAGGACAGGGCCTTCTCTGTTGTGGTGCCTCAGTCATTGAATGCCTTCACTGTACCTTATCCACTGGGTACTTTTTAAATTTTTAAAATAACTTTTATTAAATAAATATAAAACAGTTGATACAGAGAAACCCAAACAAAACAAACTGTTTAACATTAATAACATTCTTGATATTCTATTCAGTATATCTATCTAAACTATTTAAAACTCTTACCATGTTTTCTGATAATACAGTTGGGTTAGCAACCACCTTGTATAAATGTAAGAATTTGAGTTCAACTAGCTAGTATTTATTGATCAAAATTAAAACATACTCTAAATCTGGGGTTTATAGAACAAACACTTCAGATGAAACTAAATAATCAGGAATAATTCCATTCTGTGCCATGTAATTTATGACCGGAAACCCTTTTTCAACAAAAGTTGATTGATAGTTTTTATGTTCAAGTTGTAACAGTATTGCAAACCTAGCAGTTCGAAAGCAAGAAATTGCAAGTAGATAAATAGGTACCACTTCAGTGGGAAGGTAACAGCGTTCCGTGCGCCTTGGTGGTTAGTCATGCCAGCCACATGACCACGGAAACGTCTTCGGACAGCGCTGGCTCTTTGGCTTTGAAACGGAGATGAGCACCGCAACCATCTTTACCTTTACCTTCGTAACAGTATATCTGTGATTTTTTCCTAAAATATAGCAGTCTCATATCTTAGACATCATCCACTGGGTACTTAATCGGTTAACGCTTCAGTGCCCCGTTAAAACTTTGCTTCCTTGGGTTTTCCGTTAGTTTACAGTTCTGTAACTTATACGGTTTCCATTTATTACATTTGTATTTGTCCCTGTTGGCCCTGTTTATACTGCTTGTTTTGATGTTTAGATAAATTCTTCTAATAATATAAGTAGAAAAGATATCTGGTAGAGTCCAATATTGTATATATCTGTACACATACATATCCTAATGATGCTATTTTGTGGTATTTTTAAAAAAAATTCTTTCTAAGCTTGGAGATTTTTAATTGAGGGTGCAGTGTTTATGTTTAGTCAATATTAATTCCCAGCTGGGTCATCACGGCAAACCACTAGGCTTTCTTGGGTGAACTTGGGAAACGAGCAGCAAAACTACACTCTGTGACCCTTTGAGGGACTGGCTAGCTTGCCCTGTTCCCTGTTGGGACTTCAGCACCACCCATATAGATGGCTAAAGGGAATTATCACAGCAGCAACCGGTTCTGTAGGGGTCATGTGATACAAGGGGTCCGTAGGGTTCCTTGTGGCCCTGGCGAGCTGCTCTCTCTAGCCTAGTTAACATAAGAACAGAAGAGAAGCCAGTGTTGGATCAAGCCAATGGCCCATCCAGTCCAACCCTCTGTCACACAGTGGCCAAAAATACCAGGTGCCATCAGGAGGTCCAGCAGTGGGGCCAGGACACTAGGAGCCCTCCCACTGTTGCCCCCCTCCCAAGCACCAAGAATACAGTGCATCACTTGCCCCAGACTGAGAGTTCCTATCTATTTTATTTTTTTTTAATTTTTATTTATTTAAGTATTTTTACCCCGCCCTCCCCGCAAGCGGGCTCAGGGCGGCTTACAGGGGGCACACGCCCAGCATAAAAACCAATAAAACAGTAAAATCACAATATAACAATAATAATAATAACAATAAGTAACAATAAAAGTGCTTTAACATTACTATCCACAATAAAGTGCTTGCATTGTCAAGATGGTCTCAGTTGTTATGTCTTCCAGCAGCCCCGTTTGGTACCACTGTCAAATAGGTGGTTCGAGCCAGCCCGATGTTCTCATTCCAGCGCAATTCTCCTTGCCGTTAGGCTACCAGGGCAATTTCCGATCTTGATGGTATTGCCACTGTTGATGGTAGTGGTAGCAGTGATGGTAGTGGCGGCCCCTACATGAAAGCCTGGTGGAAGAGCTCCGTCTTGCAGGCCCTGCGGAACTGCATAAGGTCCCGCAGGGCCCTGATCTCCTCCGGGAGCTCATTCCACCAGGTAGGGGCCACCACTGAGAAAGATCTCGCCCTTGTAGCAGCAAACTTTACTTCTCGGGGACCCGGGATCACCAGACGGTTCTGGGTCCCCGACCGAAGTGCTCTTGGGGGTATATATGGGGAAAGGCGGTCCCTCAGGTAGGTCGGACCCAGGCCATATAGGGCTTTAAAGGTAAGTACCAGCACTTTGAAGCGGACTCGATATGCTATTGGCAGCCAGTGCAGTGCCTTCAACCCAGGTTTGATGTGCTCCCATCTGGGGAGGCCCATCAGCAGCCTAGCCGCCACGTTCTGCACTAGCTGCAGCTTCCGGGTCTGCAACAAAGGCAGCCCCATGTAGAGAGCGTTACAGTAGTCTAGCCTTGAGGTGACCGTCGCATGGATCACTGTGGCCAGGTCATCATGGTCGAGGAAGGGAGCCAACTGCTGAGCCTGCCTCAGATGGTAAAAAGCAGACCTGGCAGTGGCCGCTACCTGGGCTTCCATCGTTAAAGAGGAATCCAGGAGCACTCCCAAACTCCTAACCTCCGACGCAGGCACCAAAGGCACCCCATCGAAGGTCGGGAAAGGAAGCCCCAACCCCAAACCGTTCCGACACAGGCCCAGGACCTCCATCTTCGCTGGGTTTAGTTTCAGCCGGCTCAGCCTGAGCCACCCAGCCACGGCCTGTAATCCCTGGTTCAGATCTTCTGGGTCGGAGGCCGACTGGCCGCCCAACATCAGATAGAGCTGGGTGTCATCTGCATACTGATAACAACCCAGCCCATACCTCCTGGCAATCTGGGCGAGAGGGCGCATATAGATGTTAAAAAGCATCGGGGAAAGCACTGCCCCCTGAGGCACACCGCATTCAAGTGGGTGCCTCTGGGACTGCTGTTCCCCTATTACCACTCTCTGTCCCCGACCTTGGAGAAAAGAGGCAAGCAATTGAAGGGCGAGCCCCTATTCCTCGGCTAATAGCCACTGATGGACCTCTGCTCCATATGTTTATCTAATTCCCTCTTGAAGCTGTCCATGCTTCTAGCCGCCACCACCTCCTTTGGCAGTGAATTCCATGTGTTAATCCCTCCTTCCTTCCTTCCTACATACCTACCTACCTACCTAAGAACAGAAGAGAAGCCAGTGTTGGATCAAGCCAATGGCCCATCCAGTCCAACCCTCTGTCACACAGTGGCCAAAAATACCAGGTGCCGTCAAGAGGTCCAGCAGTGGGGCCAGGACACTAGGAGCCCTCACACTATTGACTCCTCCCCCAAGCACCAAAAATACAGAGCATCACTTGCCCCGGAGTCCCTATCTATACCTTGTGGCTAATAGCCACCGAGGGACCTCTGCTCCATATGCTTGTCTAATCCCCTCTTGAAGCCGTCCATGCTTGTAGCCGCCACCACCTCCTGAGGCAGTGAATCCCATGTGTCAATCACTCTTTAGGTGAAGAAGGACTTCCTTCTATCTGTTCTAACCCAACCGCTCAGCAATTTCATGGAGTGCCCCACGAGTTCTTGTATTGTGAGAAAGGGAGAAAAGTACTACTACTTCCGGACGACTGTTCCGGTCTGCCTCCCTCCTGACCCATCTCTCTCCACCGCCAACTCACCATCTCGTAATCAATAAAGCAAATAATTTCCGAGCCGTAGGACTCTCTGGGCTCCAGATGCCCCGTTACTGCTGCCTCCAAGATTTGCTGGAGTTTTTTGGCACGAAGCGCTTCACAGTGTGCAGAAAGCTCTGTCATCTCTAGCATGTGCCCGATGCACAGTCGAGATACGTGGCACACCTGCCATGCTAACAATTTGGGGGAGGGAGCATTAGGAGAAAGGAATTCTCCTGAGGTTGGCGGAGCTTCCAGGTAAGACCTGGATGGGCTGAATGTACTCTGGCAAAGGGCTGAATGTACTCTGGCAAAGGCCCCTTACTTTAAAAGAACGACTGTGTTTCTTCCTGCCCCGCTTTATATGGTCCCTACCTGACACGTGAAGGAGGGAGCAGAAAGCCAAAGGGGCACCTAGCCCAGCGTCCTGTTCCCGACACCGCCCAGCCGCATTCTCTCCCTGAATGCCTAGAAGTGGGACATGGAGGCCACAGCCTCCCCCTGTCATCGACCACATAAGAACATAAGAACATAAGAGATGCCAATGTTGGATCAGGCCAAAGGCCCATCCAGTCCAACACTCTGTATCCCACAGTGGCCAGAAATACCAGTGCCATCAGGAGGTCCACCAGTGGGGCCAGGACATTAGAAGCCCTCCCACTGTTGACCCCCCCCAAGCACCAAGATGACAGAGCATCACTTGCCCCAGAGTCCCTATCTATACCTTGTGGCTAATAGCCACTGATGGACCTCTGTTCCATATGCTTATCTAATTCCCTTTTGAAGCCGTCCATGCTTGTAGCCGCCACCACTTCCTGTGGCAGTGAATTCCACAAGTGTTAATCACTCTTTGGGTGAAGAAGTACTTCCTTTTATCCGTTCTAACCCGACCGCTCAGCAATTTCATGGAGTGCCCACGGGTTCTTGTATTGTAGGTGGACCTCGGGAGGCAGGCCCATAGTCAGGACGTTGTAGCTTGTGGGGCAGATTTTTTTTTCCCAGTGGGGTCTGCCATTTTTTCCTGTCTGTGCACAACTGTACTTTTAAGAGCAGGAGCCATTTTCTAAACAGGGGACACTGAATGATTTCCTCTTACACCCCTGATGCAGAGATTTCTCCCACTTCCACCCAGAGAGCAAACACGGACCCCCGCTTCCTGCAGATGATACCCACACAACCCCACCTCCACCTTTAAACATCCGGGAGAAAAATTCTGGATAAATTCCTGTGGGGCTGTGCCTTTGAGAGAGGGGGCAGAGCCCCGAAGAGTCCCACTGTAGCTACGAGCCTGTTGGGAGGAATACTGCCTCTGAGCATGGCAGTTCCTCACAGCCCTCATGGCTGATAACCCCCAGTGGAGCTCTCCCCCTCCAAGCATTAGTCTCCTTCCCTTTTAAAGTTAACATCGTTAACTTTATGCATGGGAAAGAGCAGGTAGAGAAAGAGGTACTTTTCTCCCTTTCTCACAATACAAGAACTCGTGGGCACTCCATGAAATTGCTGAGCGGCCGGGTTAGAACGGATAAAAGGAAGTACTTCTTCAACCAAAGAGTGATTAACACTTGGAATTCACTGCCACAGGAGGTGGTGGCGGCTACAAGCATGGACGGCTTCAAAAGGGAATTAGATAAGCATATGGAGCAGAGGTCCATCAGTGGCTATTAGCCACAAGGTATAGATAGGAACTCTCAGTCTGGGGCAAGTGATGCTCTGTCTTCTTGGTGCTTGGGGGGGGGGGTCAACAGTGGGAGGGCTTCTAATGTCCTGGCCCCACTGGAGGACCTCCTGATGGCACCTGGTATTTCTGGCCACTGTGTGATCCAACATTGGCGTCTCTTATGTTCTTCTGTTCTTATCGTGGGGCCGTGAGTTCCAGAAGTATTCATTCTGGGGAGAACAGGTGTCTCCTCCTCCCAGTCCTTATTCTACTCCCCATCAGGTGCCCCGATGTAGTCGTATTATAAGAGAGGAAGAAAAATCGTTTTCTCTCTCTGTACCATGCGTGATTTTATAAACCCCTATTGTGTCACCGTCCCCACACCGAACATCTCTTTTGCAAACTTAAAAAACAACAACCGTACTCTTCGGTATTTCCTTGCAGGGGAATTGCTCCACCCTCTTTACCATTCTGGGTGCCCCCTTTTCTGCACTGTTTCATTGGTTTGGGTTTCAGGATGCAGGGGAAGCCGCCTTATACTGAACCAGACCATTGCTCTACCAAGGTCAGTTTTGCCTACTTAGACGGGCAGCGGCTCTCCAGGGTCTTAGGTCTGTCTTGTTACCTGCTGCCTAACCCTTTTTTAAAACTGAAAATGCCAAGAATTGAACCCAGGACCCTCTGCATGCAAAGCGGAAGCTCTTCCACTGAGCCCATACCCCCTTCCTAAATAATCAACCTTATTGTCACTTGTTTTACTACCTTGAAATCATGGCTGGGGAATGTGTTGCCACAAGATGCTTGGAGGCCCGGAAGCACTTGGCTTTTTAAAGCTGATCGCAGGGCCTTTATAAATCGATGGTGCAACCTCATTTGGAGTACTGTGTACAGTTCCGGTTACCACACCTCAAAAAGGATATTATAGCATTGGAAAAAGTGCAGAAAAGGGCCACTAGAATGATAAAAGGGTTGGAACACTTTCCCTATGAAGAAAGGCTGAAGCGCTTGGGGCTCTTTAGCTTGGTGAAATGATGGCTGAGGGGGTGACATGATCGAGGTTTATAAAATTATGCATGGGACAGAGCAGGTAGAGAAAGAAGTACTTTTTCTCAAAATACAAGAACTTGTGGGCACTCAATGAAATTGCCGAGCATTTGGGTTAGAACAGATAAAAGGAAGTCCTTCTTCACCCAAAGAGTGATTAACACATGGAATTGACTGCCACGGGAGGTAGTGGTGGCTACAAGCATAGACAGCTTCAAGAGGGAATTAGATAAGCATCTGGAGCAGAGGTCCATCAGTGGCTATTAGCCACAAGGTATAGATCGGAACTCTCAGTCTGGGGCAAGTGATGAACTGTATTCTTGGTCCTTGGGAGGGGGGCAACAGTGGGAGGGCTCCTAGTGTCCTGGCCCCACTGCTGGACCTCCTGGTGGCACCTGGTGTTTTTGGCCACTGTATAGCACACAGTCTATAAAGCCACAAACATCAAAAAAACAACAACTGTGAGCTGAAAAGCCCGCAAGTAAAAAAGTACAAAAAGAGACTTTAATACAGTGAAAAGAAGCATAAGATAAGCCACATCAATAACATATGGGAGTAAAACATCCTCAATAATAAAAGGAAACAGTCAAGTCCCGAGAAGATTTCTTCAACACTTTTCCTAGGTAATTGAGTGTTTCAAACTCCTGGTCCTTCTTCAGGAACATGGAACTGTAAAGTACAAGTGTAGCATGCAGCAATGCTTAATAACAATGTAGCTTTAGAAACATGCTTAAAAATTACTGTTACACAAAGTCTCATGTATCTTACCAATATAGGAAGTCTCCTACCAGTTTCCTAACAGATGATGTCGTTCAATTTCTCTGCAAAAGAGAGTAACTCCTTAGTATATATAAATACTTAGCATAATAAGGACCCCAAAGTTGCCAATACTCACTATGGGCTAGGTCTCCTTTTAGTATGCACCAGTAAGGTTGCTTCTGTGAAACAGGACCAAATGCCTCAAAGTCCAGCCTGCTAGGGACAATTTTATAAAGCCATATTAATTGCAGCTGGTAGTATCTTCATTAACTTTTAAAGGTATAGGTAGGTGGAGTATTCCAACTCTAATTTGGGCGTGGTCTCCTATAACTTAATATGCACCCCATAGGGTTGTTTCCAAGTAAACAGGACCAATTGTCTCAAATAAAGTAAACAGACAATTGGTCCTGTTTACTTGGAAACAACCCTATGGGGTGCATATTAAGTTATAGACCACGCCCAAATTAGAGTTGGAATACTCCACCTACCTATACCTTTAAAAGCTAATGAAGATACTATCAGCTGCAATTAATATGGCTTTATAAAATTGTCCCTAGCAGGCTGGATACTTTGAGACATTTGGTCCTGTTTTCACAGAAGCAACCTTACTGGTGCATACTAAAAGGAGACCTAGCCCATAGTGAGTATTGGCAACTTTGGGGTCCTTATTATGCTAAGTATTTATATATACTAAGGAGTTACTCTCTTTTGCAGAGAAATTGAACGACATCATCTGTTAGGAAACTGGTAGGAGACTTCCTATATTGGTAAGATACATGAGACTTTGTGTAACAGTAATTTTTAAGCATGTTTCAGAAGCTACATTGTTATTAAGCATTGCTGCATGCTACACTTGTACAATTCTGTACTTTACAGTTCCATGTTCCTGAAGAAGGACCAGGAGTTTGAAACACTATCAACTACCTGGGAAAAGTGTTGAAATCTTCTCTGGACTTGACTGTTTCCATTTATTATTGAGGATGTTTTACTCCCATATGTTATTGATGTGGCTTATCTTATGCTTCTTTTTACTGTATTAAAGTCTCTTTTTGTACTTTTTTACTTGCGGGCTTTTCAGCTCACAGTTGTTGTTTTTTTATGTTTGTGGCTTTGGCCACTGTATGACATGGAGTGTTGGGCTGGATGGGCCAGTGGCCTTCCCCCCCCTTTAAATAAGTTTTTTATTGTTTTTGTTAATAACATTAACATTACATACATCAAATACTTTTTGATTCTAAATTAATAAGGATAATTCCATACACTCTTAACATCTATTCTCGCCATATAGCACTAGTAAGTTACTCTTAACATCTATTCTCGCCATACAGCACTAGTAAGTTACCATGAGTCTGACCAGTATAGATTACCTGCTATATCCTATATGAATGAATTTTATTGTTACAGCGCATAGCCAGCAATATAAAACCTTAAAGCTATATCCTATAAATATAACCATTTATGATAGATCTGCTTAGCAGGAAGTATATCCTTCGTTACCATGTAGTCTAACACAGGGACCCAAGTCCTAACAAATTTGGTGTAGGTTGGCCTGATCCAACATTGGCTTCTCTTATATCGGGAGCTGTTGGCTGACCTAAGAGGGGAACCCGCAGAATTTTATAGCTTTGCAGAATTCACAGAAATGTTTGTAGTCCTACTTCTTGAGGCCTCCCAGAGGCATTTGGCTGGTAACTTTCAGAGCAATGGGCTAAAGAGACCTTTGGCCCGATCCAGCAGTGCCGTTCCTACATTCCCATCCTGAAAAGGCTTGTGATGAACAGCAAAAGATCTCTGTTTGGCAGTGTGTGAAATAGCCAAAGGTCCATTTTTCTTGCATTGCTGTTAAGGGAACCGTGTCTTAGTTAAAAGTTTTTATTTTCTTTTTTCTTTTTCGCAGGTGTGAGAAGAAATTAAAACCATGACGGACTCCAAATATTTCACCACCAATAAAAAAGGTCAGCTTTTGCGTAATGTTGGGGGTTCTCTCAGACAGTGGGGAGGGGAGGCTTTTGGAAGGTTTTCTCCAGGACAGGGACTCTGTCCACTTGTGGGGCCACTTTGCTGTCTTCTCATCCAGATGGGAGATATAGGAAGGCTGGCAGGGGGTGAATATTTCTTCCTGATCACGAGGTCTAGAAACTTTGGTGGGAAATGCAGCTAATTTCCCCCCCTGCCATTCTGTGCTTGCGTGTCAATATTTCCCGTGATTTTGCTGTCTGAAGTGCTTGCCCCATTTCTGATAGCTAGATATTTTACAGGCACATTCTGCTCTTATACCCTTAAAAGTTTGCTTTTAATGGTTGCAAGGATTGCTTATCCTTAGAGATCCTGTGACCCTGTTATTCTGCATGAATTACATGTCCCGGTCAGAGCAGAGTCTCATGCAGAGATGCAACAGGCAATCTCTTCTGGGAGGACATAAATTCGTTCCACTGAGCACGGGGGAATGTTCTAGTCCCACAGGCTGATTAGAAGGAAGTAGAGCCAGTGCAGTAATATCATATCATATCAGAGAAGGTGGTTGAACCTGACTGATTGATTCAGTTTATAAAGCGCCCTCCCCCAAAGGGCTCAGGGCGGTGTACAACATGTACCAACAGAACAATAGCAAAATAGTACAAACAAATTCAGTAAAATAATACAGTACTACAGTGTCATCCTCTGATGGTGTCCGAATGTCAATTTGTGCCCTCTCCATGGGAGGGGGGAAGGGCAAGAGGTGGAGGCCAGGCTTGATGGTAGACCGTTGCTGTCCTCAACCATAGGCCTGGGGAACGTCTCTGTCTTGCAGGCTCTGTGGAACTGTCCCAGGTCCTGCAGGGCACAGATGTCACCCTGCAAAGAGTTCCACCAGGCAGGGGCCAGGGCTGAAAAGGCCATGGCCCCGGTCAAGGACAGACGGATATCTTTCGGACCAGGGGTCACCCGGAGATTTTGCTCCTGACTGGATCTCTCCTGGCTGACACTCTAACCCAGGGGTCTGCGACCTTTCATAATCGAAGAAGAAGAAGAGATTGGATTTATACCCCGCCCTTCACTACCCAAAGGTGTCTCAGAGCGGCTTACAAACTCCTTTCCCTTCCCCTCCCCACAACAGACACCCTGTGAGGTGGGTGGGGCTGAGAGAGCTCTTGACAGAAAGTGCTCTTTTTCTACATCAGCTGTGCCAGAGCTTGTGACTGACCCAAGGTCACATCAGCAGGTGCAAGTGGAGGAGTGGGGAATCCAACCCGGTTCTCCCAGATTAGAGTCCGCACACTTAACCACTACACCAAACCAAAGAGCCAAACAACATCAAAATTCTCAGCAAGACAACAACAAAGACCCAGTATCAGAGAGCCCATTTTCATAACTGAAAGTATCAAATGAACCTTATTGGCAATTAGGATTGTCCGGCTTTCTGGCATGGTGGGAGGCCTCCTGCTGATCATCACCATTGCCCACCACCACTCTGAGTAGCAGTGGGAGAGAAGAAAAAACTACCATCAGCCTTTGTGCCGGTATGTGACTTCCAGGTACGTCTCAGAAGTTACAATGGATAGTTCTAGGAATCACTGGAAACGTCATGGTTTTACCATGGAGTTTCTGGCAATTCCTAGAGCTACCCATTGTCACTTCCAGGGGGTTACTGATTTCACACACACACACCCGCCTTCCCATGTCTCTACCCCTCAACCGTCCCTCTGGTTGGTAATTGACCTATTCATTAATAACCCGTAACATTTCTGTAGCCCAGAAACTGGTTGTTGCAAATCCCTTTATTAGGAAGTGGAGCACATGATGTCTTGCAATTAGTAATAAACATACCCAGGAGCACCCTGTGTGATTGCTTTAGACCACTGGCATAGATCTGCACATGATTTGAACTTGAATCCCTGGCAAGTATTCACTACTGTCATTTCCCTTTCCTGTGAAGCATCTCTAAGAAAGCCTTTTAGTCCTACAAAACACTTTGCCTTCCGTTGCCTTTGCCTTCTGGTTATTTTGACATTCCACCTTATCCCTCCAACATACCTTAACTTGAGGTGAGTAATTGTGTTAGCCTGTAGTGGCTGGAAAAAATTTTTTTGAGTCCAGGAGCACCTTAGAGACCAGCAAAATTTCCCCCCTGAAGTGAATTTTGACTCACAAAAGCTGACAGCCTGGAAAATGTTGCTTGTCTTCAAGGTATTACCGGACTCGAAACTGTCTTCTACTGTAACTTAGAGATTTCATTTTCTTTTTAAAAAGAGCCCTGTAATCAGTTTCATACCGAGCCGAGTTTGGCCCTGGAGCTGTAGCTTGCTGAGAGCCAGTTTGGTGTAGTGGTTAAGTGTGCGGACTCTAATCTGGGAGAACCGGGTTTGATTCCCCACTCCACCACTTGCACCTGCTGATGTGACCTTGGGTCAGTCACAAGCTCTGGCACAGCTGTCCTTGAAAAAGAGCAGTTTGTGTCAGAGTTCTCTCAGCCCCACCCACCTCACAGAGTGTCTGTTGTGGGGAGGGGAAGGGAGAGGAGTTTGTAAGCCACTCTGAGACACCTTTGGGTAGTGAAGGGCGGGGTATAAATCCAATCTCCTCCTCCTCCTCCTCCATTTTGCCCTAACCACCCCGCCATTCTGTCCCTCATATCATGGTGATTTTGACACACCCAGATTGCTGACAGTCTTTCTACTGAAAGAGCTCCTTGCAACATCGGAGGGTGGGTGACAAGTAACTCCTGACCACTTTCTCTTTTCTTTGTTTCTTTTGCTTTTTACACTGCTTCTCCTTTTTGACTTCCCGCTCTTGGGTAATTAAGATTCCCGGCACCCGCCAGCTGTTGTGAATTGCTGAGCTGCCAGGGCTCCATTAAGGAAGATGAACGGCACCAGCCTCTCCGCCGATCAGGCCTTCCTTAAAATCGTCGTTTGGCACAAGAGCGTCTTGGAGAATATCGATCCTCAGTTGCTTGGTTTTTAAATGCTGGCCCGGTTTGACGAGCGAACTGGGTTCATTCATTGGGCCCTGCTTCGGTAATGCTTTTTCCAGATGCCTTTGCGGGGCCTGTCTCTAGCAAACCCCTTTCCTTAGCACGTCTGCTGCTATTCTCATATCCGCTGCCATCTTTTATTCTCGGCAGCTGAGATAATCACAATTTCCCCCCTTCCGCCTGCTGTGTGGCACAATCTAGCTGCTGTACGGCTTTTCCAGTATTTCAGGGAGTTATTTGACAGTTCGCTTTGCTGCTTCTGTTCCTGTCTGATCCCAATCTGGTTTCTTAAGTCTTGTGCTGTCTAAGGATGGCCAAATGACTCTTATCTTAGGGCTTTGAGCTTTAACATAGAGCTGTCCACTAGGCCTATAGCTACAGTGGGACTGGGGGGGGGGGCCTCTGCCCCTTTTCTTAAAGACACAGCCCCACAAGAATTTCTCCTGTAAATGCTTTTTTCAATCATTTAAAAACATTTTTTAAAGGTGTGTGCTCCTTTAAGCAGAGCGGGGTGCTGTAGTTGACTAATTCCCGCACTGAGCAAGGGGGTTGGAGAAGGTGACCTCTAGGATCCCTTCTAACTCTGTGTCAAGAAACTGGTCTCCTTTAAGAGAGTTTTTCCTGCCTTTCTTGACTAGAGGAATCATCACCCCCACCTGCCGGCTTGTTATCAGAATTGTTGCATACCCTGGCAGAAGCGAACTTGCAGCAGCTGAGAACTCAGCCATCTAAAGTGGTTGACAGCTTGCAATTTAGAGACCTCTCCTGGTCACAGCTTTCCATTGGCTAAATGGCTTTTCTTTCAGCACTGAGAACTTCAGCCCCCAAATTTGACCCACAAGCCACAAAATCCTGGCTACAGGACTGTGTCCACCGATCAAAGAATTTTAAATCTATTGACTTTTGCATACACATCTCATTGATGAAATGCATTTATGGATCACCCAAACTCAAAGGCTTCTTGTAGACAAAATACCTCCCCCCCCCCAATAATGCACCATGGTTAAGAGATCAGTAGTGGACCATGAGATTGCCCATTTGTGAACCAGTTTGGTGTAGTGGTTAAGTACACGGAATCTAATCTGAGAAAACCGGGTCTGATTCCCCACTCATCCACTTGCACCTGCTGGATGACCTTGGGCAAGCCATAGTTCTGGCACAGCTGTTCTTGAAAAAAAGAGCAGTTTCTGTCAGAGCTCTCTCAGCCCCACCTACCTCACAGGATGTCTGTTGTGGGGAGGGGAAGGGAATGGAGTTTGTAAGCTGCTCTGAGACTCCTTTGGGTCTCAGTGAAGGGCGGGGCATAAATCCAATCTCCTCCTCTTCTTCTCCTTCTTCCTCCTCCTCCTTCTTTGCTTCCCTCAAAGGCCCGATTAGTGACTCTGCTTGCACCTACCTTAACCAGGATTAATACTAACCCAGTTCCTTCTCAACCAGAATTTGCAAACCAAGTTCCAAATACTGGCTCCAGTGGGAATTGCCGTTTCACATTGGCGTCGAGCGGTTGTTCAGATCACTGGGGAAGTCACACACAAGAGGGGAAAGGAAACAGGAGAGGGCCGTGCAGAGTCACGCCTGGTCCCAACCAAAACCGTAAATCATGGTTAGAGATCAGGAGTGTTTGGATCCCCACTAGACCAATGGCACTCCAGTGTGGGGTGTTGGCCAGAACAGGGGTCCCCAACCTTTTTGAGCCCGTGGGCACCTTTGGAACCAGGTGGTGGGCTCAACACGAGAATGGCTGCCGCAGGAGGCAGAGCCAACCACAAAATGTCCCTGCCCACTTTCAAAAAGCACTTTGTGGGCCCCACATTGGGGTCCCCTGGCTAGAGTATCAGACTGCAAGACCTGGATTCAAATTTCCCCCAGCCATGAAGCTGACTGGGTGACCTTGTGCCGTTGCCCTCCCAACTTAACCTCCTGTGTCTACCAACTGCAGCTCCTTAGAAGGAGGGCAAGATACATGCACGGTAGATTTTTAGTCCTCTTGGGGGATCCTGAAGTTTCTCCTCTGTGCAAAAACGTGATCCTCAAACCCAATCAATTATCAGCAGGAACATCTGTATTCTTTTGTTTCCTGCATCAGGTGATAAGGTACAGAACGTTCTTCTCTATACACCAGAATCCTTGTTGTTTGTTCGTTCGTCGACTTGTTTTTAAACACGCCCGGGGAGAAGGTACACAGAGGCTGCGGTCACACACACACACACACACACACACACACACACACGAAATCATGCACTTCTCAATCCACTTTCAGTGCACTTTCCAACTGGATTTTACTGTGTGGACTGGCGACATCCAGTTGGAGAGTGCATTGAAAGTGGATTGAAAATGGATTGTCTAGTGTGTGTGACAGCAGCCAGAGTTGTTCCACATTTCTCCCACTTTCTGGAGTCCCTTCTGTCCCCTGCAAGGGTCCTTCCTGGGGCCACGGGGCCTGCAGAGAAGAATAGCTGTGTGAATTGGGGGTGGGGGTGGAGCAAAAGAGGAGGAGGAGGAGGTGATGATGATGATGATGGATTTATACCCCACCCTTCACTCGGAGTCTCAGAGCGGCTTACAGTACTCCTTTCCCTTCCCCCTCCCCCACAACAGACACCCTGGGAGGTAGGTGGGGCTGAGAGAGCTCTGACAGAAACTGCCCTTTTTCAAGAACAGCTCTGACAGAACTACGGCTTGCCCAAGGCCATCCAGCAGGTGCAAGTGGAGGGGTGGGGAATCAAACCCGGTTCTCCCAGATTAGAGTCCACGCACTTAACCACTGCACCAAACTGGCTCTCCACGACACCAAACTGAAAAGGAGATGAAATTTCCCCCTCCCCTGAGTAGAGCTGTGCTTACAGGAGGTGGAGTTACACGCCCCCCTGTTTTCCTCCTCACTCCAGTCCCTCCAGTCCACACTGTTATTCACGTGGGCCAACTGGAAATGTTGAGGGCTGGAACATCACAAACAAAATGGAAGTCTTGCGGTTTTGCCAGATTCTGTGCTGCAAAAGAAGGGGGGAAAGGGCTCCGCTCATAACGCTACGGGGCCCACCCTCTGCTGTGAGACAATAAACAGGCTCTGTGAGCTAGTGGAGGAGTAGACAGGTTGCTGGCTGGTCTTCCCTGGCTGCTCAGACACCTTCCGCTCCCCCTGGTGAGGCTGAGCCCTTCCTGTTTCTTTGGCAGGGGAGATCTTTGAACTGAAAGCTGAGCTCAACAACGAGAAGAAGGAGAAGAGAAAGGAGGCGGTGAAGAAGGTCATTGCTGCCATGACGGTCGGGAAGGACGTCAGGTAACGCCTCTTTCGTTGCAGGCTAGGGCAGCCCGGATGGTCCCGAAGGCTAGAGCGCCTTCCATACAACGAGAGGGTCAAGCATTTGGGGCTTTTGAGTGCAGAGAAGAGACAGCTGGGGAGGATATGGCGGAGGTTCTTAACATTCTGCATAAAGTGGAGAAAGTGGACAGAGACAGATCCTTGTCCCTTTCACAGTATTAGAACTCTACAGTTCTGGTTGCTCCCATCTCAAAAAGGATGCCCTAAAGGGGCAAAGAGCGGCATGCAAGGTGTGGAGGAAGAGCCATTTCTCCCTTTCCCCCAAACGTGAGAACTCAGAGGCACCCGGTGACTTGGACCGGTGGTAGACCAAGGGCAGAGAGGAAGACGTCCTCCTTCGCATGATGCATGGGTGACTTGTGGAATTCCCTGCCCCACAACGACTGCTGGCACAGAGGGCTTTTAAAGCCAAACAGCGATTTGCTTTTGTAACCAAACTGAACTTCCATATTCAGGAGTAGTATACCATTGAATGCAAGATGCTGCAGTGCACAGGAGGAGAGGGTCGTTGCTTTCATGCCCACTTCTGGTCTTCCCAGAGACATCCCATTGGGCACTCTAGGACGCTGGATGCAGTGCGCCTTCGGTCTGATCCAGCCAGGGCTGTTCTCACAGTCTCCTCCTCTTGCTGGGGTCTGTATTACGGTGCCAAGGAACTGTCTGAAGTTTTGCAATGCATCCGGCTTGCTGAAGGTGCACAGGGCCAAGTCTGGAAGTGCCTGGAGGGGAGACCGCTGGGAGTTCCCCGCCCCCATGAGTGCTGCCTGAAGTTCCTAAAGAGAAGAAACACTGGATGTAAATAGAATAATAAGAAAAGAAAATATGACCTCTAGCAGTTTTGTACCTGCATGAGCAAGGCTGTACCTACACCATTAAAACAAAATGGTGTTTAAATTTAATCTCTGTGTGTATATAAATGTGGTTGGTTTGAATTTCGAGTCTCCCCCAGGGTTTGGTGCAGAGCAGCATTGTTAAATCCACAGTGGGGGGGGAATCCTCCGGTTGGTGATCTCTTTCCCCCTATCGTCTTTGAGTCTGCTGCAGCCTCAGCCGCTAAAAGCCAGCCAAAACGAGACGTCTTGCAGAAAGTGGTCACAAGTAAATGCAGACCGGTAGGTTCGGTGGTGTGGCTATGTTGGAGGATGATGGGGAGAGCAGGAGAGAAGCCATGCCTGGGTTTTTGATCAGCTCAGCATCCTGTGCTCAGAACAGCTTCGCAGCTCTGCTGTTCTCTGCTGGCTGGCAAGCACCGGCGTGCCCAAGTCGCAGGTTGCTCTCCCGGCAAACCAGTTTCCCAGGCTGTCTGGCCCGCAAAAAAGATCTCATCTGCTTCCATCTCCCAAGAG